>NW_016107852.1:1537331-1551720 GCF_001604975.1 Cebus imitator
TATATATATAATACATTTATATATATATAAATACATATAATATATAAAAATACATTTATATATATAATACATTTATATATATATAAATACATATATAAATACATTTTAAAATGCTATAAACTTTAAAAAATTGACACATAATTGTACATATTGATGAGATATAGTGCGATATTTCGATACACTTATACAATATGTAATGATCAAATTAGGGTAATTATTGTATCCATCACCTCAAACAGTTATTTTTCTGGGTTGAGGACATTCAAAATCTGCTAAGAGTAGTTGTATTTTGATGGAAGGGTCTTGTGTGATGATTTTTTCTTTCAATTGTTCCATAATTTCCAGCTTTTCCTTTTTATAATCACACATAACAACAGACTTAGGGAACAAATTAAATAGAAACAGTTGTGGAAGAGAAATGTCATCTGGAACCCCAGCCAAACTATCAGTTTGCTTGGGAGGAGAGACACAGGAGCTCCATGCTGCAGCCTGTTGCCTAAGCCTGAATGTCATTCCATCCTCTTTGGTACCATCTCTTTCTCCTTCCCTTTAATTCTCCTTTTCCTATTTTGTTTTATTTTCTTTGAGACAGACTTTTGCTCATTGTATAGGCTGGAGTGCGATGGTGTGACCTTGGCTCACTGCAACTTCTGCCTCCCAGATTCAAGCAATTCTCCTGCCTCAGCCTTCCAAGTAGCTGGGATTATAAGTGTGCGCCACCATGCCCTGCTAATTTTTGTATTTTTAGTAGAAGCAGGGTTTCACCACATTGGCCAGTCTGGTCTCAAACTCCTGACCTCAAGTGATTCACCCACCTCAGCCTCCCAAAGTGTCGGGATTGAGCCACCGCGCCTGGCACCTTGCTTTTTTTTTTTCCTGAGACAGGGTTTCTCTGTTACCTCACAGCCTCTCTGCTGCCATGTATGTTAAGTTTGCACATGGCTTTGGCTTGTTGCTGACCAGACCCCTGTCCAAACTCAACATGACCACACCGTGTAGCCCCCATAATTGATTCAGTCAGACTCTGGGGCTCTGATTGGTTTGATTTGGGTCAGGTGCCCATCCTGGTCCAATCAGGAGCTATGCTTAATAAATGTTGCCCCATTATTACCTGTGTTTTTTATCTTGGCATACAGAGTGTAAAGTGGGTGAGAGTTTGAGAAATCTGGTATATTTTATTATGAAGACCTTTTGGAGCTCTTACCTGAGTATAGTAGTAGTTGGTATTATTTCCTAACAACAACAAATCCTTGTACCAAATACTTTATATACATTGCCTCCATTAACTATCCTAACCACTCCCAAAACTTTCACCTCTTTTTACACAGTAGGAAACTATTGAAGGAGAGAGTTAAGTAACTTGTGGAAGGTCACAAAGCTCAAAAATGAGGATTTGATCTGAGATTTCATTGCAGTCTTAAGTCATTGGCTGCTCCTGACAATTGCCATAGCTTAACCCTGGTCATCATATGTTTGACCCATGAACAATATGGAGGTTAGAGGCACTGACCCCAAGGCAGTCAAATATTGTGTGTAACTTTTGACTCCCCCAAATTTAACTTTTAATAGCTTGCTGTTGACTGGAGGCCTCACTGATAACATAAATAATTGCTTAACATATTTTTTTTTTATGTTCTATGTACTATATACTGTATTCTTACAATAAAGTGAGCTTGAGAAAAGAAAATGTTAGGCCAGGCGTGGTGGCTTACAGCTGTAATCCTAGCACTTTGGGAGGCGGAGGCAGGTGGATCACCTGAGGTCAGAGGTTCGAGACCCACCCGGCAAACGTGGTGAAACCCCATCTCTACTAAAAATACAAAAATTAGCCAGGCATGGTGGTGCATACCTGTAATCCCAGCTACTTGGGAGGCTAAGGCAGGAGAATCACTTGAAGCTGGGAGATTGAGGTTACAGTGAGCCACGATCACACCATTGCACTCTAGCCTAGGGGACAAGAGTGAAACTCTGTATCAAAAAAAAAAAGAGAGAGAAAATGTTATTAAGAAAATCATTAAGTGGCTCATGCCTACAATCTCAGTACTTTGGGAGGCCAAGATGGGCGGATCACCTGAGGTAAGGAGTTTGAGACCAGCCTGGACAACATGGTGAAACTCCATCTCTAAAAAAAAAAAAAGAAATAAAAGAAAATCATAAGCTAGAGAAAATATATTTGCTATTCATTAAGTGGAAGTGGATCATCATAAAGGTGTTCATCCTCATCATCTTCACTTTGAGTAGGCTGTAGAGTGAGAAGAGGAGGGACTGGTCTTGCTGTCTCAGGAATGGCAGAGGAAAAAGAAAATCCAGGTATGAGTGGACCCATGCAGTTCAAACCCCTGTTGTTAAAAGGTCAACTGTGCTCGCTTCCCAGCTAAGTTAGCTCACTTTGGGAAAGTACATAATTTATGAGATGTGGAAAATTAACCAATAGCTTACAGAGGCCCACTTACAGAGGAAGTGTTTCCCAGTTGTTTCTGGCCTGTGACAAAGCTGCAGTCTTGTCAGAGCACATGGAGAAAAGGAGAGACAGTCCTCTTGGTTTCTCATGTTGTCATCCAAAAATTAGAGAAGCAGTACGGGCTGGTGTGGTCACTCACATCTGTAATCCCAGCACTTTGGGAGGTCAAGGCAGGAGGATTGCTTGAGCCAAGGAATTCAAGACCAGCAGCGGCAACATAGTGAGACTCTGTCTCTAGAAAAAATAAAAATAAATAAAAATAAAGCAGTCCACACACACCCCACACTTTGTCCTTTATATAAGGTATCATCAACATTCAGTAATAGCTTAGTACCTAGCACATTATCTAGTATGTGGTAATATGTTCAATAAACTTTTTTTTTTTTTTCATTAAATGGAAGTAGCTGACTTTAGCTTATACCCTTTTTTTAATAAATTGAAGCCAAGGGCCATCAGAGCTGGTTTGTTCTTACCCAAGTGAGAGTCCAGGGTGAGTTGATGGAGTTGAAGGGAACGAGTTAGCAGCTCTTGGAATAGATCATACTGTAAAAAACTACATTATTTGAGCTGGGTGCAGTGGTGTGTGCCTGTAGTCCTAGCTCCTCCAGAGGCTGAGGTGGGAGGATCCTTTGGGCCCAGGAGTTAAGAGTCCAGCCTGGGCAACATAATGAGACACAACTTCCCAAACCCATCTCTGAAACCCATCCCTCCCGAGGCATTCTTTAAAATAAAATGAAACCACAAACTTTTTCTTCCTTTGTAACATTTTTTGAGAGAGAAGAGTTTTGCTCTGTTGCCCAGGCTGGAGCGCAGTGGCATGATCATGGCTCGCTACAGCTTCACCTCCTGGGCTCTGGCAATCATCGTTGCCCCTCAGCCTCCAGAGTACCTGAGACTATAGGCATGTGCTACCACAACTGGCTGGTTGTCATTGTTGTTGTTGTTGACAGGGTCTCTCTGTTGCCCAGGCTGGAGTGCAGTGACCAGTCATGACTCACTTTAGCCTCCAACTCCTGGACTCAGGTTATCCTCCCACCTTGGCCTCCCAAGTAGCTGCAACTACAAGTGCATACCACCATGCCTGGCTAATTTTTTGTAGACAGGGTTTCACCATGTTGCCCAGGCTGGTCTTGAACTCCTGGGCTCAAGCAATTCTCTTGCCTGGGCCTCCCAAAGTACTGGGATTACAGGCATGAGCCACTGTGCCTGGAGCCAGCTATTTTTGTTTTTTATTTATGTAGAGAGTTTCACTCTGCTGCCCAGGCTGGTCTCAAACTCCTCAGTGCAAGGAATCCTCCTGCCTCAGCCTCCCAAAGTGCTGGGACTACAGGCATGAACTACTGTGTCCAGCCGAAACTTTTTAACTTAATGGAGAAGATCCCGGCGCAGAGGTTCAACTGGACTATAATATCATTGTATACCCCAAGAGTTATGGACTCTTCTCCTCAGGTCTCTCAAAAATTACTACTTTCACTAGCATAATTGCCTCTAGGAGGCACAGTTTCCCCATTTAAGGCTGTGGACCAGTTGTTGTGAATCATTATTATTATTATTTTTAAGATGGAGTTTAACTCTTGCTGCCCAGGCTGGAATGCGATGGCGTGATCTTGGCTCGCTGCAGCCTCTGCCTCCTGGGTTAAAGTGATTCTCCTGCCTCAGCCTCCCGAGTAGCTGGGATTACAGGAGCGTGCAACCACGCCCGGCTAATTTTTGTATTGTTAGTAGAGACAGGGTTTCTCCATGTTGGTCAGGTTGGTCTCAAACTCCCAACCTCAGATGATCTGCCCGTCTTGGCCTCCCAAAATGCTGGGATTACAGGCATGAGCCACCAGGCCTGGCCTGCTATGAATTATTATCTAGTCTATAGCTGAACTGGGTTCTAGCTGCTAGGAGAAATAAATGCTATAAGTGAGATGATGTAAAATGAGTTCATCTGGTTTATAAAGGGAATTTGTTTACCCTCTGCAGCTCACAGGGATCCCTGTCTTCCTAGTTCTTGGGCTGTTCATGCAGACTCGGCCCTCTTTACTCCCAACACGCAAGGAATCATTAGCCAGGCTTGGTGCTAGGGGCTGGAGTAGAACAAAACATGTTTGCAGGTCCCTTCTAAGAGCCAAGTCTAGTGGGGGAGAAGGGTTTTCACCTAGATTCCTCAAGACTAGGCCAAGAGACAGGGCAAGGGAAGGGTCCTGACAGCCTTCTTAACACTTACCCTCACAGTTCCTAGTTTTCTGGTTTGAAATTTAAAGGGATACTTCTCTCAAGGCAATACCTGTCCCTCTAGCAGAGGGCAGCCATTTCAGCACACAGCATAGTAAATAACACTTTGTCGATGCATGTATTTGGTAATAGAGGGTCTGTTGCTTACATATACATTTGAATTTACTATGAAGTAAATCTCAATTTTATGTATACATTGGCTGAAAAGCAGCTCATTTGTAGTGACAGTAGTTTAAAAAAAAAGAATGAGTTAAATTAGAATTGTTTACATTTTTATTCTAAAAATTAATATGTAATATTGAATAATATATTCTGCTTTCAGTAAATTCAGTTCTGTTCTAGGTAAATGCCACAAAGTTTGAAAAACACAAGTTCGTTTTTATTTATTTATTTTTTTCTGCAGAAAGTGATTTTATTTAGGCAGAGGAGAGAGAAAAAAGGAAGAAATAGAAAAGAGAAAGAGCAGCTTCCCACGAGGTCATAGAAGGGGATCCAGACATGGAGTCCCAACACACGTTCATTTTAATTTCATAAAATTTATCTTTGACAGGACTAAGGCCCAATCAACATTTTTCTACATTGACTTGTTAAACCACAGGATTATAATTAAGCTAACCATTAATGATCCTTTATGACAAAACCTTAATAATTGTCTTAAGTGTTATAGACATCATCTGATGTCAGCTTCTTTATCCCAACCTGGTTTTGAATGTCTAGTTTTTTGTTTGTTTGTTTGTAAAAGACTAGGTTTCACCATGTTAGCCAGGATGGTCTTGATCTCCTGACCTTGTGATCTGCCTGGCCTCAGCCTCTCAAAGTGCTGGGATTACAGGCGTGAGCCACTGCGCTTGGCTGAATGTCTAGTTTTTATAGGAGGGTCATGTGTCATGTACATAACTGTCTTTCATCACACTCTTCTCCTATTAAATACATATGTTTCCCTTTTGCTGTTAAGGTTGTTAGCAGTTCCCCTTGCTATGCATAATAGTCCTTTCCACTCCAATTTGCTACTTGTCATCTAACATGGACCTTTAGTAGTGGTCCCAACTTTGATTGACCATGTCCTAGACATTGTTCTAACAACTTTGCATATATTAGTGATTATAATCTTCATAAGCATCCTGTAGAGTAGGCACTGTCATAATACTCATTTTGAGATGGAGTCTCACTCTGTTGCCCAGGCTGGAATGTAATGGCATGATCTCGGCTCACCGCAACTTCTGCCTCCCGGGTTCAAGTGATTCTCCTGCCTCAGCCCCCCAAGTAGCTGGGATTACAGGCATGTACTACCATGCCCGCCTAATTTTGCATTTTTAATAGAGACGGTTTCTCCATGTTGGTCAGGCTGGACTCACTATGCTTATTCTGTGATCATTTTGCTAAGGTCACACCACAGCTGCTAAGTGGCATAGCTTGGTATTCAAGCTCAATCTAGCTCCAGAATCCACAACAGTATACAAGAATACAGTAGTGCAGAGTGGCCCAGTAATCCCAACACTTTGGGAGACCAAGGCGGGAGGATCACTTAAGGCCAGGACTTAAAGACCAGCCCGGTCAACGTGGTGAGACCCTATCTCTACCAAAGGAAAAAAAATAGACAATGCTGCCTCAATATCTAGGTTTACTAGTATAGCTGAAGTTCAAGTGTAAGTAGAATCTTAGTAGAGTTTCCAAAGTACTCACCTGTGAGTTACATCTTGTTTCTTAATCTCTGTGAGCTTGTATCGTCATCTGTAAAATGGAAATAGTAATAGAACCAACCTCATAGTGTCACCCCTTTCTGGTAACAGTAGGATTGTTGCGAAGATTAAATGAGTGGAGACATATATATTGTGTGTGTGTACATATATATATATCTGTATATATATTGTGCGTGGGAAGAACTAGAAATAGTGGCTGACACATAGCAAGTATTCATTATTCCAATCACTGTTCCTTTGCTCAGTAAATAACTATTATCCGTGAGTTTTAAGGGCAGTAAAACTTTATGGCATTTGCTGGTCTATAGATGTTGAGAGGCCATTACACCCGTTCCTTCTTCATAGCCCACTTCCACAGCGAGCGTGGTAACCTCCTACCTGCTCTTTTTAAGCACCCCGCCTAGCTCACTTAGGAGATCCTCAAAGTGGCTGTGGCAGAACTTCTGGAGGGCCTTTCCACTACTCGGCCCTGCTGCCTCTGTCCCTCACTCTCCTTCCCAGCCGACTTTCCCTACCATCAGTCTTTCCTGGAAGGCCTCCCTCCTCCAGGCCCCCTGCTGGGTAGAACTTGCTCTTCTCTGGCTCTCCTAACCCACTCACTGACCTGGGTAGGCCTTTTATTTTTTAAAATAAGCTTTGCATGTGATCACCACAGGGAAGCCACTGGAGAGAATACACAGAAAAATCCACTGGAAAGTAGGAAGGTGACTTAATTTGGCTCTGTTCTATAATTCCAGACTTCTGTTGAAATGGTAAAACATGATTTACTGTAGGCTCTGCCTCTTGTTTCTCTGTGTGTGCCTGTACCTCCCAGGGAGCCGGAAGGCGCGGGCTTTTGTGGGTGTCCTGTTTTCTGAAATGGGCTATTTGCATCTCTGAGGAACCCCTAGGCTGGGAGGTTGGGCATTTTAATGAACCTGAGCCCCCCACTGGTGAAGGGAAAGATTATCCCCTCTGGGCTTGTTTTTCCCCCAAGCCTGGCCATGGGTTTAGATCAGGAGTGTCCAATATTTTGGCTTCTCAGAGCCACACATAAAATATACTAAAACTAATGATAGCTGAAAAAAAAATCTCCTAATGTTTTAAGAAAATGTATGAATTTGTGTTGGGCCACATTCAAAGCCGTCTTGGGCTGTGGGTTGAACAGGCTTGGTTTAAATCTCAGAGCAGACCTAAAGGTAAAAGAATTAAGGCTGGTTGTGGTTCATGCCTGTAATCCCAGCACTTCAGGAGGCTGAGGCGAGTGGATCACCTAAGGTCAGGAGTTCGCAAAATTATTAATGAAAGGTAAGCTCAGGATCATTTTCCATCCATACCTTGGTTCCTGCTTCTTCAGTTTTCAGTCTGGAAGACATCTCTCCCACTCTGCCAGAATCTGGTGCTCCCATATGCTTCTAGCATTGCTTTTATCCATTGTCTTAAATTCACCTGCTGGCTATTTCGTATCCCCAGCTGAAGGGACCTCAATCCTCAAGAGGCTGAAAAACACATTTGTCTATTTCACAATCGTATACATTTTAGGACTGGCCCTTTGTAGACACTTAGTAAATATTTATTCAACTAAAGGACTAGGGGTTGGGGGAAACCAGTGGAGGTTGCGTACATGGGTAAGGGTAAGTGGTGTGGATTGGGGGACTTTGAGAGGTGGAGTGTTCTGAGGTGCTGGCTACTGCCTCCACGTGTGTCTGGTCCTGAGCTCTCTGGTCCTCATCACTGGTCCAGACACTGTTCAAGCCCTGTGAAATCTGCTTTTGCTCTCTGAACCTGGCACCACACTTGTTTGCTCGTTTGTTAATGTGTAAGAAGAAATGCTAACTGAAGGAAGAGAATCTACCTCTCCACACTTTCTCCTCCCCATAGGAAGTTACAGGGTAGCCAGATTATAATCTGAAGGCTGCCTGTGGGAGTCTCCTTTGTTCATTTGGTAAGCATTTACTGAGTGCCTACTTAGCATCACAACAAAAGAATATTGGTGATTTTAAGGAATGTTCTTCAGCCTAGGGCATTTAGGAGCCTCCACTCTTCCCTTCTATGGAGATCATACTATTCTAATGGAGTGGCCAAGTGGCCCTTGCCCCAAATAATGCAGAAATCACTCCCAAGTTGTTCCCCGGGCTCCTTTTTATTTTTTTAGGGTCTCGCTAACTCCTTCTTTTGTTGATGTATTTACATTGCAGTCTGGTTATGGTGCAGTTTACTTCATGGAAGCATTTGGAAGTCTCTTCCAAATACCTTGCCATATCTCTTCTTTATCTGATGCCTTTCTTATTTCCAAATTCCAGGGTAGATGGGGTAGGTAGGGACATCCAGGGCAGTAATTGCCTTGCTATAGATTTCATGTATAGTGATGCTTATGTAACCGTACATCATGCTCACTCTTATAGCTGCACCTGTATAGAAAAACTGTTCCTTTACCCCCTTAGATTCCATTCCTGGGGGCCTGCAAATTATGACAAAAGATAGATTAGCAAGAGAAAAGACAAAATGTAATTGTACATCTTAGTTAATACATTTACAGGAATTCACAGAACAATAACTCAAAGGGGTGGTTAGAATTTGGGGGGCCAGGAGTGATGGCTCACACCTGTAATCCTAGCACTTTGGAAGACCCAGGCGGTGGATCACTTGAGTTCAGGAGTTCAAGAACTGCCTAGGCAACATGGCAAAACCACATCTCTACAAAAAATATAAAAATTAATCCCAGCACTTTGGGAGGCTGAGGTGGACAGATCACGAGGTCAGGAGTTCGAGACCAACATGGCCAGCATGATGAAACCCCAAGTCTACTGAAAATACAAAAGTTAGCTGGGCGTGATGGCACATGCCTGTAGTGCTAGCTACTTGGGAGGCTGAGGCAGGAGAATTGCTTGAATACGAGAGGTGAAGGTTGCAGTGAGTCAAGATTGCGCCATTACACTCCAGCCTGGGCAACAGAACCAGACTCCATCTCAAAAAAAAAAAAAATCAGCCAGGTGTGGTGGCATGTGCCTGTAAACCAGCTACTTGGGAGATAAGTTACAGTGAGCTGAGATTGTGTCACAGCACTCCAGCCTAGGCAACAGAGCCAGACCCTGTATAAAAAAAAAAAAAAAAAAAAAGAATTTGGGGTTTATATACCATCTTAAGATGGGGGAAGGGCACTTATAGGAAAATAAATGACTTAAATGGGCCCTTGGAAGAATATGTTGGAGATATGATAGTTTTATGACAATATCTGATTAGATGTGATGTGGAGATAATCTCATCTTCTGTGATAGGAGCTAATCTTCCTTGGTTACTCTCAGGGACGGGATTGATAACAGTTGAATTATATTGGGAACCTCTGCTTTTAGACAGTTAAGATCTCAGAAGGTCAAATACTTTCTGCTCAAAGTAGTTTTTATGCCATAGTGGCATATTTTGGAACCCATCAAGGTCTATCTTTTTTCATCTATAGAGTATTCCAGTGGGTAGAAGATAACTGGATAAAATTATTCTCTAAAATTATATCAGTATTTCTATTTGAGTCCAGAAGCCTTTAAACAAGTAGCTAAAATATAAAACTGGCTGGGTACAGTGGCTTATGCCTATAATCCCAGCGCTTTGGGAGGCTGAGGTGGGGGGATCACCTGAGGTCAGGAGTTGAAGACCATCCTGGCCAACACGGTGAAACACCATTTCTACTAAAAATACAAAATTAGCCAGGCATGGTGGCACACACCTGTAATCCCAGCTACTCAGGAGGCAGAGGTTGCAGTGAGCCAAGGTTATGCCACTGTACTCTAGCCTGGGTGACAAGAGTAAGATTCTGTCTCAAAAACATAAATAAATAAAATATAAAACAAATATATATGCAGTAACTAGAATATTATTTGTGGGTCCAGATGATAGTGTTTTCCCAAATCAACAAGATTCCTTTTTGCTAATTAGGGGATAAGAAAAATATTTTATTTAAACTAAATGTTTTGAAATTATTAATCTGGCCAGGCCCGGTGACTCATGCCTGTAATCCCAGCACTTTGGGAGGCCAAGTTGGGCGGATCACCTGAGGTCAGGTGTTTGAAACCAGCCTGATCAACATGATGAAACCCTGTCTCTACTAAAAATTAAAAAAAAAAAAATTAGCCAAGTGTGTTGACGTATGCCTGTAATCCCAGCTACTTGGGAGGCTGAGGCAGGATAATTGCTTGAACCCCCGAGGTGGAGTTTGCTGTGAGCTGAGATCGCGC
Organism: Cebus imitator; assembly: GCF_001604975.1. NCBI lineage: Eukaryota > Metazoa > Chordata > Mammalia > Primates > Cebidae > Cebus > Cebus imitator. The sequence continues at coordinate 1,547,921 of NW_016107852.1, forward strand.
CATTGTACTCCAGCCTAGGCAACAAGAGCGAAACTCTGTCTCAAAAAAACAATTGTTAGTCTGATTTTGTTTAATCCTTTTCTCCCTTTTTAAGGATCATCTTAATAAATACTAGGAATGTGTTTTCAGCATCCTTTTCTTTATTTTTTTAACCATAAAATGAAATGGTCTCATTCATTCAACAAATATTTCTTGTGCCAGGCACTATTCTATTTGGAAGTTTTATTTTAAACCTGATTCTGTGATATGTCAAAGATGGACAGGGAAACTAAGTACTGTGTTAAAAAGATGGAAATCTTGCTACCAAGTTACCCCAAGGGAGAAGTGAACAAAAACTGGTGATGTGCTAACAAAAGAGAAAGGTTAAAAACCAGTGGTGTAGGCAGAGCAGCCCTAACCCCTGAAAGATTAGAGTTGGCAAATTACAAAAACGATTTAGGCCCATAAGAGAGACATTCAGTACTCACATGGGGATAAATATCGTTAGTATCTATTGGGTTGACAAAATAACTCATCTAATTGGAATCTAGTAATTGAGAGAATAATGAAAGTTTGTAGAATAGCAGTGCCAGGTTAGAGAACTTTGACCTGAGCTGGACAGGCTGAATTTAGAAACTAAAGTGTTGAGGAGATAATCTGTTATAACTGCTTATAGGTCAGTTATTTGCCATTTAATATACTATATGCCTTCCATACATTATCTAACTTAATTCTTATAACAATGCAATTAGGTGCTAGTATTAGTTCTACTTTACAGAAGAGTAAAGAAATTATGTAACTGTTCTTTTATTAATGTTTTTTTTTGTTTGTTTTTTTTTTTGAGATGGAGTCTCGCTCTGTCTCCATGCTGGAAGTGGCGCCATCTTGGCTCACTGCAACCCCTGCCTCTTGAGTTCAAGTGATTCTCCTGCCTCAGCCTCCCGAGTAGCTGGGACTACAGTGTGTGCCATCACGCCCAGCTAATTTTTGTATTTTTAGTAGAGGTGGGGTTTCACCATATTGACCAGGATGATCTTGATCTCTTGACCTTATGATCTACCCGCCTCGGCCTCCCAAAGTGCTGGGATTACAGGCGTGAGCCACTGCGTTCTGCCTAATGTTTTCATTTCTGTTTTTTTCCTATGCTAAATTAAAAATTCAGGGCAGGGTGCGGTGGCTCATGCCTGTAATCCCAGCCCTTTGGGAGACCCAGGTGGGTAGATCACGAGGTCTGGAGATCAAGACCATCCTGGCCAAGATGGTGAAACCTTGTCCCTACTAAAAATAGAAAAATTAGCTGGTCATGGTGGTGCATGCCTGTAATTCAAGCTACCCAGGAGGCTGAGGCAGGAAAATTGCTTGAACCAGGATGTCGGAAGTTGCAGTAAACTGAGATTGTGCCACTGTACTCTAGGCTGGCAACAGAGAGAGACTCCGTCTCAAAAAAAAAAAAAAAAAACTCATATCATATATCCTTGAGTACTTGTGCTTTTTAGTTTATGTTGATTTCTTTGCACATTTTAATAATTGAAAGATTATTTTTCTACATTTGCTATGATTAGAATAAAAACCCATGAAAATCTCAAAGAAAACAGAAGTGCTAACAGTTTTTGTATTTGGTGATGTAATTATGGTAAATACATTTTTTGTTTCTCATTTCCCACATTTTTGTATTGAGCATGTGTTAAAATGAAAATAATAAATTTATGAATAAATTATATAGTATGGATTATAATATTCATGGAATCCTTCCAAAAAACAATTAGAGAAAACATTATGTCAGTGTGAGCCATGACACAATCAGGTAAGATCTGAAATATATCAGTTTCATATTTCATTAGTTTTATGTTATGGCTCATAAATGAATTGGGATCATATCTAATAAACATTTTACAAGAAGTGTAACAAGGCCAGTGTTATAGGAGGCTGGCTCGGCAGTCCAGTTTACAGGTGAGTAAGAAACTAAAGTTTGAGGACCATGCTGAAGCAGTGAGTAGAAAGGGCGTAGGCTCTAGGGTCAGACTGAGTGTGATTTTGAATAAGTTGCCTAAACTCTCTGAGACTCTGCTTTTCTTCTGTACAGTGGAAATAATGACGCCCACTAGGTAAAACTGTAGTCGATTAACAGCCAGTTTTAGTGGGTTCAAAAAGGATAGAAGAGGAATTAGGAGCTTTGCTCTAAGAAGGAGCAGAGAAACTGAGTGATAGCTAGAGAGGGATATTGTAGGAGGAATTCTGTTGTTTTTACACTGGGTGCTTTAAAATCATGTCTGTGTACTGGTACAAATGAGCCAGTGGAGAGGAAAAAATTCACAATGATGGAGAACTTCAGAAGCAACGTTCTTGAGGTGAGAGGGGAGGGACTGGCTTTAGACAGAAGCACAGTGTATTGAAAGTAACAAGTGGGGGCTGAGCAAGGTGGCTAAGCCTGTAATCCCAGCACTTTGGGAGGCTGAGGCGGGTGGATCACAAGGTCAAGAAATTGAGACCATCCTGGCCAACATGGTGAAACCCTGTCTCTACTAAAAATACAGAAGTTAGCTGGGCGTGGTGGCACATACCTGCAGTCCCAGCTACTCTGGTGGCTGAGGTAGAATCACTTGAGCTGGGAAGGGGAGGTTGCAGTTAACCAACCAGACGCCACTGCACTCCAACCTGGTGACAGAGCGAGACTGTCTCAAAAAAGAAGTAACAAAGGGACAGAGGAGTAGATGGGTGTACAGATCCTGGTATAAATAAGTAGAGGTGGGAGAGTTTGAATGTTCTGGGCCAGATGTGGGATGTGGTGGCTCAAACCTGTATTCCCAGTACTTTGGAAGGATGTCTTCAGCCCAGGAGTTCAAGACCAACCTGAGCCACATAGTGAGACCCCCATGCCTATAAAAAAATTTAAAAATTAGACACGTGTAGTGGCATGCACCTGTGGTCCTAGCTCCTCAAGTGGCTGAGTGGCTGAGGTGGGAGAATTACTTGAGTTTGAGGCTGCAGTGAGTTGTGATCATGCTACTGCACTCCAGCCTGGGTGACAAAGTGAAACCCTCTCTCAAATGAAAAAAGGAAGTTCTGGTTGCTCGTGACCCCATGGTATATGGTGAAGTCCTTTCCTCCAGCAAACAGCATGACCAAAAAGAGAAGTTGGGAGACTTGAGGAAAGCTCAGAAGCTGTCTAGGAGAGTAGGAGGGTAAATTGGTGGGAAATATTGCATTATTGTAGTGTTGGCGGAGGTAGGGACCCCTTGGGTCCCACTGGAAGTCAGTAGGCAAGAATTTAAAGTGGGATGAGATGGTATGTTGTGTTTTCTGGCCATAGTCACTTGGCTAAACTCTAGGTGTCAGCAGGGCTGCTTCCCTCTGAAGGTTCTAGGAGAGAATCAGTTTCCTTGCCTGTCCCAGATTCTAGAGGCCACCTGCATTTCTTGGCTCATGGCCTCTTCCTTCATCTTCAGAGCCAGCAACATAAAGTCATTATGTCTCCTACACTGTCCATTTCCTTCCTCACATAGCTTGCTCTCTAGTATTGACACTCTTGTCTTCCTTTTATGAGGACTCATGATTACAGTGGATTCCCCTAGATAATTCAAGATAATTTCCCCATCTGAAGATTCTTTATTTAATCGTAGCTGCACAGTCCTTTTTTTGCCCTATAAGGAAACATATTTGCAGGTCTGTGGGTTAGAACACGGACACCTTTGGAAGGGCCATTATTCTGTCTTCTACAATTAATGAAGTTGACTATATATATATATTTATTTATTTATTTATTTATTTATTTTTTTTTTTTTTTTTCTTTTTTTTTTTCTCTCTTGTTGCAGGAGAACCCT
>NW_016107852.1:1551906-1552466 GCF_001604975.1 Cebus imitator
GGTTTCACCATGTTGACCAGGCTGGTCTCGATCTCTTGACCTCGTGATCCACCCGCCTCGGCCTCCCAAAGTGCTGGGATTACAGGCTTGAGCCACCGCGCCCGGCTATATATATATTTATTATAGATATATATCCCAGCCTCCTAAGTAGCTGGGATTACTAGTGTGCACCATCATACCCAGCTAATTTTTTTGTATTTTTAGCAGAGATGGGGTTGCGCCATGTTGGCCAGGCTGGTCTCAAACTCCTGACCTCAAGGGATCCACCCTCCTTGGCCTCCCAAAGTGCTGAGATTACAGGCATGAGCCACGGAACACTATGCAGCCATAAAAAAAAAAATGAGTTCATGTCCTTTGCAGGGACATGGATGAATCTGGAAACCATCATTCTCAGCAAACTGACTCAAGAACAGAAAATCAAACCCTGCATGTTCTCACTCATAGGCAGGCATTGAACAATGAGAACACATGGACACAGGGAGGGGAACATCCCACACTGAGGTCTGTAGTGAGGGGACTAGAGGAGGGACAGTTGGGGAGGGATAACATGGGGAGAAATG
>NW_016107852.1:1552841-1556118 GCF_001604975.1 Cebus imitator
CATTTCTCCCCATGTTATCCCTCCCCAACTGTCCCTCCTCTAGTCCCCTCACTACAGACCTCAGTGTGGGATGTTCCCCTCCCTGTGTCCATGTGTTCTCATTGTTCAATGCCTGCCTATGAGTGAGAACATGCAGGGTTTGATTTTCTGTTCTTGAGTCAGTTTGCTGAGAATGATGGTTTCCAGATTCATCCATGTCCCTGCAAAGGACATGAACTCATTTTTTTTTTTATGGCTGCATAGTGTTCCGTGGTGTATATGTGCCATATTTTCCCTGTCCAGACTATCATCGATGGGCGTTTGGGTTGGTTCCAAGTCTTTGCTATTGTAAACAGTGCTGCAATGAACATAGGTGTGTATGTGTCCTTATAACAGAATGATTTATAAATTTATAATCCTTTGGATATATACCCAGTAATGGGATTGCTGGGTCAAATGGAATTTCTATTTCTAGGTCCTTGAGGAATCACCACACTGTCTTTCACAATGGTTGAACTAATTTACACCCCCACCAATAGTGTAAAAGTGTTCCTGTTTCTCCACATCCTTTCCAGCATCTGTTGTCTCCAGATTTTTTAATGATCACCATTCTAACTGGCATGAGATGGTATCTCAATGTTGCTTTGATTTGCATTTCTCTAATGACCAGTGATGATGAGCATTTTTTCATATGTTTGTTGGCCTCATATATGTCTTCTTTTGAAAAGTACCTGTTCATATCCTTTGCCCACTTTTGAATGGGTTTGTTTGTTTTTTTTCTTGTAAATCTGTTTTAGTTCTTTGTCGATTTTGGATATAAGTCCTTTATGAGATGGGCAGATTGCAAAAATTGTTTCCCATTCTGTGGATTGCCAGTTCACTCTAATGATTGTTTCTTTTCCTGTGCAGAAGCACTGGAGTTTAATTAGGTCCCATTTGTCTATTTTGGCTTTTGTTGCCAATGCTTTTGGTGTTTTGGCCATGAAGTCTTTGCCTACACCTACGTCCTGAATGGTTTTGCCTAGGTTTTCTTCTAAGGTTTTTATGGAGTTAGGTCTTATGTTTAAGTCTTTAATCCATCTGGAGTTAATTTTAGTGTAAAGTGTCGGGAAGGGGTCCAGTTTCTCTTTCTGCACATGGCTAGCCAGTTTTCCCAACCCCATTTATTAAACAGGGAATCCTTTCCCCATTGCTTTTGTGAGGTTTGTCAAAGATCAGATGGTTGTAGATGTGTGGCATTGCCTCCAAGGACTCTGTTCTGTTCCATTTGTCTATATCTGTGTTTTGGTACCAATACCATGCTGTTTTGATTACTGTAGCCTTGTAGTATAGTTTGAAGTCAGGTAGCATGATGCCTCCAGCTTTGTACTTTTTGCTTAGAATTGACTTGGCTATGCAGGCTCTCTTTTGGGTCCATATGAAGTTTAAGGTGGTTTTTTCCAGTTCTGTGAAGAGGGTCATAGGTAGCTTGATGGGGATAGCGTTGAATCTATAAATTACTTTGGGCAGTATGGCCATTTTCACGATATTGATTCTTCCTAACCATGAGCATGGAATGTTTTTCCATCTGTTTGTGTCCTCTCTTATTTCATTGAGCAGTGGTTTCTAGTTCTCCTTGAAGAAGTCCTTTACATCCTTTGCTAGTTGTATTCCAGGTATTTCATTCTCTTTGTAGCAATTGTGAATGGCAGTTCGTTCTTGATTTGGCTCTCTTTAAGTCTGTTATTGGCGTATAGAAATGCTTGTCATTTTTGCACATTGATTTTGTATCCTAAGAATTTGCTGAAGTTGCTTATCAGTTTCAGGAGATTTTGGGCTGAGACAATGGGGTCTTCTAAATATACAATCATGTCATCTGCATATAGAGACAATTTGACTTCCTCCTTTCCTAATTGAATATCTTTATTTCTTTTTCTTGCCTGATTGCTCTGGCTAGAACTTCCAATACTATATTGAATAGGAGTGGCGAGAGAGGGCATCCTTGTCTAGTGCCAGATTTCAAAGGGAATTCTTCCAGTTTTTCCCCATTCAGTATGATATTGGCCATGGGTTTGTCGTAAATAGCTTTTATTTTCTTGAAGTCTCTTCGTCGATACCTAGTTTCTTGAGAGTTTTTAGCATAAAGTGCTGTTGAATTTTGTCAAAGGCCTTCTCTGCATCTTTTGAGGCCCACCTTGGCCTCCAAAGTGCTTCGATTACAGGCGTGAGCCACCACACCCAGCCCAATGTGGTTTTTGTCTTTGATTCTGTTTATGTGGTGAATTACGTTTATAGACTTGTGTATGTTGAACCAGCCTTGCATCCCCGGGATGAAGCCTACTTGATCGTGATGGTTGAGCTTTTTGTTGTGCTGTTGCAGTCAGTTTGCCAGTATTTTATTGAAGATTTTTGCATCTATGTTCATCATGGATATTGGCCTGAAGTTTTCTTTTCTTGTTGAGTCTCTGCCTTGTTTTGGTATCAGGATGATGTTGGTCTCATAAAATGATTTGGGGAGGATTCCCTCTTTTTGTATTGTTTGGAATAGTTTCAGAAGGAATGGTACCAGCTGCTCTTTATATGTCTGGTAGAATTCGGCTGTGAGCCCATCTGGACCAGGGCCTTTTTTGGTTGGTAAGCTATTAATTGCTACTTCAACTTCAGCCCTTGTTATTGGTCTATTCAGGGTTTCGACTTCTTCCTGGTTTATGCTTGGGAGGGTGTAAATGTCCAGGAATTTATCCATTTCTTCCAGGTTGACTGGTTTATGTGCATAGAGTTGTTTGTAGTAATCTCTGATGGTGGTTTGTATTTCTGTGGAATCTGTGGTGATATCACCTTTATTGTTTTTTATTGCATCTATTTGATTCTTCTCTCTTCTCTTTTTTATTAATCTGGCTAGCGGTCTATTTTGTTGATCTTTTCAAAAAAAACAGTTTCTGGATTTATTGATTTTTTTTGAAGGGTTTTTTGTTTCTCTATCTCCTTCAGTTCTGTTCTGATCTTAGTTATTTCTTGTCTTCTGCTAGTTTTTGAGTTTTTTTGATCTTGCTCCTCCAGCTCTTTCAATTTTGATGATAGGGTGTCAATTTTAGATCTTTCCTTACTTCTGATGTGGGCATTTATTGCTGTAAATTTTCCTCTAGGCACTGCTTTAAATGTGTCCCCAAGATTCTGGTACATTGTGTCTTCTTTCTTGCTGGTTTCGAAGAACATCTTTATTTCTGCCTTCATTTCATTGTTTATCCAATCAACATTCAGGAGCCAGTTGTTCAGTTTTCATGAAGTTGTGTGGTTCTGAGTTAGTTGCTTAATTCTG
>NW_016107852.1:1558458-1561484 GCF_001604975.1 Cebus imitator
TTTTTGAGACAGAGTTTCACTCTTATTACCCAGGCTGGAGTACAATGGCACGATCTCGGCTCACCACAGCCTCCGCCTCCTGGGTTCAGGCAATTCTCCTGCCTTAACCTCCTGAGTAGCTGGGATTACAGGCATGCGCCACCATGTCCAGCTAATGTTTTGTATTTTTAGTAGAGACGGGGTTTCACCGTGTTGACCAGGATGTTCTCGATCTCTTGACCTCGTGATCCACCCGCCTCAGCCTCCCAAAGTGTTGGGATTACAGGCTTGAGCCACCGTGCCTGGCAGAGAACATGATCTTTTAGCTCAGAGAAGTTTGTTATTACCCACCTTCTGAAGCCTGTTTCTGTCAATTCATCAGACTCATTCTGCATCCAGCCTTGTTCCCTTGCTGGTGAGGAATTGTGTTCCCTTGGAGGAGGAGACGCGTTCTAGTTTGGGGTATTTTCATCCTTTTTGCGCTGGTTTCTTCCCGTCTTTGTGGATTTACCTACCTGTGGTCTTTGTGGTTGTTGACTTTCAGATGGGGTCTCTGAGTGGACATGCTTTTTGTTGCTGATGAAGTTATTTCTTTCTGTTTCTTAGTTTTCCTTCTAGCAGTCAGTTCCCCCTGTTGTAGGACTGCTGGTGGTCCACTCCAGACCCTGCTTGCCTGGGGATCACCTGCAGTGGCTGCAGAACTGGATGGATTGCTGCCAATTTCTTCTTCTGTTATCTTTTTCCCAGAAGGATACCCTCCAGATGTCAGCCTGAGCTCTCCTTTATGAGGTGTCTCTTTGGTTATATGGGGGTCGGGGAGCTGCTTGAAGAGACAGTCTGTACCTTATAGGAGCTCAAGTTCTGAGCTGTAAGCTCTGTTGTTCTGTTCAGAGCTGCTGGGCAGGTACATTTAAGTCTGCTCTAGCAGAATCCATAGCCACCTTTTTTTCCCAGATGCTCTGTCCCAAGAAGGTGGGGCTTTATTTATAAGTTCCTGCCATTCTGCTGCCTTTTTTCAGAGATGCCCTGCCCAGCAAGGAGGTAGCCTAGTCACAGTCTGCCAGCAGAGGTGTTGTTGAGCTGCCATGGGCTCTGCCCAGCTGCTCTGTGAACTCCCTTGCAGTTTTATTTATAGGGGTATAGTTAGAACTGCCTGGATAATGGCAGACTGCCTCAGTAATGGCAGACTGCCTTGGTAGTGGAGGACTGCCTCAGTAATGGCGGATGCCCTTCCCCCTGCAGAGTTGGTCCGTCCTGGGTCCAGCTGTACTTGCTGTGAAACTCTCAGTCCAGAGCATTTCAGATTACTGATCTTTATGGGGGTGGGACTAGCCGAACCAGATCACCTGGCTCCTTGTTTCAGCCCCCTTTTTTTCAGTTGAACAGGTAACTCTGTCTCCCAGGCATTCTGGTTGCCAGTTGAAACGATGCCTGGATTTGTGTGAGTTTTTGCATGGATACCTGCTGCGCTGGCTGAAACTGCCGCGCTGGAGACTCATGGTGCTTTTCTGCCCCGGAATCTCCTGGTCTGTGGTCAGTAAAAATTTGCTTGGAAATGTGGTGATCACTCACGCTCTGCGTTTTCACTGGGAGCTGCAATCCAGAGTTGTTCCTATTTGGCCATCTTGGATTCTATTCAAGAAAATATTTTATGGTTTTTTTTTTTTTTGAGAGGAAGCTTCGCTTTTGTTGCCCAGACTAGAGTGCAGTGGTGTGATCTCGGCTCACTGCAACCTCCGCCTCCCAGATTCAAGTGATTCTCCCGCCTCAGCTTCCCAAGTAGCTGGGATTACAGGCATGCACCATCATGCCTAGCTAAATTTTGCATTTTTATTAGAGATGGGGTTTCTCCATGTTGGTCAGGCTGGTCTCGAACTCCCGACCTCAGATGATCCCCTCCCCACCCTGCCTCAGCCTCCCATAGTGCTGAGATTACAGGTGTGAGCCACTGCACCTGGACTGATTTATTTTTTTTAAACAATTTTCTCTAAGGTTACCTGTTCTTGGTGCCATGTATTTACAAAAAAAACAAAACTGACTTTTAAAGGGGATGAAAATAAAGTGTCAATATGTTGAAGAAAAGGGAAGATTTTCTTCAGCTTGTCTTTATGAGGAATGACCATCTTTAACTGCTTACACGGATAGAGCATCTACCATGCGGAAAGTTTTGAATTTAACTTCATGTTACTCTTGCATGTGTGTGAACATGGACCTGTGTTGTGTAAAAGGATTACAGTGATAAAATTAGCAAGCTGCCCATTGGTGTCCACACTCCTGATTTAGCCCTCTTTCCATGACGACGATGATTGGGAACAACTGCTAGAAAGCTGGCAATTGTCTGCCATGCCCACATCATTTACACATCTAATGTTTTTTACCAAGGCCACTGGGCATTGGGAAGTAAAAATAAATATGCAAAGAGAAGGGAAGAATGTAACTCCTTTCTTCACAGCCAGCCTGATGCTCAGTGACTCTTCCACACTCCCAAAACCATGGACACCATGATACTTTGTTGACCACAGCCCACTCGGTGAAGGACTATTGGCAACCATGGGTGGATCAGAGAGCCGCTGGCTTTCATTTGAAAAGGAAGAAATGTAACAACTTCAGTTATTCCTTAGGACTAGGTAAGAATAGGTGATCCAGGTGATTTCTGAGAATTCCAGACATAAAAAGGGGCAGCAGGGCAGGAGTTCAGCATGCGCTTGTCATAACCTAGCAACTGCACAGCCAAAACAAACATAGCTCAAACCTCACTCCCATAAATATTAGGGTTTGTTTGGTTCCTCTCTAACTCCCTCAACACCTACTCTCTTAACCCCTTGCAGTCTGGTTTCCACCTCTTTCTCTGAAAAATCTTTTGAAGGTTACCTGCTTTTGGTCTATTTTGCTCTTTGTCTTATGTGTCCTTTCTTCAGTGAGTGGCTGTTAACCACCTCCTTCTTTAAATTTGTTTCCTTAGCTTCTGTGAAGCTGAAGGATTCTGTTCATCTCAGGCGTTTTTCTGTTAACTTTTTTTTTTTTTTTGAGACAGTGTTTTGCCCTTG
>NW_016107852.1:1565974-1571666 GCF_001604975.1 Cebus imitator
CCTGGGTTCAGGCAATTCTCCTGCCTCAGCCTCCTGAGTAGCTGGGATTACAGGCACGCGCCACCATGCCCAGCTCATTTTTTGTAGTTTTAGTAGAGACGGGGTTTCACCATGTTGACGAGGATGGTCTCGATCTGTTGACCTCATGATCCACCCGCCTCGGCCTCCCAAAGTGCTGGGATTACAGGCTTGAGCCACCGCGCCCGGCCCGAGACTAAAATTCTTTAGATGATTTATTGAATAAGCCACCTCTCTTGGTCAGTGTAAAAATAATTTGATCCTGAAGGATTTGTTGGGGAATTTAAATTCAAAAGGCTGGCATCATTTAGGACAAACAGTAGCATCTTTCTCTTGCAGAGCTTGTTGTACAAGTCATTAAACTTGAAGTTCTTAAAAGCGAATAACAACATTAAATTTAAAATGATTTACTAAGAATCACAACAGATTATAAACATTTGACAAATAAGGAGATCGAATTACTCATCTGGGTCTTCTCGGGATTTTTTTTTTTTTCTGTTGGCAGATTTGGGAACTACTTTTTTTTTTTTTCTTGGTCTGTCTGCCAGGCTGGAGTGCAGTGGCAGGTCTCGGCTCACCGTAATCTCTACCTCTTGGGTTCAAGTGATTCTCCTGCCTCAGCCTTCCCAGTAGCTGGGATTACAGGCATGCACCACCATGCCCCGCTAATTTTTATATTTTTAGTAGAGACATGGTTTTGCCATGTTGGCCAGGCTGGTCTCAAACTCCTGGTCTCAAGTGATCTGTCTGCCTTGGCCTCCCAAAGTGCTGGGATTACAGGAGTGAGCCACCACGCCTGGCCTTTGGGAACTGCTTGTGAGTTTTCTTCCCATTAATTTTTTTTTTCTCTTTTACAATTTATATCCAATACCATAGGCCAATCCCTTTCATTGCCTAAGAATGTTTTTTTCTTTCTTTTTTTTTTTTTCAGAAAGAGTCTCACTGTGTCCCAGGCTGCAGTGCAGTGGGGCCATCTCGGCTCACTGCTACATCCTCCGCCTCCCAGGTTCAAGTGATTCTCCTGCCTCAGCCTCCTGAGTTACTGGGACTACAGGCATACACCACCCCTCCCAGCTAATTTTTGTATTTTTAGTAGAGATGGAGTTTCACCATGCTGGCCAGGATGATCTCGGTCTCCTGACCTTGTGATCCGCCTGTCTTGGCCTCCCAAAGTGCTGGGATTACAGGCGTGAGCCACTGTGCCTGGCCTGCCTAAATGTTTAAGAGGAGGAAAGACTAATGAGTAAACATATAGCTTGGGATGAAGTAGTGTTTTTACCCCTGCGAGGAAATATAAGAATATGTCTTCTGAATTATTTATATCAGCAGTCATGGATTGATTGTCATGCTTTTGAAGTACACTATCAAGTGTTTGAAAGTACCATATAATTTACTCATCGTTTCCTTAGCAATTTCTTCTCTCTGCACACTTACCATTCTCAAGCTAGTGGGATTCTTGCTAAACATGGCAAAATACTTTTTTACAGAAATATGCTCCCTACAGAATTTCTTTTAATGGCTCAGCCAAGGTTTTTGCTCTTCAGAGCAAAGCACAAGGAGGGTTTTTGTGAATCAGGCCTTACTGAATGTATTTGAGCATTAGGTAAGGCCTGCTTGACAAAACCCATCGCAAGGTGCTTCAGGGAGGGTAAAGAAAAGGGCAGGTGGTGCAGGTTTTGTGCTGTGTCCTCCTCCCCAAAATAAGTCTCAGTTGCTCAAAGAGTGACTGGGGTATGAGATTAATTATCTTTGATCAAGGCCAACTAGAACAGAAGCATTGAAAACAGAAGCCCTGTGACTTTAAAAATATGTACAACAAACACAATAGCCATAAATATGCTCCCTTCACTAGATACTATTTCCCTGTTTTTGTGCCCAACCTCTATGAATCTTAATGGGGGCTGAGTATGGTGGCTCAGACCTGTAATCCCAGCACTTTGGGGGGCTGAGGCGGGTGGAACACTTGAGGCCAGGAGTTGGAGACCAGCCAGGCTAACATGGCAAAACCCCATCTCAGTTAAGAAAAAAACATATTTACAAATAAATAAATAAACTCTGTTCTCTATTAAAAAACAATTTGTTTTTTTTTTTTTAAAGGAAAGGCACCAGATTCAAGAAGCCGAAGAATAGACCATGAGCCAGCAAAAAGAGACGTGGAGTTTTATTAGGGGGTTACTTACAGGAGAGAAAGTCCAGTGGCAGCAGGCTGGGCAGGAAAACTGTAGCCACCTGCAAACATGCAGTTTATATAGCATTTTCACAACCTCCCCCCATAGCGTCCACTTGGCAACCTTCATTTAACATGAAACTCAGGGCTTCAATCCCCTGTGTGGCCCATGTTCTACAGGACAGGCCAGGGGCTCAGTTGTTTATCATAGACAAGGAACATATCTCCAAGTTTGTCACTCCTGGATTCTCTGGCTCAGAGCACGCTTTCAGATGCATCTGTCATACAAGGTCATTCTCAGGGCATGGTTAAGTTATTGCTCTCAGGTGTGTTTACCCTACACCTGTGCCCATAAAATTAGCAATGACGCTTAGTCCTTACATTTGAATCCTCCAAAAATGATTTGAAAAATGTATTTCTAAGCAAATAGGCACAAATCATTCATCACTTCTACAGGTTTCTACGACAAGTGTTGTCTCAGCTTCTGCTGTGACACTTTTAGATCCCACATTTTATAGGAAAGGTCATCAGACTTGTATTAGTTTGTTTTCACACTGCTGCTAAAGACATACCTGGGACTGGGCTGAAAAAGATGTTCAGTGGATTTACAGTTCCACATGGCTGGGGAGGCCTCACAATCATGGTAGAAGGCAAGGAGGAGCTAATCCTGTCTTACATGGATGGCAGCGGGCAAGACAGAAAGCCTGTGCAGGGAAACTCCCGTTTTTAAAACCATCAGATCTTGTGAGACTTATTCACTGTCATGAGAACAGCACAGGAAAGCTCTATCTCGATGATTCAATTGTCTCCCAACCAGGTCCTGCCCACAACATATGGGAATTACAAGAGCTACAAGATGGGATTTGGGTGGGGACACAGATCCAAACCATATCAAGACCCCTGCCAGTTTAAAAATAAAAGTACTGCTTTTATGTTTGCAGGTATATATGTATACAGGTTTTTAGAGGTGGGGGTCTTGCTATGTTGGGTAGCCTGGCATGGAACTCCTGGTCTCAAGCAATCTTCTTGCCTCAGCCTCCTCAAGGGCTGGGATTACAGACATGAGCCAACATGCCCAGCCAAAAGTACTGCTTTTAAATGCTTTAAATCTCAGTTTACAGAGAAAAGTAGGGAGGAAATGCAGACTTTATTTATGGAAGTTAAGCCCAGATTTCAAAAACTTGATGTCTTTGTTCACCACAGAAGTAAGTATTCTATGATGAAAGTGCTTATTTGCACAAATATTTTTGCTAGAATGTATTTCATTTTTTTCCTAGCGTTTATTATGTACAGTGGGAAAGCTTGAAGAAAAAATTTCTTTAAATGCCATTTCCCCTCTTTGTGAGATACCACATGATTGTAAGCCATGCCCAGCTTTGGACTTGATCTTGTGGTAATACTGAACTGCTTGTGGTTGCCAGCGCATGTCACTTCTGCCCCTCCACCGCCCACACTTTGCTCTTGCTGTTCCTTCTGCCAGGACAGCTATTGTCAACCACTGTACTTGCTTTGCTGGCTCATTCTTACACCACCCACTACCTTCAAGGCTCAGCTCAGGTGTCATCTCCTCTAGGAATTTGGAGTGTATAGCTTGAGATAATTTTCCCATTTCCTCTGTTCTCACTGTACCCTGTATAAATGTCTGTCTGAAACCTTATTGTGTTACAGTGATATTAAAATTCTTTTTTGCATGTTTCTTTTCCATTAGCATATGTACCTTTTGAAAGCAAATAATTAATGTGGTTAATTATATGACCATCTTTTTGTTTTTCATTTACTGCCATTTTCCAGATTTTAAATTTAGTTAAATAATCCTTAATGGAAAACATGTGCAGCTTTGGGAAATGAACACTATCATTATTTTGTCCATTAAAGAAACAATTTAAATGAAGATTCTAACTTTCAGGCTCCTTCAGCACACTGTTAGTACTGAGCAAATATGGACTGGAATATCCATTTTAAAAAATTGTCTCAGGCCGGGCATGGTGGCTCATGCCTGTAATCCCAGCACTTTGGGAGGCCAAGGCAGGTGGATCACAAGGTCAGGAGATTGAGACCATCCTGGCTAACATGGTGAAACCCTGTCTCTAAAAGAAAAAAAAATTATCTCATTCCCTGCTTTTGCTCTGTGTGTATGTGTGTGTGTGTATGCACACATCCTTTCTTCCTTAACTCCTTATTGTTCTGTTATACTAGACATTTTTATTCTAATTTTCAAAGGGCAGATCCTTGTTTATGATATTTACTGTCACTTTATAGATTTGGTTTCCAAATTACTCCAAAGGAGACAGTTTATTTCCACTGAGAACCATGTCTGGAAGCTATGTACCTGTTACCGAATGAAGAGTGATATCTGGGTTATGACCATACAATCTAAAAATAATCATGATAGTTTATATTCATATGATGCTTTGTGTGTCAGGCCCTGTGCTGAAAACTGTATATGCAACAGTTCTAACTGCAATAGTGCCTTTTTATCAATGAGGAAAGAAATTCAGGGAACTTAGTAACTTGCCTGGCATCATATAGGTTTTAAATACAGAGCTGGGATTAAGAACCAAATACCACTATGATTCTATTTTTTTTTTTTTTTTTTTTTTTTTTTTTTTTAGAAAGAGTTTTTCTTTGTTGCCCACGCTAGAGTGCAATGGCGCAATCTGGGCTCACTGCAACCTCCACCTCCTGCAACTCTCCTGCCTCAGCCTCTCAAGTAGCTAGGATTACAGATGTGCGTCACCACCCCCAGCTAATTTTTGTATTTTTAGTAGAGAAGGGGTTTCACTGTGTTGGCCAGGCTGGTCTCAAACTACTGACCTCAGGTGATCCACCCACTTTGGCCTCTCAAAGTGCTGGGATTACAGGCGTGAGCCACCGTGCTCAGCCTACATCTTTATTCTGAGGACCATTCCTGTCCTAGTATAACCTCTTGTATGCTTCCTGCTGAGGTAAAGCTGAGAGAAGTTTTTGCTGCCATGGAGCCAGCTCCCCTAGTTTTGCTAGTCTAGACTCTACAAGAAAGTGGTTATACCTAGAAACGTGTGGGTGGAAAATGAGGGCTGCTGTGGACCCTGCATGCGGGATTGACTGTGTTCTGCTCTAAACTGGCCAAGGTAGAAGAAAGTCACGATGCTTTCACTGTGTCTGTCAGCTGCATGATTTCATTAAGGAGATCTTTCTCCAATGAGAAGTTTCACAACTATCAAAACTTCTAAGGTATGCAAAACACATTGTTTCAACATTCAGACAGCATTAAAAATGATTTAAAGAGACAATAACACCAAATATGGTACACACCTAAATAATGTGTGTGTGCTGATGAAAGCCCTGTATTTTCCATATAGTTAATTTTTTACTATCCTGAGTAGTTTTATAACCTGGGAGCTGAAAGAGATTAATAAAACACTTTTGCTGGGCCGGGCGCAGTGGCTCAAGCCTGTAATCCCAGCACTTTGGGAGGCCGAGGCGGGTGGATCACGAGGTCAAGAGATCGAGACCATCCTGGTCAAC
>NW_016107852.1:1573037-1577560 GCF_001604975.1 Cebus imitator
TTTCGCTCTGTTACCCAGGCTGGAGTGCAGAGGCATGATCTTGGCTTACTGCAACCTCTGCCTCTTGGATTCAAGCAATTCTCCCGCCTCAGTCTCCCAAGTAGCTGGGACTACAGGCGCATGCCACCACACCCAGCTAATTTTTGTATTTTTAGAAGAGACGGGGTTTCTCCATGTTGGCCAGGCTGGTCTTGAACTCCTGACCTCAGGTGATCCAGCCGCCTCAGCCTCCCAAAGTGCTGGGATTACAGGAGTGAGCCACTGCACCCTGATGAATTTGACTATATTTAAGAGAAAGACTTTGGCCACAGTTTCCTTACACTGCCAAACAACCGAGTATTTGTCCCAAGAAGAGAGTGGGGAATGGAAGGATCGAGGGGAAGCGTGGCTAGCTGTCTATGAAGTTGTGTGGCACTGTGTTGGGGTCCCCTGATGTTGACAGTTTGCCTAGGTTTTATAACAGGAATCATGCGCATATATATACCTTGCCAGAAACTATGCTAAATGCTATAAAGAGTCTTCAGAACAATCTAAGTGAGTTGTTTATCCACTGAGGAAAATCAAGGTCAAAGGAATGAACTAACCTGACCAGTGTCACGTAATTAGTTAGTGAAGAAAATACTATTTGATCCCATGTGTTTCATGATTCTAAATTTAAGTGGAGGATTTGCTCCTTACCCTGACTTGTTTCAGTACAACTTTCTAATCCCCCTTAGAAGGAAATCTATCTCTGACACACTCTTTATATTAATTTACAAGAGACTGATGAACAAACCACAGGAATTCATTTCACAAAGGGAGATATATGCCTTCCAAAGACATAGAGTATCTGCTGATCAGTACTCCTTCTCTGTGTCACAGTGCTTGGCAAGCATTAAATCAAAGAGGAGAGAACTAGATAACCTTGTGGCATCTCACGTCCAGAGTGTAAGGCTTGAAGAATTAAACACACCCTGCAGCCCATTGAGGGCTCGGATATTCCTGCCTGACAAATATAGTCTATCTTGAACAGTGTGAGGTAAACACTGGTGCAACATTTCCTCTTTTCTGGATTCCAGGTGACTCAGGACAAATACTCCTTATTCATTTACATTATCTTTAGTTGTTCCACTTTCCAGGATTATTGTATCTCTTAAAAGCCCCTCACTTAGCCTGTGCTTTTAGCTGGCGTTATGACTTCATGAGTGCTAAATGGAATCCGTTAGAATTCACAAATTCAGGGTAGGTTCTTTTCTCTTTTCTTTTCTTTTCGAGACGGAGTTTCACTCTTGTTGCCCAGGCTGGAGTGCAATGGTGTGATCTCAGCTCACTGCAACCTCTGCCTCCCAGGTTTAAGCAATTCTACTGCCTCAGTCTCCAGAGTAGCTGGGATTACAGGCATGCACCATCACATCCAGCTAATTGTATTTTTATGAGAGAAGGGGTTTCTCCATGTTGGTCAGGCTGGTCTTGAACTCCCAACCTCAGGTAATCTACCTGCCTCAGCCTCCCAAAGTGCTAGGATTACTGGCGGGAGCCACCACACCCAGCCAGGGTGGGTTATTTTCATAATCGATAATCTGATTCTTTGTATGTTTTTTTAATGAGATTGTTGCCTCTCAATTCTGAAGATGTGACTTGCTTAGAATTTGCAACCTTTATTCTCTCAAGCTCCAGTAGCATGTAGAATCTCCTCTACTTAAAGACTTCCATAGATATGATCAAAACAAGTTACATAGCTAAAATCTACCACCTATAGTAGTCATTCATATTGTGACACTTAATGACACAAATTGTCAGGCCATTTCATGCACTTTTCTGGATATGAGATGTATTCCACATGCTCAAAATGATTGGAGAGGAAAAAACACTCCTTTATACCCTAACCTGTCCCAGTCTCACAAAGAGATAATGGCTGGAAAGATTGCAGGGAGAAATTAACATTTGATTCTTTCTTTAGGCCATAATAGGCTTTCTCCTCTCTTGCTCTAAAATGAATGGATTCATCCTACTCATAGGAGTAGGTTGCTCTGTGCATTAAAAAGCTTTATAAAGGAGCCAGTTGCACTAAGAGAGAGCCCTGGGATTCTCAAGTAACATGTTTCCAATCAGTAAGTCTTGCTCAAAGACTATAAAATTTCATCATTTAGCAGTAGGACATGGTACAGTGGCATGAGTCAGAGGGACTCTGGGCTCTCTTTCTGAATTGGCCATTTTTAGCCTTGTGCAGCTTGCCTATTTTGTGAATTGCTTGTGAAATTGAAATGAGATAATGTGTTTGAAAGTGTTTTGAAAACTGTAAAATGCTATACAAATGTAAATTGTTACTTCAGAACAAAGCAGTGGGCAGTCCCTGAACAAGGAATCAGTTGAAAGCAATTGGTGCATGTGCTTTTTCAATAATCAATAAGTGCTGATGTTTATTGAGCACTTACCATGTTCCAGGCACTGCTAAAATGTGTTGCATGTATTGTCTAAAACTTATAGTACCCTAATAAGGTAGATATTATTGTTGTCCCCATTTTACAGATGAAAAACACTGAGGCACATAAATGTTAAGCATCCTGCCTATGGTGATATACCTAGTAAGTGATGAGATAAAGCTGGGATTCAAATCCAGTCAGTGTGATCTGGAGCCCAGATTAATTTTCTTTTTTTTTTTTTTTTGAGATGAGGTCTTGCTATATTGCCCAGGCTGAACTCAAACTCCTGGGCTCAAGTGATCTTCCTTTTTCAGCCTCCCAAGCAGTGGGATGACAAGTACACCCCATTATGCCCAGCCAGACTCTTTAAATACTACACTGTTGACAGCATTATCATTTGTTTTAGTCTGTTTGGGCTGTTGTAACAAAATACCTTTAGGTCAAGTGTGGTGGCTCATGCCCGTAATCTCAACACTTTAGGAGGCTGAGGCAGGAGGATGGCCTGAGGCCAGGCAATCAAGACCAGAATGGGCAATATAACGAGACCCTGTTTACACACACACACACACACACACACACACACACACAAGCTAGGCATGGTAGTACACACCTGTGGTCCCAGCTATTCAGGAGGCTGAGATGGGAGACTTGAGCCCAGGAAGTTGAAGCTGCAATGACCCATGATGGCACCATTGCACTCCACCCGTGGTGACAGACAAAGCAAGACCCAGTCTCAAACAACAACAACAAAATCACCCTTAAACTGGGTAATTTATAAACAACAGAAACTTATTGCTTACAGTTCTAAAGGCTGAGAAAGATCAAGTGCCAATCCTAGTGAGGGCTTGCTGTGCTTCAAAGATGGTACCCTCTTGCTGTGCTCTCACATGGTGAAAGGGGCAAAAGCACAAAAGAGTCTAATGAACCCCCTCAATCCCCTTTATAAGGGCACGAATTCCATTCATGAAGTTGAGGCCATTATGACCCAGTTGCCACCTAAAGGTCCTACCCAGCAGGATGGTGGCCATGGAAGTCAGAATTTACTGAGTGTGTAACAACTCACCTGCTGATAATATAATTCTAGTAATTTTACTCTTAAAAATTCACCTGCTGGCTGGGCGTCGTGGCTTATGCCTTTAATCCCAGCACTTTGGGAGGCCGAGGCAGGAAGATCACGAGGTCAGGAGTTTGAGACCAGCCTGGCCAACATGGTGAAACCCTATCTCTACTAAAAATACAAAAATTAGCCGGGCGGGGTGGTATGTGCCTGTAATCCTAGCTACTCCGGAGGTCGAAGCAGGAGAATCACTTGAAACCAGAAGGCGGAGTTTGCAGTGAGCCAAGATCGTGCCATTGCACTCCAGCCTGGGGGACAAGAGTAAAACTCTGTCTCAAAACAAAAAAAAAAAAAATCACCTGCTAATGGTGATTGGGTCTGATTCATTTACTTTGATTTTTCAGTGTTTTGATAAAGGTTCACAGTAAAGGTTTTTGGGTGGGAATGTCATTAGATGTCAACGAAAGAGCTGGGATGGTGTGAGAAAACCAGCGGTAAGAAAAGAAGTGGAAGTAATAGGTAAGGACTAGATCAGGTAGGCCCTGTAGGCCATGGTAAGGACCTGAGATTTTGTGTTGCCTTTGAAAGGTTTTGGACTGTGAAAGATCAGGCTGCTGTGAGGAGAACAACCTGTACTGGAATAACAATGGATGCACTGGGGCCAAATACCAATCTATTGCAATAGGCAATGATGGCCTGGACTATTATAGTAGCAGTAACAGTGATGTAAAATATTTAATCGGGAATAAATGTTGTAGAGGGAGCAGAAATTTATTGACAATTCAGCCAGGCATAATCACTCACACCTGTAATCCCAGCACTTTGGGAGGCTGAGGTGGTGGATCACTTGAGGTCATGAGTTTGAGACCAGCCTGCCCAACATGGTGAAACCTCATGTCTACTAAAAATAGAAAAATTAGATGGAAGTGGTGGTGTGCGCCTGTAGTCCTTGCTATTTGGGAGGCTGAGGCAGGAAAATGGCTGGAATCCCGGAGGTGGAAGTTGCAGTGAGCCCAGATTGCACCATTGCACTACAGCCTGGGCGCCACAGTGAGACTCCATCT
>NW_016107852.1:1578930-1615763 GCF_001604975.1 Cebus imitator
ATTACAGGCACGTGCCACCATGCCCAGCTAATTTTTTGTATTTTTAGTAGAGACGGGGTTTCACCATGTTGACCAGGATGGTCTCGATCTCTTGACCTCGTGATCCACCCGGCTCGGCCTCCCAAAGTGCTGGGATTACAGGCTTGAGCCACCGCGCCCGGCGATTTTGGTGTACATTAAGGTCTGAGAACCACAGCTCTAGAAACAGTTTCGCACCTGTGCAGGATACATGGTGAATAATTATAATAGTATTACACGTAAGAGCTCCAAACTGGAAACACTTGGTTAGTCAGCAGTAGGGCATATAAGTAAATGTGGCAATTAGTACAATGGGAGTATTCTATAGTTTGCCTAAGGGTATGGACTGTGGCGGCAGATTGCTGTGTTTGAATCCCAGCTCCAGTGAATAGTAGCTGTGTAGTCCTGGGTAAGTTAATTACTTGACCTCTCCAAGCCTGTTTCCTCATCTGAAAAATGGGCATAAAAACAGCAACTGCTGGCAGGGTGTGGTGGCTCAGTTCTGTAATCCCAGCACTTTAGGAGGCAGAAGCAAGTGGATCACAAGGTCAGGAGTTCAAGACCAGCCTGGCCAACATAGTGAACCCCAACATAGTGAATTTAAAAATTTAGAAATTTTAAAAATTTTGTGTTTTAAAAACACAAAAATCAGCTGGGTGTGGTGGCACGTGCCTGTAGTCCCAACTACCTGGGAGGCTGAGGCAGAAGAATCACTTGAACCCAGAAGGTTGCAGTGAACCAAAACTGTGTCATTGCATCATTGCACTCCAGCCTAAGCAACAGGATAGAGACTCCTCAAAAAAAAAAAAAAAAAAAAAAAAAAAAAAAAAAAAAAAAAAAAAAAAAAAAAAAAAAAAAAAAAAAAAAAAAAAAAAATTATTGACAATTGGCTGTCAATAAATTGGTGTGAGAAAAAGAGAGGAGTCAAGGGTGACATAAAGGTTTTTGGCCTGAGTCATTGAATGAATACATTTCACACTGGTCTCCCTGCCTAGTCTATAGGAGGTGGGCATTGCTTCATGGAGGTTATGTTTGAGAGGCAGGGAGATTAGGAAACCACTGCAGTCTTCCTGGTAAGATAAAAGGTCCCTGAACTTGGGCAGAGGCTGTATATATAGAGATGTTTATGAGGTAAAAATTGCCAGTTAGAATAGATTAGGTTTATTTACTAACATTGAAGATCAATGAATCTTTTTTCCCATTAACTTCACTTGCTGGTTTCTACTCAAGAGCAGGGTTGCCTGAGGCCTGTTTCTGTGTAGCCCTAGAGCTAAACTAAAAATGTTTCTTAAATTTTTAAAGGATGAGAGAGATACAGGAATATGCAACTGAAACCATACATGGCCTTCAAAACCAAAAATATTTACTATCTAATCCTTAACTTATCAAACCATTTGCCCACCTCTGCCCTAGATCAGCGGGGGTTTTTTTTTTTTTTTTTTTGATAGAGTCTTGCTGTGTCTCCAGGCTGGAGTGCAGTGGTGCGATCTTGACTCACTGCAACCTCCACCTCCCAGGTTCAAGCAATTTTCCTGCCTCAGCCTCCTGAGTAGCTGAAACTACAGGCGTATGCCACCACGCGCAGCTAATTCTTTTGTGTTTTTAGTAGAGGTGGGATTTCACCATGTTGGCCAGGATGGTCTTGATCTCTTGACCTCGTGATCCGCCCGCCTTGGCCTCACAAAGCGCTGGAGTTACAGGCGTGAGCCATCACACCCAGTCCAGTGGTTTTTAAAGTGTGGCTCCTAGAGCAGCAGTAGCACCATCAGCTGAGAATGTGTTAGAAGTGCAAATTCTCAGGCCTCTGTTGAATCAGAAACTTAGAGTGGCCCAACAATCTGTTTTAACAAGCCCTACAGGAGATTTTGGTGTACATTTTTTTTTTTTTTTTTNTATCATCTCTACACCATTTTGTTTCTTATTTTTACATTCATCAGGTTTAAGCAAACCACTGCATTACCACTACAACTGGTTTAATATTTGTAAAACATACAAAATTACAAAATACAGGTGCATACAAAAATACAAAATATAGGTGTAAAAAATACCATAGGAAACAGTTTCTCAATTGCAAAACATATCAAAATATATAAACATGTATGAAACATTTTATTGGCCGTTTTTGAATTTGATCTTCCATCCAAATATATAGCAATTTCTCCATTTCGTGGATGGGCCCGCTTTGTTGCTTTGTTATAACTGTTCATCGCATGGGTGCAGAACCTTTCACAGCTTCACAAATTCTTTATTTTTCAAAATCGTCAACACAGTCGAGTGTGATAACTTCATATCATGTGCGATCACATTCACTTTCTTTCCTCCTTCGTACTGCTTAATTACCTTCATTTTCGTGTCGAGATCGATGGCCTTTCTTTCTTTCTTGGCAGGCTGAGGCATAGACAAAGACAATTTCCTCTTGGTAGACATCTTGGGAGGGGTTTGATGAAAAATATCCAAGACACAAAACACAAATTGCTGTACCGAGTCTGGGATAACAGTTGATATGGTGCACGTGGAGATGGTAGCACTGCCGGAAGCTGGTCCGCACTGTTATACGCCCAGCTGGGCAATGTTTGCGCTGCCAGATGCGGCGCAGTCGTGGCTAGCGATTGCGGTCGTAAAGTCGAATGGTCGTAAGTTGCATAGGTCGTAAGTCGATCAATACCTGTACAAGAATGCCGCCCATGCCTGTAATCCCACCACTTTGGGAGGCCAAGGTGGGCAGATCACGAGATCAAGAGATCGAGACCATCTTGGCCAACAGGGTGAAACCCCGTCTCTACTAAAAATACAAAAATTAGTTGCGTATGGTGGTGCATGCCTATAATCCTAGCTACTTAGGAGGCTGAGGCAAGAGAATACCTTGAATCAGGGAGTTGGAGGTTGCAGTGAGCTGAGATCTCGCCACTGCACTCCAGCCTGGAGATAGAGGAAGACTCCGTCACAAAAAAAAAAAAAAAAAGAAAAAAAAAAAAAAAAAAAAAAAAAAAAAAAAAAAAGCCTGGTATGTAAGTCCAGTATATTAGATTTAAAGGACAGCTGGCATGTAATGTATTTTGATACTTTAAGGAAAAACATCAAAGTGATGGTCCGCCCACATATTTTGCATGTAACAAAATCTTTAAGCAGTCTAAAGGTAAAGATAACATAGACTGGAGGCTCTAATGTTGACATTACCTCTGCCAATATTTACGGTATTTGACATACTGTCTTCATGTGCCAAATACCTTTAAATTGCCCTTTTAGGACTGTAAAGAAAACTGATGCAATGTGTATGGCTGCGTCCATTGTGGTTCGTTTGTAAGCATTCATTAATGTATTCTTTCCATTTCTTTGAACCTTTTCTCAGCACTGCATTCCAAAATTCCTGTGCTATCTCAGTGTTCTCTGAAAACACTGCCAGACCTAAGATGCAAAGTGGCTTCCTTGACTGCGGGATTTGGCTTGGCTTTTTCCAAGAATCAAGGTCACCAGTGTCTCACCCGGGGGTCAAGTCTAGGCGTAGAGCTAGAATAGGACTGCAATCCTAACATTTTAGGCCTTTTACCTTTAGTATGTATTGATATTTAGCAATACCTAAATTCGCAACAAGCACACAAAGAAATAGTCTTTCTCCTCTGTAGAGCCCACCTTATATTCTTCCTTTACCGCACGGCCTCTTGGTGGGGCTTAAAACCTTACATTTCCTAGGATGGGTTAAATAAACAGTGTAGATGAGTTTGGTGTGCAAACAGCTGAAATCACTGGCTGCATTTTAAGCTCGTCTACTGCAGCAACCTGCAGACACCTAGTTCAGAGAAATTACTAAATTCCCTCTTTCCCATTAATAGACCAGTCTACAGAAGACACAGCGTTGCTGCAAAGCAGCTCTCGCTTGCGCGATCAGGAAGAAGGGCGACAAGGCTGGAGCCTCGGGGCAGGAGAAAGGCAGCCTCCTTGTGACGTCAAATCAGCGGACTCTTGTCTTGGCTTTAGGCCGGTTCCGGTTCCCCGGCTTTCCGGGCGCGAGCGTGTGCGAGCGCGGCGGCGTACTGCGCGTGCTCCGCAGTGGGACACGGGAGGGTTGGTCCGGCTCGGGAGGAGATGCGTGATTGGCTGACGGTGTGCTCGGGGGTTCCCTGGCCCTTTCGGCAGGGGTAAAACAATAAGAGGGGGCGGTGGCAAAGGGGGCGGGACGTCCGTGGTCCTTGTCGCTCGCCGCAGCGTCTGGCGCCCGGGAAGAGGTGGTTGAGAGGAAAAACGAACTCGCAGCTCTCCGGCTTCCGAGGCTTCCGAGTTGTCGGAGGAAGGGGGCAGCGAGCAAGAAGAATCCACTGCACCCCAATTCTCAGCGACTCTCCTGCTGACCTCCGAGCGACGTACCGCCGCCGCTGTTGGCTGGAGGTGTGTACGGGGGCCGGGAGGGGAGGTCGGTGTGGTGGTCGGAAAGGGACATTCCCTTCGCGCTCCGCGGCGCGAGGCCACCGTCCGGTGTGTGTGCCCGGGAGCCGGAGGTGTAGCAGCAGAGACATTGTTCTTGCCGGCTCCCTGCGCTGCCGTGTGTGCGTGAGAGAAGCCCAGCCTTTTCTCCAGGTGAGGGGTGGGAGGCCGCCCGGGAAGGGAGGTGACCCGAGAGCGTCTTGCGGGCAGAGGGCTCTGAGGGCACAGGTGGGGCTGTGGTTTGTTGGGGATGAGGTGGCGAAGTGGGGGGTGGGGGGACGCAGCAGCTCTCGAAAGCGCGCTGATGGAAGCTTAATACAGGAAGTGTGGGAGTAGGCTTTCTGGAGGGGATGTTTTAGGGTGGGTAGCCCACCGTCCCTGTTTCCGAATCGTTTACGGCTCTTATTCCTGGTTCCTTGGGAGCTGGGAGGCCGTCGCCGCCCCGCCCGTGGGGGAGGGGATAAGAGGTTGTGTCGGCGGAGGCAGAAGCGACGCAGATGCGAAAGTAGCGGCCTCCGGGCACCATTTCTGTGCACGGAAACAGAATCCGGGTTTGAAGGCAGTCGCCGCTTCGCTTACCCAGTACCTAGTGTTCCGTCGTCTTTGACCAACCCCCACTCCCTGCCACCGCGGGTTTAATCCGAACGCGTTCGGATACTGTTACTGTAACGTGCGACTTCTTCGTCCCCTTTTTATGTAGACTACCCCTTATTGATCCGGGACTGGCTTTTGGGGGTTGGGTTCCTCTCCTGCTTTTTTGGGGGTGAAGGGACAGAAAGGAACATAAGCTTCCCTAGATTGATTTTGTTAGTGGAATCTGATAGAATTTTCCTTGCGTCTCTAAAAGGAGCTTTCTTAAGATGGCTCTGTGCCGCTTTGGGGCGAATATAGATTTGCGTCTACAATTTCCTGCATAGATCAATTTTTTTTCACCCAAGGCATACCTAATGTTCTAACGGATTTTGGGGGAAAGTGCCTTTTCCTTCCTCTTAAAAACAAACAAACAAAAAAAACACGTGCACTCTTAGATGGAATAGTAAAGTTGTCTTTATCTCCTTGTATGATTGTTGTGGGATATTAACTTGGGTTAAGATACTGTGATTTTAGGTTCAAGGCTCCGTACCTTGTTTAGTCTTTCAAACGTTAGCGTTGCAGGGACCTCAATCTAGGAACCATTAACTTGTGTTAGGAGAGCCCCGGTACCCTGGGCATGGTGGCTCACGCCTGTAATCCCAGCACTTTGGGAGGCCGAGGCAGGTGGATCGCCTGAGATCGGGAGTTCGAGACCAGCCTGACCAACATGGAGAAACCCCGTCTCTACTAGAAAATACAGAATTATTCAGGGGTGGTGGCGCATGCCTGTAATCCTAGCTACTTGGGAGGCTGAGGCAGGAGAATCACTTGAACCCAGGAGGCGGAGGTTGCAGTGAGCCGAGATCACATCACTGCACTCCAGCCTGGGCAACTCCGTCTCAAAAAAACAAAAAAACAAAAACAAAGGAAAAAGAGCCCCGGTGTGGTAGAGTGGAAGAAGATGGCATTTCTTGTCCAGCTCCATATTTGGCAGTTAATACAGCCTTAGGCATGTGAACAAAGTTTCTAAGTAATTTGATCCTGTTAGCATCCAGTGGCCCTTTTGATAATCCAAGATTCCTGGTTTTAGGAAATAAACAGTATGATGAGTTTGAACCTCTTAGGATTGAATTATTGTTTCTTCATCAATATTCACATTTTTCTTAAATTTTTAAGATTACTCATATGGGTCTTTATGTTACGATTCTAATTCTGAAAAGCTGTCAAGGAATTGTAGAAATAGTAAGGACCTCGAATGAATTGCTTATGAAGAGCTGTCATAGTTCAGATTGTTTGATATTCAGGGTGGAAATATTAATAATAGTGAAAAAACATCAAGAGTGAGCCAGAATGCTGGTGGGATGGATGGGGATCAGAATTAGAAGGTAAAGAAGAAAACAAGTCATTTGATAATTTCATAGAGGAACTAACTTCACCGAGTGTTCAGTTAGCAGCTGAGCAGTTGATTTGTGAGCAGGCAACTCACGGTTTGAAGAAAGTGTTGGCACTGAGTCTAGGTTCTTAACAACTTCCTTATCCTGCAAAATTATCAGTTTATTATCCGTTATTAGGACTGAACATTTTCCCCCTAAATTGCTTTAAGAAGATTTTCCACATATTTTGAGTGAATATGGAGACAGTGAATGACTCCTTTTCAATGTTGATTTTGAAAGGCACAAACTAAAGTGTTGCTTCTGAACTTAGGTACAGTAGAATTTAAGGGACAAACATGACATAGTTACGCTCCACTGGTAGACAGTTGTTTAATATCCGATAGAATGAATTGGTCTAGCTCCCTGGCCTACCTTAGTCAAGAAACTAAATGCAGTGGATTTAGTTTCTTGACCTTTGTATTTCAGCTTTCTAATTTCCAAATATTTCACCCTATTTTGAAACCATAGGTATATTAAGAATGATTCTTGGATTTTCTGTTACTGTCCTGCTATATTCCTTTGCTTTTCACTCTTTGACAATTTCACATAAGCTAACAATTGCTTGTTAATTTTTTGTATTGTTGTAAGAGTTCCCTGCTCTTCCAAAGCGGTTGTTCCTAACCAGAGTGTAGTGTAAACATCACTGGAGTCAGGAGACCTGATTTCAAATCCTCTTTCTTTTTACTGTAACTGAGGGACCCTGAACACCTTTCTTTAGGCTATCTAAACATCAGTTTCTTTTTCTGTAAATGAAGGTAATACCCTCTTTCTTTTTGTTTTCTTGTTTTTTTGAGACAGAGTTTCCCTCTGTCATGGGGCCGGAGTGCAGTGGTGCAATCTTGGTTCACTGCAATCTCCACCTCCTGGGTTCCCCTGCCTCAGGCTCCCAAGTAGCTGGGACTACAGGTGCACACCATCATGCCCGGCTATATTGTATTTTAGTAGAGACAGGGTTTCACCATGTTGGCCAGGATGGTCTTGATCTTCTGACCTTGTGATCTGCCTCAGCCTCTCAGCATGCTGGGATTACAGGCATGACCTACCATGCCCGACCCCCAATAGCCTATTTTAAAGACCAAAAGGAAAATAGTAGGTTACTTGTTAAACTTTAAAACATAGTATAAAGACATGCTTTATTTTTGTGAACAGCATTTCCATTTATTTGTTTATTTTTTATTTTTTGGAGATCTGTGTGCCTTTATTAGCGGAGCCACTATTTGAGGGGGATGAAGTGGGAGGATTGGGTGTCCCCGATGCCCGGCCGGCCGTGCTTCACGGGCTTGTAGGTGACGAGGAACTCGCCCAGGTAGTGGCTAAGTATCTCTGGCTTGCTCTCCACCTGGTTGAAGGTCTTGCCTACCCTCTGGGGCAGGATGATCTTGTCCTACAGGTGCGTCTTCACCACTTCCGGCTTCTCCATGGGCGGCACTTCCTTCTTGTCATTGCGCAGGCGCTTGAGCAGCGATAGCTGCTTCCGTGGCAGGCCAGGGCTCAGCCGCCGCAGCTGGTGTGCACTGTACAGATGCATCAGCTGCTTGTAGGACATGTTCAACAGCTGGTCCAGGTCCACACTGCGATAGGTGAACTTGCGGAAGGTCCGCTTCTTCTGCTCTACCTCTGCCATCTTGCCAGATCCTCAGAAAAGCTCCATTTCTTAATGCTTGGGCACTTTTGATAGTTTCTGAATTTCAAAACCAGCCTCCCTCAACTTCTGAGAAGGATAAAAACAAAACCTTTGGAGGCTGAAAAAGAGATTTAATCTGTAACTTACTTTTGTTATTTATTTGTACCGCTGTGATTCTTAGATCTTGTTTGTGAAGCTTTCATTCAATGGTGTCCCACTGAAGATTGAAGATCATTGCTTTAAAAAGGTATAGTGTTCCCAGGAGCAGAAAATCAAACACTGCATGT
Organism: Cebus imitator; assembly: GCF_001604975.1. Lineage (NCBI taxonomy): Eukaryota > Metazoa > Chordata > Mammalia > Primates > Cebidae > Cebus > Cebus imitator. The sequence goes on from NW_016107852.1 coordinate 1,587,285, forward strand.
TCTCACTCATAGGCGGGTGTTGAACAATGGAAACACATGGACACAGGGAGGGGAGCATTACACACTGGGGTCTGTTGGAGGGAAATAGGGGAGGGATAGTGGGGGGGAGGACATGGGCAGAAATGCCAGATATAGGTGAGGTGGAGGAAGGCAGAAAATCACACTGCCATGTGTGTACCTGTGCAACAATCTTGCATGTTCTTCACATGTACCCCAAAACCTAAAATGCAATAAAAATAAATAAAGGTATAGTGTTCCTTAGATTGTTCAAGCCACTTTAAACAAAGACAATCTGGAATTTCAGAAAGTTCCAGTATTAATATGCATTTAGCTGTTGAAAATGGATATAGTCCATGGTTCAATTAAAATAAACCTGACTAGTTTGAGCCCAGCTATGAGTGAGGGACTCCAGAGGGGTAAGGGGAGATAAGTATCCTATAGTGGAGACAAGCTGTGTCTTAGCACCCACATAACCTTTGGTAACAGTGTCTGGTAAAGAGAACTGCATCGTATTACTAGAGATCTTATTCTTTTTATAAGAACTAATATCAGGTACTTACAACTCGACTCACTGCAGCCTCCACCCCTAGGTTCAAGCAATTCTCCTGCTTCAGCCTCCCAAGTAGCTGGGATTGCAGGTGCCCACCACCACACCTAGATAATTTTTTTGTATTTTTAATAGAGGTGCATTTTTGTCATGTTGGTCAGGCTGGTCTCGAGCTCCTGACCTCAGGCAACCCACCTATCTTGGCCTCCCAAAGTGCTAGGATTACAGGCATGAGCCACCTTGCCTGGCCTTTTTTTCCTTTTGTAGTTTCTGGTACATATATAGTAGTCATAAAATAAATGTTGAAATGAATTTATATTGTCTAACCTGTTTACCCAGCTTGTGGATTGGAATGAAGACAAAGTCCCAGAGAATGAAATTGCAGAGAATAATAACAAGTGATTAAAATATTTGCATGGAATTTGATATAGGAATGAGAAAGTATAGTAAGAGATAAATTTGAAAGGTTGTTTATGACATTTAAAGTCAGACTGGATTTCTGTGTGTAGGGCTTTAGATGCCAAAGTGAATGCAGGTGTTTAGATTTTACTATGTACAGTGTATACCGCACATGATTCAAGGGCTTGAAAGACTTTTGAAGAATAACTAAAAGGTCTGAACAGTAGGAGTGAAAAGGAGGGCACAAATTCCAACTTCTGGGTTGTAAGGATTTCACAGTTGAAATGGCAAAGCTAAAGGGGAGAAAGTCGCTTACAACTGAGCTTCCAAGTTGAGAAGATTGTGGTACTTAACAGAAATAAGGAAATAGCTTTCTTTGTATGGGGTGTGCGTGTATTGGGACATATGTAAGTCATGTCTAGGTATTTAGTATGTGGTGACAAATGTAAAATTTGAACTTATGGCATAGGCTAGATGATACACATTAGATAGACCTGAAGCTGAAATTGACAGGTTAGAAGACAGAACCTTGAGAACTTACGTATTTTGATGAGAAGGAAAGTTTGCCTTATAAAACTCTAGAAGAGTTAGGAGAAGGCAGTCAACATCGATAATGCAGACAGTTGGAAGATTGAGAAGTCACTGGATTGTTGAGAAGAATTTTGATGTTTCCAGAGAATTGCATTCAAGGGAGAGCTGAGTTACAATATTTGAGAGGGTAGTAGAGAGAAGGAAGATGAAGACCAGTGTACAATTAATAACTTGGGGCAGAATATGATCAATAAACTGCCATGATAAGGCCAAAAGTAGCTTAAGAGTTGGGTTTTTTTTGTTATTATTTGTTTTTTTTAGATGGAGTTACGCTTTTATTGCCCAGGCTAGAGCACAATGGTGCAGTCTCAGCTCACTGCAACCTCCGCCTCCCAATTTCAAGTGATTCTTCTGCCTCAGCCTCCCAAGTAGCTGAGATTACAGGTGTGCTACACCGCCCGGCTTTTTTTTTTTTTTTTTTTTTTTAAAGTAGAGACAGGGTTTCACCATGTTGGCCAGGTTGGTCTTGAACTCCTAACCTCAGGTGATCCACCTGCCTCGGGCTCCCAAAGTGTTGGGATTAAAGGTGTGAGCCCCTGCTCCTTTCCTACTTTAAGAGTTAATAGAATTGTATTCTGTTGAGGAATTCAGTGGGAGTAGAAAGATTTTCAAGGGGCCAGGATTTTTGCTGGGCCCAGATAAATGCATAGGGTTTCAATCACTGCAGATAGGAAGAGGTGGGATGAGTATTGAAGGAGAATTCAAAAGTTCTGCTTCTTATTAACAGACTTTTAGGATCTCAGTGTTGGAATGGCCTACTGTTACCTTTTTGGGTATATGGACTCCTTTTTGTGCAAAATCATTCAGTTAGTCTCTGGAATACCTGTAGTGACTGGCTACTCGTTAGGTAGCTGTATTTGACATTTGGACAACTCGAATTAATGAGTTTTTGTTTTGTTTTGTTTTGTTTTGTGATGAAGTCTCGTTGTGTTGCCCAGGCTGGAGTGCAGTGGCCGCACACCAACATGCCTGGCTAAGTTTTGTATTTTTAGTAGAGATGGGACTTCACTATGTTGGCCAGGCTAGTCTCTAACTCCTGACCTCGTGATTTGCCCACGTCAGCCTCCCAAAGTGCTGGGATTACAGGCGTGAGCCTCCACACCCAGCCTTGAATTATATTGAACCCAAATCTACCTTCCTATAATTTACATTCACTAGATTCAGTTAGAATTTTCAGTTCGTTTTAGATATTACATCTACATTAACATAGCCTGAGATTGATTGTTTTGGAGGCAGCCCCATTATACTAGTGATTCACTGAACTTTAAATGGTAAACCAAAGAAATTAAATGTTTTTTACCTAAAAACTAAGAATAATAATAAGCTTTTGCTATTTATTTGTACCACTATGGTTCAAAAACTTTTCAGTCAAAGTTCAAGGAGAGTGATAACTTTGGTTTAAGTTACTTTGAAATTGAGGAAATATAAGTACATTGTAGGATAATGAAGCTCAATGTGACTTTCTTGTCTAATCTGCATGTATGTCTACCAATGGCCAATGCTCCACTTCCCTCTCAATGTGTATTACAGATTAAGAAAATATGGGGACAAATGACACAGAGCAGTTAGAGCTGACATACAATGTGCTTCAGAAATTAGTCTAAGCAAATGCAGAGAAAACTTTTCTTTTTTTTTTTTTTGAGGCAGAGTCTTGTTCTGCTGGAGTGCAAAGGTGTAATCTCAGCTCACTGCAACCTTCACCTCCTGGGTTCAAGCCATTCTCCTGCCTCAGCCTCCCGAGTAGCTAGGACGACAGGTGCGTGCCACCACACCAGCTAATTTTTTGTATTTTTAGTAGGGACAGGGTTTCACCATGTTGGCCAGGATGGTCTCGATCTCTTGACCTCATGGTCCACCTGCCTTGGCCTCCCAGAGTGCTGGGATTACAGGCGTAGCCACCTTGCTCAGCCCAGAGGAAACATTTTAGGAAACAGGAATGAATAAAAGATTCTAAACCAATTAGCTGGGCACAGTCTTGGGCGTCTATAATCCCAGGTACTCGGGGGCTGAGGTAGGAGAATCGTTTGATCTCGGAGGCGGAGATTGCAGTGAGCCAAGGTAGCGCCATTGCACTCCAACCTGGGCAACAGGGCAATACCGTATCTCTCAAAAAAAAAAAAAAAAGAGATTGTGATGAAGTTTCCCTTCGATTTTAGGTACAATAGGTAGAGTTGGAGAATGCCTCTAAAGTAGTTCAGGCTCTGTAAATAGTGAGGGAAGCTCTGGATAATCTTTTTTTTTTTCTTTTTTGACACGGAGTCTCTTGCTCCGTCCAGGCCAAAGTGCAGTGGTGCAGTCTTAGCTCACTGCAACCTCCACCTCCCAGGTTCAAGCAATTCTGCCTCTGCCTCCTGAGTAGCCGGGACTGCAGGCTCGTCCCACCATGTCCGGCTAATTATTTGTAGCAGAGACTGGGTTTCACTTTGGTAGCCAGGATGATCTTGATCTCTTGACTTTGTGATCTGCCGGCCTCAGCCTTCCAAAGTGCTGGGATTACAGGCGTGAGCCACCGATAATGTTTTCAGTTTACAAGTAAAAGACGGATTTGTTCATGAGAGCCTTATCTGTCTGTGTAGAGCTAATGTATCAGAGAAAATTTTACATTGTGTGTTCCTGTGTGAGATTCTCCACATTTTCAGTTATCAGTGGAAGAATTGGGGTTTGATATATTTCACTTTCTCTAAAAAGATTGTTAGGTGAGGCTAAAAACCACCTTATTGAAAATTGTGGTTATCTTTGAAGGTGCTGGAATCTAACAACCTTCTGAAGATTTCTTTTTGCGTATAAATATCTTTTAATCTTGGCTTTTTTTTTTTTTTTTTTTTTTTTNCAGGTTCTCACTCCTATTACCCAGGTTTGAGTGCGGTGATGCCATTTTGGCTCACTGCAGGCTTGACTTCCGGGCTCAGGCAGTCCTCCCACTTCAGCCTCCTGAGTAGCTGGAGGTACATATGCACACCACCACTCCTGGCTAATTTTTTGTATTTTTAGCAGAGATGCGGTTTTGCCATGTTGCCCAGGCTGGCCTCGAACTCCTGAGCTCAAGAGATTTACCCATTTTGGCCTCCCAAAATGTTAGGATTACTGGTGTGAGCCACTGCACCTGGCCTTCTTGGCTATCTTTATAGAACTGTGTAGTCATGTAGTCTTGACCAGGGGATTGCTTCTCAATTTGTAAGTTAGGAAGTCAAGATCCAAAAAGGTAATGATTTTTCTTTGCCATAGATAGTTGGTTAAAACCTTTTACCTAGGCCTGGCGCAGTGGCTCAGGCCTAGCACTTTGGGAGGCCGAGGCAGGCGGATCATGAGGTCAGGAGTTCTGAGACCAGCCTGGCCAGCATGGCAAAACCTCATCTCCACTAAAAACACAAAAAATTAGCTGGGCATGGTGGCGCATGCCTGTAGTCCCAGCTACTCTGGAGACTGAGGCAAGAGACTCGCTTGAACCCGGGAGGCAGAGGTTACAGTGAGCCGAGATCACACCCTTGCACTTCAGCCTGGGTGACAGAGTGAGACTTTGTCTCAAAGGAAAAAACAAACACCAAAAACTTTTACTCCCAATATTCAGAATTTTGTTTTGTTTTGGTAACTTTTTAAAAGAAATTGTTGGAAACAGATGCTCGATGCTGCAAAGAAAAAATCAGCATTGAGAGAAAGAATCAGCAACCAATTTTTACTTCCTGTAGGAAGGGTACGCTCGCTAGCCATCTTGCCACAAGAGTACAACAAACAAAGGAAAAGCAGACATGTTTATTCCTTACGCATTCGGGGTTGTCCTTATTGATGTGTCTGGTCTCCATTGGCTGGAGCCAGACCTCACACTTTACACTAAAACCTGATTGGCTAACATCTTAAAACTTTTTTTTTTTTTTTTGAGACCGAGTCTTGCTGTGTTGCCCAGGCTGAAGAGCAATGGCATGATCTTGACTCACTGCAACCTCTGCCTCCCAGGTTAAAGCAATTCTCGTGCCTCAGTCTGCCAAGTAGCTGGGACTACAGGTGCCCGCCACCACGCCCAGCTAACGCTTGTATTTTTAGTAGAGACAGGGTTTCACCGTATTGGCTAGACTGGTCTTGAACTCCTGACCTTGTGATCTGCCCATCTCAGCCCCCCAAAGTGCTGGGATTACAAGTGTGAGCCACTGCAACTTCCCAGCTTAAAACTGTTCTAAACAAGTAAAAGCAATGGAGAGTTAGGACATACCTTTGAGCACATCCAGCACAAATATCTTGGTTAAAGTACAAGGACATAGAATGTATATTATGTACCTGTTTAAGCATGTCTAACAACTACATAGGATAAGGCTTAACAACGAGTTACTACCACACTTAGGATGTGTTCTTTAACAGGAAAGGAAACTTTGAAGAGGAACTTTTACTTCCCACAGAAGTGGAAGGTCTCGTATCTAGAAATTGATCACCTGTAAGGTGCTTTGCTATGAATAATAAAAAGGGCACAATTCATGTAATCACATTTATTCTGAATGTATAATTTGGCTTTTTTCCTTTTTCTCAAACTTCTTACGTACACTGGCTGTACTTGAGTTATAAATGCGAACTTTATATTACTAACTCAATTTTCAGTCTTACTTCCTGCAACTACCCAAACAACATTGTTTGAGGTTGATCTCTAATAGTCATTTCCTGGTTGATTTCTATCAATTATATTTTGGCTCTCTAAATTCTGAGTCACTTCATATCAGAGGTATGGTTAAAGAAGTAACCAGTACAATTTGTTGAGACGCTGTTCTCTGAGTAAATCTTCATTTTGTTTTACCATTCCTGTGGGAGCCTCCTCTGCACCTTAATAAAAAAGCCCGACTTTCTTTATATATACCTATTTCTTTAGATTTTACCAGATTAGCATTTCCTTACTTATTTACTATTGAAGTTAATTTTTCAAGTTACTGCCTTCGAATAATCTAATAAGTATTAATTTATTGAGTATTGATAAATCTTACTGCCCTTCCCTGTCTCTCTGTTCTAAATTGATGATATCTTGCTTATGATACTTCAGTGACCATGTAGAAAGTGGGCAATTTGAAGCTTTTTCTGAACCTTGTTATAACGAATATTTAGAGTATTTTGACCTGTGATACTGATACATGTATTGTGTACCATTTTATTTTGTTTTGAGAAACAAATATGTGACAAAAATGATAGGTCAGTATCTACTTTGTGAATATGATGGGAAATTTGGAATAAATGACAACAGTGTTCCTGTAGAAAATCTGGAACTCCAGAGAGAAGAAAACAGTAATCCTCAAACCCAGAAATTCCTAATACTAGTATTTTTGTCACTATCAATTTGAAGAAAACTATTTTGTGCATAATTATTTTATTCAGAGAGTAATATAGTACTTCCCCATGTGTTAGTATTATTTTACCATCAATTTTTACAATGTTAAAATATATGTAAATTCCATATTTTAGTTATCTTGTTAAATGTTACTAGGTAAGTGTGCTGTTCTTTACCCACCGTCATTATTTAAAATGAAAATGTAAAGTTGCTTAGCTGTGTGTGTGTGTGTGTGTGTGTGTTTGTGTTTGAGTTTGATATAGGGTCTCATTCTGTCACCCAGGCTGGGGTGCAGTATCCGGATGTAAGCTCATGGTACCCTAGACCTCCTGGGCTCAAGCAGTCCTCCCACCTCAGCCTCCCAACTAGCTGGGACTACAAGTGTGCACCACCACACCTGGCTGATTTTAGCCGGGGGTTTGCCTCGTTGTCCAGGCTGGTTTCTAACTCCTAACCTAAAGTGATCCGCCAACTTCAGACTCCCAAAGTGCTAGGATTACAGGCATGAGCCAGACCTAGTGCTTTGTTACTTTAAATGTAGCACGTGTGAGTACTTTTTGCATTAGGATAGTTACCCTTGTTGGGAGTTTTAAGTTTTGTGGAAAACCAGTGACATCTGAAATGTCAATACAGCTAGTGCTCGATTGGTTCCGACAGACCGGTCGTAACACGATTTGGTCGTAAGTTGAGTAGGCTACATGCACGCGGAGATGGTAGTCCTGCCGGAAGCTGGTCCTCACTGTCGTATGCCCAGCTGGGCAACGTTTGCGCTGCCAGACGTGGAGCAGTCGTGGCTGGCGATAGTGGTCATAAAGTTGAATGGTCGCAAGTTGCATAGGTCGTAAGTCAATCAGTACCTGTATTTGGATCTGCTTTGTGAATTAACTATTTTTGGAGGCGAGTGAGGCATTGTAGAAGATTTTAAACATATTTGTAAATCAAGGTTTTGGTTTTTTTTTAAGACGGAGTTTCGCTCGTGTCACCCAGTTTCGGCTCACCACAACCTCTGCCTCCCAGGTTCAAGCGATTCTCCTGCCTCAGCCTCCCGAGTAGCTGGGATTAACAGGCATGTACTACCACACCCAGCTAATTTTGTATTTTTAGTAGAGATGAGGTTTCTCCATGTCAGGATGGTCTTGAACTCCCAACCTCAGGTGATCCACTGCCTCAGTCTCCCAGAGTGCTGGGACTACAGGTGTGAGCCACTGTGCCCAGCCTTTTTTTTTTTTTTTTTTAGTACTTTTAAGTGTAATAGGAAAGGATGCTTGATTATAGTTGGTCTTTTAAAAACAGGTTATATTTCATATTTTTTTCTCCTTCTAACCTCCAGTTCCTAATGTCATAATTTTGGCTGTTCTGGGGACTATATTCTTACAGTAAATGATAAAAAGTTTTGTTTGGGCAGGTGCAGTACCTCACACCTATAATCCCAGCACTTCGGGAGGCTGAAGTGGGAGAATCGCTTGAGGGCAGGAGTTCGAAACCAGTGAGGGCAACATAGCAAGACCTCATCTCTGCTAAAAATAAAAATTTTAAAAATATTAAAAAATTAGTCAGGTGTGGTGATGCATGCTTATAGGCCCAGTTACTCAGGAGATTGACAGGGGAGGATCACTTGAGCCCGAGTCTGGCAGTTGAGGCAGCAGTGAGCCATGATTGCACCACTGCACTCAAGCCTAGTGACAGAGCGAGACCCTGTCTCACAAAAGAAAAGAAATTGTGTTTATTTTGTGCTAGTTGTTCTTGGTGGTTTTAACTTTGAGGCACGATATCATAGCACCTAACCCATTCGGTTAAGTTTCTAGGTTGCTTGTTTATATTTCTTGACAGACTATAAACTCCTTGAGGGCTAGAGACTTATCTTGTTCACCAGAGTATTTCATTTACTATAAACAGTATCTCATGTAGTTAGATGCTTAATTAGTCAAAAGAGAGACATAATATCAAAGGTAAAAAATGATTATTTCTTTACTGAAGTTACAGCTGGCGATTAATCATTGTTACTATTTTGAAAATGATGAAATTAATTCCCAGAAGGAGAGAGAATACAAAAACACAAGTCATGGTTCTTTGCCATGAGTGTTACCTCTGAGTCTTAACCTGTCCCCTCTGCCTTGCTTCCTAGGATAAAACCACTGGAATCCAGGAATGTAGTAGATTTTGGTCCCCAGAGGAAAAAGGCCATGTGAATGGAAGGACTTGTACGTAGTCTGAGGCAGCATTGAATTCTGGTGGGGATAAGAAACGAACCAAGATGCTAGTTCCCTCTACTGAGCAGTAGGCAAATAAAGAGACAAAGGGAGATACAAACGTTATCGGTTACCTTATGGATAGTAGTTAGGAATGTATTGTTTTGCTGTTGTAAATTACTTTTTAATAATGGCATTAATTTTGTTCCCATTTGTATGGCTAAGAAAATTTATTTCAGGCTAGTCTGATGGTAGTGGCTTATTAAAACTTATTAACATTAGTGTCACTAACATTGGTATACAACTCCCCACTGCTGAATTTGATTGGCTAAAAAGAAAATTTATTTCATGGTGGTTGATGACAAAGATGACTTTTTAATAGTTATTCTTGTGTTTGCTCCCTCAGCATTTGACATTGTGCAGCAAAGAAATGGTTATGGAGAAGCCCAGTCCGCTGCTTGTAGGGCGGGAGTTTGTGAGGCAGTATTATACTTTGCTGAATAAAGCTCCAGAATATTTACACAGGTAAACTTTAAACAAATAATTTGGTATTTTTATTTTTTTCTTGCATATGACTACATATATTTTGCATTTCTTGTCTCCTCATTACCCGACAGTATCTTTGTAAACTGGATTCAATATTTTATTCATTTGATGGCAAAAAGCGTTTTTTGACTGCAACTCACAGTAACAAAAACACATTACATCATATTCTAGTACATAACACATTCATACCTATATATGCACACACTTATTCTTATATGTACGCTAGAATTTTATTTTTAGAGTCAGAGTCTTGCTCTGTCGCTCAGTCTGGAGTGCAGTGGTATGATCATAGCTCACTGTGGCCTCAAACTCTTGTCCTCAAGTGATTCTTTCAGCTTGCAGCTTGCCTTCCCAAAGCACTGGGATTATAGGCATGAGCCACCAAGCCCAACCTTTATTATTTCATTAAGAAAAAAATCTTGGGGATAAGGTACTGGAGAACTGTATAAGGTTTACATGAGGCTAGATGCAGTGGCTCACGCTTATAATCCCAACACTTTGGGAGGCCGAGGCAGGTGGACCTCTTGAGGTTAGGAGTTAAAGACCAGACTGTCCAACATGGTGAAGCCTCATCTCTACTAAAAGTACAAAAATTAGCCCAGCGTGGTAGCAGCCCTCTGTAGTCCCAGCTACTCAGGAGGCTTGATGCAGGAGAATTGCTTGAACCTGGGAAGTGGAGGCTGCAATGAATAGAGATCACACCACTGCACTCCAGCCTGGATGACAGAGTGAGACTCTGTCTCCAAAAAAAAAAAAAAAACTTAGGTTTGACCAATTAATGGGTTCCAATATGTGAGGGAGTTTGGGGGAAGATACAGAATTAATACAGCCTTTTGATACCTGAAATTTGGTCTTTTCGTGATACAGGGGTTTTTGTTTTCTTTAGTGACCAAAAAAAAAACCACAAAGTTTAAAACAATAGTGTTCTACACCATCATGTTTAAACAATAACAGACTTCTATTTTAGACCGAACTTATTTAACCAATGTCTTTCTTAATGAAAATTCAGGTTGTTGTAATTTTTCACTTGTGATAAGCAACACTGTAATGAATATCCTGAAACATGCATTATTTGTGCACCTTGCTAGTTTTTTTCTTACTTTCCTTAAAATTCATGCATCAAAGGTATGAGTGTTCTCAAGGCTTTTCATGTGTATATACACAGATACACAGATATACACACACACACACACACACACACACACAGAGCCAAATTGTTCTGTATAAAAGTTTGCCAGTAGTACATGAGAGAAAATAGTTTAAATTTGAAAATAAGAGTAGTGGTTAAAAGCATGGACTCTCGAGTTAGACTGACTGCGTTTTTGTCTTGGCTGCCCCACTTGGTAGGTATATATTACCTTAGGGGCAGTTCATTTAACCTCTTTTGAACCTGAGCTAGTCCATTTAGATAATAGCACTTCATGAGATTGTTAAGAAAGTTAAGTGAATCAGTATACATAATACACTAAAAACATTGCCTGGCATAAAGGAGGCTCTTACATGTTTTCCTATTATAGGAGTTGCATTTTCTTTGTGAAAAAATTAGCTTCACACCTTTGAGCTTGATTGAGAAAGATGTTAATTCTAATTGCTTTAGTTAATGCCAGAGAAAGACTAATTCACATATACTTAGGAACAGTACAAAAATATTAAAAATAAACTAGATGCTGGAGTAATTTTTGATTTTAGACTTGGTCTCTGAATTATTTCAGTTATTTTAAATCTAAACATTTGAAGCCTTTAGAGTTAGTACTCATTTGGAGATCTGAATATAGTGTTAAACTCTGATTCCCAAACAAATCCAAATAGCTGAGTCTTTGTATCTGAAGGAAAAAAACAGGGTCAATTACTATAGCATCTGTATTTAGAATGTACTAAATAGTCAAAACTATCCTATTTTCCACTTAACAAAAAATAGATGTGATAAGAATTAGATGTGAATATCTAATGATTGTCTACTTACTGTGCCAAATAAACTAAGCATTCTCTGTGCATTATTCATTTAATCCTTACAACAACCCTATGGAGTAATTACTTTTCCTATTTTATTACCAAGGAAACTGAACTTAAAGACCATATACCTGTCCAAGATTACAGAACTAACTAGTGACAGAGTTGGATCCGGAACCTAGTTTATGACACCAGAATTCTGCTGCCTCTTAGGCTTCTCTTGACATTTCAGTGTTAATCTTTAATTATGGTTTTGCAGATTTTATGGCAGGAATTCTTCCTATGTTCATGGTGGAGTAGATGCTAGTGGAAAGCCCCAAGAAGCTGTTTATGGCCAAAATGTGAGTATCAATTTCATGTACAGTTAAGAAATTTTTTGTTAAGATGGAGATTTTTAAAAATAGCCTTTTTGTGTCCATGGATTTTTTTTCAGTATGATTGTTAGTTATAACTGAAATTTGTGTTTGACAGTAATTGTCAAGCATGCTTTGAGTTCTTAAACATGATTTTTGTATGAAACATGGTGTTATATTGAGATAGCTACAAAGGAGAAAATGGTATGTTTTATATCATTGATGTATTCTATACATGAGATAGTGGAGACAGTCTATTAAGTTTATACAAATCTGAACTAAACCCTTTGCTATAGGAATGCACAGAAATATATGTTTCCTGTGGCCTAACAGGGAAGGAAGACTTTGTGTAGAGGATGTGAGACTATAAGATTTGGTCTTACCAAACAAGAAGAAATTGTAAGTAGACAAAAAATAGCATCAGCAAATACACATTAAAATTATGTGTAAATTCAAGGAGCAGTCAACACAATTTGTGAGAATGACTACTTACTACAGAAAAGTGGAAGAAAGCTGCATAAAGCCCAGATTACTGTACAATATCAGAGAGCTGTTGTGATTTCTTGTTTAGGAGCATCAGTCTGGCAGTGATGCATAGCATGGTCAATGGATTGAGTTCAGGCAGGAAAATTAAGTAGTTAATATTATAGAGTTGTAAGGAAATCAGTGAGAGTAGGTAATAGTATTGTGTAGGTAACGCAGTATCACAAGAGTTTCTATTTTTCCCTCCTTCCTTAATAAAGGATATACACCACAAAGTATTATCTCTGAACTTCAGTGAATGTCATACTAAAATTCGTCATGTGGATGCTCATGCAACCTTGAGTGATGGAGTAGTTGTCCAGGTCATGGGTTTGCTGTCTAACAGTGGACAACCAGAAAGGAAGTTTATGCAAACCTTTGTTCTGGCTCCTGAAGTAAGTTTCTCATTTCACTTAGTTTTTATTTATGATTGAATTTGGCTGTTGCTAGTTGGTTGGAAGTGTCCAGTGGTTTCTTCTAATAACTTTAGATTTGCATATTGCTATTTTTGAGAAATTTGTGTTTGACCTGTTTGAGAGCTCGTGCGCTTGTGTGTATGCATATGCTTTGACTATTTGGAATTAAAAGTCAGATACTGATATAAGTGTGCGAAGAGATGATTAAGATTACATTAATGTAGAAAAAATTAGCTGGGTGTAGTGGCAGTCACCTGTAATCCCAGCTATAGTGATGGGCACCTGTAGTCCCAGCTACTTGGGAGGCTGAAGCAGGATAATCGCTTAAACCCGGGAGGCAGAGGTTGTAGTGAGCAGAGATGGCACCACTGCACTCCAGCCCGAGCAACAGAGGAGACTGTCTCAAAAAAAACAAAAAGTTTACATTAATAGTACAAAAAGTACAGGTACATTTGAAAGATTACATTTGAAAACAAAATAGAAAAATTCTGTTAGTTTCTTTTTTGTTAAATAGCTGTTTCTTGAGTTCTGCTAGGTTGGTGCAAAAGTAATTGTGGGTTTTGCTGTTATATTTTTTTGAGTGACCTTTTTACTTTATGTAAACATCATAGCATGTTCAGCATTGGATAATTATATTGAGTCCAGATTATTTCTCTAGTATTAAAATGAGAAATTGTGTATGCCATGTAATTTGCTCTTTTATGTAATACCAGATTTCTGGGTATTTATGGAATCAATGTTGTCTCCTGTAGGGATCTGTTCCAAATAAATTCTATGTTCACAATGATATGTTTCGTTATGAAGATGAAGTGTTTGGTGATTCTGAGCCTGAACTTGATGAAGGTGAGGTTACTTTGAAGATAACAAAGATAGAAGGGTTCTGTTGGTACTCTTTATGGACTAATTTCTCTAAGTATGAAGCTTAGGGAAATTTTCTTCTTTATTGTAACTGAATCAAACATCCTTTTGTTGTTTTTTTTTTTGTTGTTGTTGTCTTTTTGTTGTCGTTGCTGTTATAAAGAGATGTCTATTATTTGAAGTTATACAAAATTTGGATGTCAAGAAAAAAGGTTCCCTTCAGTCTCATCCCCTGTAGATAACAAAGTTTGGTGCCTACTGGAGGAGGTGTTTAGATTCTATATTTGGCAACATGTATTTTTATAAATATGGAATTTTACTGATTCAAAGCTCTTTTTTTTTTTTTTGATGTACTGTGTCTTTATTGGCCATCCACGTTGTGGCTATGCCATAATTATTTAATTGATTTTCTATTGACATGCAGTGTTAGTTTCTTTATCGCTGTTGCTCTATTAAATAGATGCAACAAAGGAAACTAAATTGTGCCTTTAATGTAACTTATTTCCTACCTTTTTCTTACTAAAAGATTTGTTTTGTTTCCTAATAGAGTACAATAAATACTAAACTTCATCCTTGCTTTTCAGTTTTTGAGAGAACAGGGGATATTGCAGTTGAATGCCTTTGTGAGAAAAAAAAAAATGGTTTTTTGGCCAAGCGCCTTGGCTCATGCCTGTAATCCCAGAGTTTTGGGAGGCCAAGGTGGGCAGATCACTTGAGGCCAGGAGTTTGAGACCAGCCTGGCCAACACAGTGAAACTTCGTCTCTATTTAAAAAAAAGTTTTTTTGGCCGGGCGCGGTGGCTCACGCCTGTAATCCCAGCGCTTTGGGAGGCCGAGGCAGGTGGATCACAAGGTCAAGAGATCGAGACCATCCTGGTCAACATGGTGAAACCCCATCTCTACTAAAAATACAAAAATTAGCTGGGCATGGTGGCGCGTGCCTGTAATCCCAGTTACTCAGGAGGCTGAGGCAGGAGAATTGCCTGAACCCAGGAGGTGGAGGTTGCGGTGAGCTGAGATCGCGCCATTGCACTCCAGCCTGGGTAACAAGAGCGAAACTCCGTCTCAAAAAAAAAAAAAAAAAAAAAAAGTTTTTTTTTTAAATTAGCTGAGCTTGGTGGTACATACCTGTAACCTCTAGCTACTCAGGAGGCTGAGGCAGGAGAATCATTTGAACCTGGAAGGCGGAGGTTGCAGTGAGCTGAGATCATACCACTGCACTCCAGCCTGGGCAACAGAGTCAGATGCCCATCTCAAAAAAAAAAAAAAAAGAAAGAAAATTGTCTAATTTTCTTTTGTGCTAACATATCACTTCCTTAAACATGTTAAAAATATGTGCATTAGAAATTGTGAAGGCTCTTTAAGAAACATGTGCTGTATTATGTATTGCCAGAATCAGAAGATGAAGTAGAAGAGGAACAAGAAGAAAGACAACCATCTCCTGAACCTGTGCAAGAAAATGCAAACAGTGGTTACTACGAAGCTCACCCTGTGACGTAAGAATAGTATTTGCAAGATTACATTTGGTGTGAACTATGTCAGCAAGGTGGTTTTTGTTCCTAGAATTATTGTTGGAACTAAATTTTTGATAAAACCACCTACTAGGTCAGTATTTGAGTACCTATTGTATATTTGCAAGAAATTTGGAAAGAACAGTTTTATTTAATTCAGAAATTGAATATGGCTTGTACCAAAATAGTGGTTCCTTACTGAAAATGTAGTGTTTAAGACAACACAGAGTAAGCATTTTATTTTTATAAAATAAGGTTTGTAGTTAGCACTAAAGTAAACATTCTTAATAATTCAGTTTTTAAATGGTGGGGTTAGAGAACTGCTACTTGAGTATTCCTTTCTACCTTATAGTTGTATTTGGAATTTTGCTTTGAATACTTTATAGAACTAGGACAGGTTATTGGCATATGACTAGTTACACCCACTGGATTAGAGAGAAATTGAATTTTGTCTTACTTGAACTCCTACTAAAAAGTGAACTAAATATTTTATTGCAGTAATGGCATAGAGGAGCCTTTGGAAGAATCCTCTCATGAACCTGAACCTGAGCCAGAATCTGAAACAAAGACTGAAGAGCTGAAACCACAAGTGGAGGAGAAGAACTTAGAAGAATTAGAGGAGAAGTCTGCTACTCCTCCTCCAGCAGAACCTGTTTCTCTGCCACAAGAACCACCAAAGGTTAGATCAAAGGAACTCTTTAGACTTACAACATCACATGTTCAAATTTGGTGCCATTAATGAAGTATGGCCTTTGTTCTATTAATGTTAAATTGTTGGGTAAATTATGTATATGAAATAAGCTGTGGGGTTTTTTTTGTTATCCTGAGAAAATTTTATTGTTTCCCTGCCCCGCAATATACTCCTCTAAGAGTGAAATTTATAGCTTAAGATGAATCCTTGTCTGTATGCAGTGTTTAGTAACTTATATGAAATTATTTGGATCCATGTATAAGGCTGTCAGTTGTTCTTTCATTCTGTAATAAATTCTCTGAGCACAGATGCACCAGGAGTCATGCAGTTTCCCAACTTAAACAAGTTGGACTATAATTAAAAGAAGAGATACCTGTTGTTTGTGGTTTAAATGGGATCAGTTTCCTTTCTACACCAATTAAACTATCTTGGAAAGATGAGTGACACCCTTAGTGTATCATGTAAGCCTAACTAAAACTTCTTTTATCTTTCTTCAAAGTCGAAGGTTAAAGTATATTTGGGTAGTGATAGGAGATTCTTTGTTCAATTTGTGAATGTCAGAGTTTCCAGCTAATACTCTCTTCTTTCCTATCCTTCCCTCTCCCTTTAACACCATCACACACCCTGTCTTACCCCCAAAGGAGAAATGAATTGGTTCTATTAGGTTCAGTTTTTTCTAGCATGTTAGTGGTTTTGTTTGCCACTTGCTCATCTATTTAGAGTACATAGGAACTTGCTTGTGGTTTTATTTAGTAGTCAGAAAAAATAGTTTTAAATAAGCTTGCATAATGAGATTTTGAAAGCTGGCACATAGACTGGCATGTGTGTGTGTGCCTTTCTTTTAGGAGTCTTCCAATATAGAGCAATAGTTTAGAAATGAAAAGAAAATATATATTTGGAAGTTTCCCTGTAGGAATGTTGGTGGTTTTCCATGATTAGTAGTCTAGGTTTGTTGCATTTCCTGCAGGCTTTCTCCTGGGCTTCAGTGACCAGTAAAAACCTGCCTCCTAGTGGTACTGTTTCTTCCTCTGGAATTCCACCCCATGTTAAAGCACCAGTCTCACAGGTAACCAATCTGTGAACACATTGGATTGTATCCTTGTTACATTGCCAATTGCTTATTTTTTAAATACTTTTTTAAATGAGTCAATCAGAAATTATGGATTAAATATACAAAAAACTTGTATTAAATGTCAGTGCACCCACTTTAAATGTCAAATCTCCATTCATCATCTACATAGGTGGTATTTGGGGTTTGGGTGTGTGAAATACAGATTAAGTTGGTTTTTACCAATATGCAGTATTGCCATTTAAAAGGCTTCTTAAAATAACAATGTTCCTTTTTAAAAAGCTTCAAATTCTATTCAGCAAAAATATTTTAGGTAAGAAATTCGGAGAAGCACAAAGTAGTGTGGCGTAATAAAGAATAATTTTTAAAAAGAAAACAAAACTTTTTAACATACGCTGCCTAAGCTCTCGGTGTGTACATGGTTCACACCACTTAATTGAAGCCTGTACCAACTTATGACTGTAGTGTTCACCTTAACTGATCATTCTAGTATTCTGCTTTTTGTCTGTTTGTCATCTTACCATTTCAGAGCTTTCAAAAATGTGAAAATAAGACACTGCCTACCTAAGAAGTTTGTTAGATTTAGTTTAGAATGAACTAAATTCTAATTAAGCTTATCAGCGTATAAAGGGTGTCCGATTTTTTTTCCCTACATTTTGCATTAAACTTCATTCCAGTAGAAAATTTATGCTTAAAATGTTAATGTATAAGTGTCTTTTATAGGTTATAAACAGTGAAATTTTGAGGTTTTAAAGGTAGTAACTTTGATAGTTTTTCTGGTGTTAGGACATGTGATCAGGTACATAAAAGTAGAATACGCCCATGATACTTTCTTTGTTTTTATTTGGATATTCAGGAAATACGTGATTACCCTTATGTAAGATGGCCACCCAGAGTTCCATCTTAACAAAGGAAATCCCCAGTATTGTGTGTGCTTTTCAACCCATCTGGAGACCCAATAAATGACTTTTGGCCCTCCTTTTGAAATCTTCGTTTCCTATCAGATTTGGAACCTTTGGATTATTTCGTTTCAGAGAGTTTAAACAGTTAAAAGTTAAAACAGCTAGTGCTTATGCCTTTGATATGTGCCAAGCATTGTGCGAAGCACTTTTTATTCTCTGAATCCTCACAATCACCCTGTTAGGGTGAGTACTGTTATTTCTATTTTAGAGATAGAAAAATTGAGGCCTAGAGTAACTCACAGTTGTGCACATAGTAGGGGTGGGCTTTGAAGTCATGCAGTTGGACATGAATCCATATGTGACTCATGTAAACGTTTATTTTTTTGACACAGAGTCTTGTTCTGTAGCCCAGGCTGGAGTGCAGTGGCAGTGGCACTATCCTGGCTCACTGCCACCTCCGCCTCCCCAGCTCAAGTGATTCTCCTGCCTCAGCCTCCCGAATAGCTGGGATTAGGTGCCCGCCACCACTCCTGGCTAATTTTTGTATTTTTAGTAGAGATGGGGTTTCGCCATGTTGGCTAGGCTGGTCTCGAACTCCTGCCCTCAAGTGATCCACCCGCCTTGGCCTCCCAAAATGGTGGGATTACAGGCGTGAGCCACCGTGCTCCGCCTCATGTAAACCTTATACAGTTCTCCAGCACGTTGCTGGAGAGTCATGTATTTATCTTAGCTGTTTTTACATCAAAGAGGATTACATCAAAGACGTGCCTCTTGCCCAGAATAATACCTTCATATATATCTTAAGTAGTTTTCCTTAAGTTTGAGTATTTTTGAAGTGAGTTTTCAAGTTGTAGGAAATGAAGTTGTATTTCCTATGCCACCCTGTTAATAAAACAAAAATTTTAAATGTTTAGAATTTAAACTTTAAAAGAATGTTCTAATCTCTTTAGGCTATATGTAAAATGGATTCATATTTCTACTTGATTTAATAATCCTTCAATTTTACTTTTTGTGTAGTATTCATTTCCTTGTACTTTGAACATAGGATATGGAAATTAATTCCAGGGTATTGGTAGGCATTAACTTAGAAGTAGGTAAGTTAATTTCTTGAAAAAAGATTTTGTCTGGAAATTGACTAGTTCACCTTAAATAGCTTATGTTTAATTGAAGGGCTTATTATTTGTGGTTATACCTGCTTTTATTGACTTGATTTGATGGTTCTGTAATTATTTCATATTCTGTTTGACCTTCATTTGTGGGTTTGTCATTTGATGATACTTTCTGGTTGCATGGAATTAATTTTAAAGCCCTTATGGTACTGTGTGGCATATTGGCCATTTTATCTGTTCAGAAAAACTAGTTTTAATCATGAAACTGGAGACCTGAAGAATTACAAGTATGCAGCTGGCTTAGTTAACATATGTCAATCAGTTATTGAAGGGGACATTGTTAGCTTTTTGTTGTTGTATTTTTCTTGAACTGGCATTCATTAGATATCTAAAGTCAGATTCCTAAATCAATGGCATGAATTATTTGTAAGATGTTGGAAATTATTAATATTTAACTTTATCTGTTTTTAACTTTATCTGTTTTTAATTTTCATCCTTAAAGGAAGAACTTTATTTTGCTACTTGTAGTTACTTGTGTTTTGATCATCTGTTTTGAAAAGAATTTAAATCAGTCAAGATCAGGGCCTCAAGTTCTTTGATAACATTTGGATTGGATGAGTCTAAGGTTTTTCTTAAATTTTGTAATAAAGGTACATTTGCTATTTTTATTGATTGCCAGTAATACACTAGCTTCATTAAAATTTAACAGAGTACATTTATTCTCTAATTCTGTTTTACATTCATAATGAAGTATGCTTTTAGACCCCCTTAGCTGAAGTTTCTAAATAACTGCCTTTTTCAGCATCATATTTTGCATCAAATTATTATGTAGAATTAAACTCCAAATATAGATAGCAGTGGCCTCAGAGTTGTCACTTAAGTATCCTTGTCAGACATAGCACATTATCCTGCATGTTTTGGATCAGAGAACTAAAAATGTAATTTAATTTAAATAAACCAGTAGTTACTGAACATCTATGTCTAATAGCACTGTGCTTGGTTCTTTGGGTGATGTAAAAATAAGATATGGGCCTTGGGCATGGCATGCCTGTAGTCTCAGCTACTTGGGAGGCTGAGGCAGGAGGATCACTTGAACCCAGGAATTTGCGGTTACAGTGAGCTAAGATTGTGCCACTGCACTTCAGCCTGGGCAGTAGAGTAAGACCATATCTCTCTGAAAAAAATAAAAGATACGGACCTTATAGGAGTAAATACATAAAATTTTTTTAAAACTGGAGAGAGTTAAAATAACTCATTTTATAGCTGGTAGAATCGTAGAACATGGTAAACAACTTCATCTTGAGGGAAATGGGACATTGACATAGAGGAAAACAGAATTTGGGAAGAGGCAGGCAAACTCTGTTAAACTGTTAGCAAAGGAGTTAATATCCCTTTTTTGGTAACAGTGGCTGAAATCATTTACATGAAATTCTCATTTTTGAAAGAAGCATTTTTGTATCAAAATTTGTCCTTGTAAATTACATTATTTGTTGTATAATTAAGGAAGTTGAGCCACTGCATGGACCGAGGTCCTCAGAGATCTTTAAATATGGAACTGAAATTACTAGCTTTCTGATTTGAGGACATGTTCTCCATATCCTGTTGGGTATTTTCAGCATCCTTTGTAGGTTCATCTATTTTGTGTCTCCTTGGACCATAAATATTTGGGTAGTAGAAGGTCTGAAGAAGTTGGGAATACTGAAAAAGCTGTTGTCTTGAGGAAAAGGTAATAGCAGATGCCAATGTAACTTTGTTTTAAAAATAATTATATGTTTAATTCAGCAGTTGGCAGAAACTTTTGGTAGGCATCTTAAGCTGTTCTATTACTCCCAACCTCCTAGTTAGGGAAAATCACTGGGGCCAATACTTCAAATGTGTGTTTTTCTCATAAGGAAGAACAGTAGGGAGCTAAAGGAGTTTGACTATTTGAGACGCTACATACAAGTTTCTATAAGTTTCTGTCATCTTTTTAGCATGCATTTTAACTTAAAGGTAGCAATTTTAGGTGTTAGAGCAAGCTAATTTTTATACTTTGAATTACAAAAATACTGATTTTAAGATTATGGGCAGAGATGTAGGCAGTTCTACTGAGCACTATTACATTTGAAGGACAGCAAACTAGATTTTCAGAAATTATGTGTTACGTATTTTTGTCTTAAGATAAAGATGCCTTTTAATTTTATTTACATGGAGTGGTTCATCTTGCATTTTTGTGATTTTTTTTTGGTAGCAATACTTTTTCTGCTACTTCAGTATTGATATAACTTTAATGAAAAAATATAACTGTAAAAAGCATCTTATTGTGAGTTATACAGCCTTGAGTGGGAAAACAAAAGCTACCTACAGTCCTAGATTGGTACAGAATATCTTGATAAAAATTTATTTTTCATATACATAGGACACTATGTTAAAAACATTCTAAACTTAATACTATCATTATGTCTTCTAGAGACTTGTTGTTAGTTGCTTTACTTGACTTTTTTCCTGTGGAGTGTTTTTTATAATGTGTTTTTTTCTTTTTATTTTAGCCAAGAGTTGAAGCTAAACCAGAAGTTCAATCTCAGCCACCTCGTGTGCGTGAACAGCGACCTAGAGAGCGACCTGGTTTCCCTCCTAGAGGACCAAGACCAGGTGAGTCGGTGCCGCCTTTAGCATTTAACATTTGTAAGGTTGGAAAAGACTGAACTTAAAAAAACCCAAAAACTATGATGTGTTCTATACACAGACCCGTATAGTATCAAATTGCTTAAAGATGTGATGTGAGCAACCTGCTAAAATAGTATCTGGGGTGAATAACCAGTTTTTAGGAAGGATTTGTTGACATGCCATGGAAACATATTTTGAAGGAGTAAAAGACTTAAGATTTATTTGGTTATTGTCACTGGTTTTAAGAATTCAAAACCAAGCTGCCAATAACCTACTCTCTTAGCACTGTCTCTTCACAGATAAACAGTAAGCACACCTAGATTCTTCTTATTTTTATTTTTAAGTTGCCATGATTTTTGACTCATTTACATTGTTAGCTATACATGTAATACCTTTATTTGAACTGTGTAAGAATTTTTAGATTGCTTTTGAACGGAGATGAGAGAGATGGAGATAGTGACTATCACATTTACAAATGTTTTTTGTTTTTTAAAGTAAACTAGAAGTTGTAAATTTGTCACTAATCAAACTTAGGATCTTGAGTGAGACCTTAAATTCTGAGGTTTTATGTCAAACATTACACAAATTATTCTTGTATTTGCCTCACTGTGTTCTGTGTTATTAAGAGAATCAAATAAGATTTTATTTATATCTATATACATATACACTAAAATGTATAGACTACATAAATGTGATAATTGCTGTTAAAATTTATTGATTTTGCAGTAAGGTCATACAGCCAAATAATTTTGAATTTCAAAAGACTAAGCAAATATTTAGTAGGCTGTACCTCACTATCTGAAGTCTGCTTGGTTCCTGGGTGATGGCAGCAGTTTGGTTAAGGAGGAATACCTGTACTACTAATAACTTGATTTTTGTATAATCAGTCCAGTAGATCTAGAAGAAGCTATTTTAGCAACCTAGTCATTGTCCTCACTTTACATTTTAGTGTCATACTGTTTTCTAACCTACTAATAATAGGTACTTTTGCCTCTTTCAAGAAGCTCACCTAGTCTTATTAAGCTAAAACAGGAATATCAATAGTAAGTGATTTTTACATTCATTCCTTTGAAGTAGTTTTTATGATGTTGTAAACTTTAATATCTGCTCTATTTCTGTTTTCAGGCAGAGGAGATATGGAACAGAATGACTCTGACAACCGTAGAATAATTCGCTATCCAGATAGTCATCAACTTTTTGTTGGTAACTTGCCACATGATATTGATGAAAATGAACTGAAAGAATTCTTCATGAGTAAGTGATTTATTTTTCTGTAAAAGTTTTTAAATCATTTTAAATTAAGCAAGAAGCATATAGAGTTTTTTTAATAACTACTTTTTAAAAAATGTTTCTCTCTATACTGTGTCCAGCTACCAGTCTCACCTCAATTGAGAGGAAGGGAGTAGATGACTATATCAGATGTTTCTCCGTGACTGCTTAGTGTTGACTTGGTCTGGCTCAACAGAGTTTAGAAGAAACAGCTGGATAAATCAGTCATAAATTCAGAGATAAAGGATTCATTTGGCAAATGGGTTAATATATTAGGAGAAACTACATTGTCTTTCCAAATTATGCAGTTATCTTTACTTTTGAAAGCACTAACAAAGATGCAGAAAGGTAACAAAGATGCAGAAAGGCAGGCAGGCTGGCTACTTGGTATCTTAGGTGATTGCCTGCTTGAATAAATGTACCTTAGCTATCACTGTGTGTAGAAGCTTGTGAGTTTTCTTTTAAAATGGATCAAGGAGATTAAGATTATTCATCCTGAACAATTACAGTCATCAAAGTATTCTGTTAAAAATATTTAACTCTTGATGTAATAGATATTTTCACAGGTTTTGCAAATGTTGTGGAACTTGTTAAAAATATTTAACCCTTGGTGTAATATATATTTTCACAGGTTTTGGAAACGTTGTGGAACTTCGCATCAATACCAAGGGTGTTGGCGGAAAGCTTCCAAATTTTGGCTTTGTGGTTTTTGATGACTCTGAACCAGTTCAGAGAATCTTAATTGCGAAAGTAAGTGATTTAAAGGGCATAGTTCAGGACTATTATTTTTGTTGTATATATTAATTTGGGGTATTTAAAAGCCATAGAGAATCTTTTAATAGTAAAGCTAAAAATAGTTAATTATTAAAGAGTATTTATGCAATGAATAAAGATTTGTTAGCAGTTTTAAAGTCTAAGATGTGGATCATTTAAATTTCGTTACTTGCTTTGCTGAAAAAGGTGGGAAAGATTGCATGTTAAGAATTTTGGCAGGGTACAGTGGCTCACACTTCTAATCTCAGCACTTTGGGAGGTTATGGCAGAAGGATTGCTTGACCCTAGCAGAGTTCAAGACCATCCTGGGCAACAGTGAGACATCATATCTACCCAAAAAAAAAAGTCGCTGGCTGTGGTGGTGGACACCTATTATAATCCCAGCTACTCAGGAGGCTAAGGTGGGAGGATCACTTGTGCCCGGGATGTTATGTCTGCAGTGAGCCATGATTGTGCCACTGGCTGTTCACCAGCCTTGGTTATAGCTGAGACCTTGTCTCTAGTGGAGTTGGGTGGGATGGGGGGGGTTACGCTTATCTAACTTATCTGTTCAGAGTAATACATTTCTATTGCTGTCTAACTTGCCCATGTAAATATTTTTCTCCTCTTTATTATAAAGCCGATTATGTTTCGAGGAGAAGTACGTTTAAATGTGGAAGAGAAAAAAACAAGAGCTGCAAGAGAGCGAGAAACCAGAGGTGGTGGTGATGATCGCAGGGATATTAGGCGCAATGATCGAGGTCCTGGTGGTCCACGTGGAATTGTGGGTGGCGGAATGATGCGTGATCGTGATGGAAGAGGACCTCCTCCAAGGGGTGGCATGGCACAGAAACTTGGCTCTGGAAGAGGAACCGGGCAAATGGAAGGCCGCTTCACAGGACAGCGTCGCTGAAGCTCCACTGTTGGCTGAGTCTTGGCAGTGGTACAATATTCATCGTGTTTGCATTCTTGTTAATTTTTTTTTTGGCTTTGGAATGTGACACAGCCTTTTTGATCATTTCTTTGATGTGAAAAGCATCTTTTGGTTATCAGTTAAATTGAGGTGGACATTATTTCCCCAGTTTCACAACAGGATTCACATTGTTAATTTATAAATCTAGACTTGGAGAATTAAGGACTGAGAACTGACCATATTTTAAACTATCTACGACAAAGTGAACTTAAAAGGACATGCCCACTGAATTCAGGTCCTTTGAGTCAAAAAAAATCTTCTGCTGCACATTTTCTTTAAGTGTTACTGTTTCTGCCTGTTAATGTTGGGAATACAAATAGTGCAATTTGTGCAATTGGAGAATCTTGCCTTTTTTCTTGGCTCCCCCCAAAAATACAAACCAACAGAAACTTGTTATGCACTCATCAAAATGCACTAATGGGTACTCTGAACTCATTAACATTGACATCTGCAACAGGTGGCAACAGGGAAAAAAATCTTTCATCTTCTTTTCCAGTAGAGAATAGTTTGTGAAATGATGAGGGCATTTTATCTGCTTGCTGTGACCAGCGTGTGTACACATAAACCTTAACAAGACTACAAGTATATTCCAGAAGAAAATCATTTTAGTTATGAACCAAATAACAAAAATTAGAACTTCAAATGCGATGGTCTTGACTATTAGACCAGATTTAGTAGCTCCATATCTAAGATTTTTCTACCTGCCCCTCTTCAGTACAGGGATGGCTGGCTGCTCAACACACTCCTCCTCCCCTTTTTCCTTTCTTTAAGCTGTGTACAGTGATAATTGTCTTTACTGTATTTTTGTTCTCTGGTAATGTAATAAGCATGATGGTGCCTTCTATTAATACATCATTCCAGTCTTGCTGGTAATTTTGTACAGTATAGTGTATGAATTGCTGTGCTGCAAAGCCAAACAGCTGCAAAATGTTGAAAAATCATCGAAATGTATAAAAATTGCAGTATCTTTAAAATCAGTAAAATGGACTAGCATATTATTTATCTTGTTCTTCAGTTAACAACTTTGTGTTCTCTGTGGGAGGGAGGGAGTCCTGTGTGTTTGTGGGGAGAGGGAAGGAGGAAGTCAGTTATTCGAGTAAGTGTCTAGTTGACTTTTCTCTTGGCTATGGACGTGAAACGTATCACTTCAGCGTTGAAACGTATCACTTCAGCGCTTGGAAAAGTCAGTCAGCTCGATGTACATTTTTAGTGACATTTTAAAAGCAGTCAGATACCATAAATGGCAAGTAAGCCTGAAGTGAGGATACTGCAATTTTCAGAGAAAAGAACAGCAGCTCTTAAGTGTTTGCATTTTCTATTTGGGGGGCAGGGAACTGTCATTCATTTTGCACAATTCTTGAACTGATGTCAGCACCCGAGTGGCTCCTGAATTTAAGTCTGGGACGACATCTTTTATTTTTACATGAATCTTTAAACAATTCTGTGAGCAAAGTTTGTAGCTGCTGGATTATTGTCTGTCTTTATAGCAAGTTCCAGTAAACCACAAGTATGGCAAAGCTTATCCAATTTTATGCTTGGAGCAATCAGTAAATACGTTTCTGATGTTTCAGGCAGGAAGTGAGGTAAATAAGTGTGACCACTTAAAGCTGCTTATTAGCATGGAAGACTTCTCCATTCTATCTTTGTAAAACAAACAAGATGTGCACTTGACATAGTAGCAAATTGGTTCTGAATTATGCAACTGTTTGCTATTTAGTAAACTAGCAAATGATGGATATATTTTGTTTTTTATGTACTGGGCAATATGAGTAAAATCTGTCCTTTTTTCCCCTTTGAATGAGGTCTTCCATGTTTGAGGAAAAGTCTTGCACTATTGGATATATTTTGGGGACGCAGATTTTCATCGTTTCCATTTTGGGGGGCTTAAGGATTCTTTTTTGTTTGTTTGTTTGAAACAGTTTTATACTTTCTGATGTATAGTACTTGAAGTTCTTACCAGAAAATTACTTTGGAGTTTTGAAGCCTTTATTAATACTACTTTCAAAGAAGCAGCTGTTTTATTGTCAATGTTTTTTTCCCCCCAAGCATATTTTCCTCTATTCTTCTATTTCTATTTCCCATTTTTTATATATACACATATATAAAATTTCCAATTCAGGATATTGCCCTGCCATCCATGAAAACTGTTCTGGCACCAAAAGTAATGACAAATGTTAAGTGTAATAGAAAAGTAGAGCAAAGAGCCATTCAGCTTCAGTCTTTACATACCATGAATAAAACATTAAAACATCATATGGAGAAGTTTACATGGTGATTGTTCACCTGCAGTACTGTGGACTTTTAACATTTTGTCCTCTTTTCAGTGAACCAGAGTAAAAATATTCATCTACCATTACTGTTATTTGCTGATTTTGTTTATTTTTTGATGGTAATATTCTATCCTTATGACACTATTGCAACCAAATTGGCTTTACCATCTTGGCTTTAGTAGGTATAGAAGACAATGGATTACCATCTTTATTGCTGTAATGTGTTAAGCATTATATGCTAGTAGAATCTAGTTTAATTGTTTCAGGTGGAAAGTATTATTTGAGTTTCCATTTTGAATGTGTTTGGACTAAACAATAAACTACTGATGTCTGCAGCATTTATCTACGTCCCTAATTTAATCTATAGTTCTTATGTTCCCAAATGTTTTCTCCCAGTTGCATTTCATACAGACTAAGTGGGAATAATAAGCAGTTGGGTTTTAGAACAATTTATTTGTGAAATTTGATATATAAAAAGGAAAACATTTAAGGTAATACTTGACCATTGTAAGAGATCTACCCCAGTCCAGTTAGAGAGCTGGTATACAGGTTGAATGTTAGAAGAGAGTAATAAGTAGTAAGAATGGTGAGAATTATTTAAAGTAGACTACAATTTTGGATTTTCTAAAGTATTTCTGCCTTGCATCTCACAAGGAAAGGAGAAAGGAAGGGATGAGAAGATTGAGGTTACCTGAAGTTATGGACATGACTCAAGTTCAGAAATTGGAACTAATTTATTAAGCTCTGCAAGAATGTTGATATAATCAGCCATACTTAGTCATGCTTTCAATGAAAAATGAGGTCCTAAAGCCTGTGTAATTTTAGAACCTGAGCCTTTTCCTTCATAAAGGGGATGATACATCTGAATTTTACCTGACATTAATAACACTTAAGATTCCTAAATCAGTCTTCACAAATTTGTACTGGGGAGAAACCAGAATAACTATTGCTTAATCTTAGCAGGGAAGGAAGAATTAAACCTTTTGTAAACTGACTTTTAGTTATAATTTATCTAACTATGGCTATGGAAAAACGGTTTTTAAAGGAGATAAAATGTATATCCCACACTGTTGAAAATAGGTTCAAATTTGAAACAGCAAATTATTACTTGGTCCCGGGAATTAATATGGAACACCTTAGCCACTCAAGAGGTTGAGTTGCTCATCATAATTTATATTTTAGCTATAGATCAATAGAGACCCTTGATTTTTTTTTTTTTAAATTTTGTGTTTATAAGACTTCCTAGCTAGAAAACTGTTTTGATCAGTTCGATGCCAGCACTCTAATTTATTTAAAATTACTGGATAAACAATTTAAGTCATGAAAGAAATTTGTGATTTGAGTACATTCACATAGAAAATAATTTGCAACATTAAGTCAAATTCCTAAATAATGAATTTCTGGCAGTTTTTGATAAATAAGGACTATAATC
This sequence comes from Cebus imitator, assembly GCF_001604975.1. Classification (NCBI taxonomy): domain Eukaryota; kingdom Metazoa; phylum Chordata; class Mammalia; order Primates; family Cebidae; genus Cebus; species Cebus imitator. The sequence goes on from NW_016107852.1 coordinate 1,615,579, forward strand.
TGTTTATGTAGTACATATACACGTTTTACATGCTTCGGAAATAGAAGTCTAGAATTTTTAAAAAATGTTAAAATGTTTTTAGCATTATCAAATATTGGGCAAAATAAGTACTGATTCAGAATTAAGCATTAACAGAAACATTACTAGCCTTGTGTTATTTGCCAAATTAACTGATCTTTGTCTTT
>NW_016107852.1:1615954-1620598 GCF_001604975.1 Cebus imitator
TAGTAGAGACGGGGTTTCACCATGTTGACCAGGATGGTCTCGATCTCTTGACCTCGTGATCCACCCGCCTCGGCCTCCCAAAGTGCTGGGATTACAGGCTTGAGCCACCGCGCCCGGCTGACCTCTTAAAATTTTGATAAAGCTGGCTGCCCCCTTGAAATGCTTTCACTTTTGTGACATTATTCTTTTAACTGGTCCTGTTTTTCTATTGTCACCATACGCTACTACAGTTCCTTCTGTCTCTCATCTATTTTCCCCACAAAATTTCTCTGGGTGGTTTTATTTAGGCCAGGCCCTACATTGGGTTCAATATATTATCCACTCAGTACTAATTCCAGATAATATATGATGGTCAAGCGCAGAACTTTGGAGACAGCCTGGGCTTGGATGGCAGCTCCACCATTCAATGGTAAGTGTTTTTCTGTGCCTGTTTCCTCATTTGTGAAATGAGTTGGGTGATTGTGAGGACTCAGAGTTAGCATGTAAAGCACCTAAAATGGTGTTAGCTGGTTTTTTTGTTGTTTTTGTTTTGTTTTTCTTGAGATGGAGTCTTGTGGCTGTTGGCCAGGCTGGAGTGCAGTGGTTTGATCTCAGCTCACTGCAGCCTCTGCCTCCTGGGTTCCAGCAATTCTCCTGCCTAAGCCTCCTGAATAGCCAAGATTACAGGTGCCTGCCACCACACCAGGATAATTTTTGTTATTTTTAGTAGAGACAAGGTTTTACCATGTTGGCCAGGCTGGTCTCGAACTCCTGATCTCAGACGATTCACCCACCTCAGCCTCCCAAAGTGCTGGGATTACAGGTGTGAACCACCGCTTGGCTAATGTTAGCTGTTACTGACTCAATTGCATTTCTGTTGTCTACCTACCCTGTTCCAAAAACATGTCTTAATACCATTTTAGCCAGTTCCCTTTTGATAATTCAAAATTGGTAAGTCCAAAATGAAGTTTTTTTTCTATGCAACTTAACCTGTGTATTCCTGGCTCTGTAATGATGAACATCTTTTTCTGATTTAATCAGTCTAGAAATGTTTGAAATCTCATCTTTTCCTTTCAATACTTTCTCTGGCTCCCTCCTCCTTTATTTTCCCTGCCACAAGACTTGTTCCTGTTATTCTAACTTCCACTGTCTCATTCAGTTCATTAACCACTGAACTTCAAAATACCAGACACTGTTCTAGGTGCTACTAAGAAATAATCAGGCTGGGTGCAGTGGCTCATGCCTGTAATCCTAGCACTCTGAGAGGCTGAGGCGGGGGTGTGGGAGGATCACCTGAGGTCAAGAGTTCAAGACTGGCCTGACGAACACGGTGAAACCCGGTCTCTACTGAAACTACAAAAAATTAGCCTGGCATGGTGGCACATACCTGTAACCCCAGCTACTGAAGATGCTGAGGTAGAAGAATCACTTGTACCCGGCAGGCAGAGATTGCAGTGAGCTGAGATTGCACTCTAGCCTGGGCAACAAGAGCGAAACTCCATCTCAAAAAAGAAAAAAAAAAAAAAGAGAAATGATTAAACAAAATTACTACTCTTAAGTTAAAAAGGCCCCTGAAGCCCTATGGGGAAATTGGGTACATGTTTAGATGGGTAGCTAGGAGTCGGGCAGTAAAGAGTAGTTGGCCTCACAGGAGTTGGTCTTTATCCCAACCAAACGCAATGGGAAAGTTGGTGATTTTTGGCAGGTGGGTAAGTGTAGGAGGAAGGCAATGAGTGACAGGATTTCTATTTTGAAATGTCTCTTGCTACAGAGTAAACAAATTGAAGGAATTCAATAATGAATGGGAGTAGACCAGGTAAAGGGATGTTGCAATATTTCAGTCAAGAGCTATGATAGCTTAGACTAGAGTGGCAGTGTTAGAAACCTAAAGTTGATGCATTTGGAAGAGTTGAAGGTAAAATGCCCAGGTCTTGGTGAGGGAAAGGGTGGTATCAAAGAAGAATCTGAAGCTCCTCACTTGTATAATTGCAGAAGTAAAATGTGAAGGATGGGAACATAACGGGGAAAAAGCTTTAAGAGGGCAGGAGTGCTCGAGAAAAGCTTTATGGGATTTTGATGTAGGACCCGAAAAGATTAGTCTATCTTAGGAGTGTTTGTAACTTTGTACGTTATGTTTGGCTCCCTTGACTTATGCCCTTTTTATTTTGAAAATGATACATGAAATATGTATGTTTTACCACAATTAAAAACAAATACATGTGCACATTATGGAAAATACAGATGATCCAAAATAATGAACTCCCATAATGTAGCCCATAGATGGTTCCTATAAATGACTTGGCATACATATTTTTTCTTTCAGATATTTCTGTTTTATATAGTTCATTGTTTTAGTGAAGATCTACCATTGAACACTGTTTATTAGGCACCTCTTTGCACTAGGAACTCTACACTAGGACTTGTTCTTGATGTTAAGGATACATGAATGAATAGGCCATTGGTCTCCCAGAGAGCAGTTACTTGGTAATGGAGACGTAGTTGTAAATGTGATGTAGAACATTAAGATAATGCAAAGCCTCTCAGTGACAACTTGAGGCAGATGTTCCCCAGTCACCTATTCTAGAGTTGACATTTAATGCAGGGGCGTGCCACCAAAAGGACTAGCTAATGCAGTATATAAAACTGGAAAAGTTTGGAGTGTAAATGAAAAAGGCTGGATGGAGTGAGTCAAGGAATGGCAAAGTAGTAAGAGGTGACGTAGAAGACAGGATTCTCCCAAGATCGTAAGCCAGGGTAAGGAGTTTATTTGGATTTTTTTTTTCTAATTGCCATAGGAAGCCATTAAAGAAGAAAGATTCGGAGTGATAAAATATGCTGTACTGAAAATAGGTGGAACAATAACAAGAATGGAAGCAGAACTGATAAGATGTTATAGTCTAGGACTGTTACACCTGAGGGAGAGAAATAGCATCTGGTTTAATTTAAGCAAGCTAAGTGTACTTGTTTACAGCCAAAGATATGGAGGCTCAGGATACTATAGTATGAGGCAATTTGAATGATGGATTATCAAAGTGTCAATCTGCTTTACAGGGTGACACAGGCCAGGCGTGGTGGCTCACACCTGTAATCTTAGTACACTGGGAGGCTGAAGCAAAAAGATAACTTGAGCCCAGAAATTCAAGACCAGACTGGGCAACATAGCAAGACCTGGTCTCCATAAAAAATAAATTAACCAAGCATGTTAGCACATGCCTGTGGTCTCATCTACTCAGGAGGCTGATGTGGGAGGATCACTTGAGCCCAGGACTTGCACTCCAGCCTGGACAACAGAGCAAGACCTTGTCTCAAAAATAAAAGGCTTTAAAATCAACCTCAGAATGAATAATTTTAGAAAAGGGGTTTTAAACACCAGGAATTTGAACTTTGAAAGCAATGCATGTTTATCCTGGCTTTATATTAGAAAATTGTAAACTCAGTCTCCATACTAAAATTAAGTAATTTAAGTAAGGCCTAAAATTAAGGATCCCTTAATCAGAAATTAATTGAGGAAGCACAGCATTAAGTAATAAGGCAGAGTGGAGACTTGGATCAGAAGTTAATAGATGTTGAATACTGTGTTTACGAATTGAAAAAAAGGAATATTTTTTGATGACCTGTCATTTTATATACATTATACCTTTTATTCTGATAACCCTCTTTTTGATTTTTAAGAGGTGAACTAAAGCTTGGAGAGGTTAAAAACAAACAACAAAAAAACTGCCTGACACAGTGACAAGCTTTTTGGAATAGAAAGCAGCTATGAGAGATTTCATTGGAAGGTGACTTGGAATGACTTAGTGTTTCAAGGCAAGCACAAATAATAAAGTAGCACATATATGTGAAAGATGTGAGAAGAACTTGTATAGCCATCAATGAATATTAGCACTGAGTATGTGCCAGAAACTTGCCTAGATGGTGGCTGGCAGTACAGCAGACACAATCTACCATTAGGATTTGTATTTTGAAGGAGAGAGGCAGCAAGCATGTTAATTTCAGTTCCGATTTGTCCTGGGCAGAATACAACCTGTTTAATCCTAATGGTAATCCTATGAGAGAAGTACGATTTACAGAAGGGTTAACTCAGGCACAGTAGGGTTAGCTATTTGTTCAAGACCACATGGGTAATTGGGGTAGAACTAGTAGAGGATGAATAGTGAGTTGGGGCTGTTCTACCCAGGATGGTAATGAAAAGAGGTATACCTAAGATTTGAAGAGAAGGTAGCCATGAGTAAATCTAGGGGTAGAGTGTTCCAAGTGAAAATTCGGAGGCCCTGTTTTTGGAGGGAACTTGGTATCTTAAAGGGCAATAAGAAGGCCAGTATGGCTCTAATGATAATGCAGATGATATTAAGAGGTAGGTAGATATTAAGTGGTAGGTAGAGCTAAATTGAGGGTGGCCTTGTATTTGGAATTTTACTCTTCGGATTATAGGGATCTGAACGTTGATGTGATCTGAATTAGGAAGAGCTGTCAGGTGACAGGTAATGGTAGCTTGGATAAGGGTTGTAGCAGTGGATGTACAGTGGTTAGTGGTCAGCTAATAAGACATGTTTTAGAGCCGGGCGCGGTGGCTCAAGCCTGTAATCCCAGCACTTTGGGAGGCCGAGGCGGGTGGATCACGAGGTCAAGAGATCGAGACCATCCTGGTCAACACGGTGAAACCCC
>NW_016107852.1:1620759-1625521 GCF_001604975.1 Cebus imitator
ATATGTTTTAGAGACAGAACCTATAAAAGTTGCTTAGGGGTTGTATTTTGAATGTGAGCGAGGGAATATTCAAGGTTGACTCATAGGGTTTTGGGGCAGCTTGGATGGAAGCCTATGGGTACTCATAGGGAAAGAGGAGAAGTGGATTGTGGAGGGGAAATCAACAGTTCTGTTTTAGCTATGTTAAGTTTCACATGCCAATTGGATAGCCAAGAAGAAATGTCAGGCAATTAAATGTGTGATTCTGGAGTTCTGAGAAGTCTGTGCTGTGAATGGTGCAAATAGATCTTTGCAGCCTTTGGATTAGATGAGATCACTTAAGAGAAAATGCTGACGACTGAGACATCACATACTTCCAAAACAGGATTACAGTACAGGAGAGGAGCATATAAAGAAAACAAGGAGACAAAATATGATAAGTATTGGTGTCATGGAAAGCCAAGTATCAAGAGTTTATCAGAAGGAAAGAATAGGCAGTTGTGTCAAACGCTGCTGAAATTTCAAATAAAATAGCAAGTGAATTAGAGTGGGCTAACTGCTATAATAAATAGATCCCAAAATGTCTAATGGCTCAGATACAATAGTTTTTTCTCCCCTTCCCATAAAAAGTAGGCCGGGCGAGGCGGCTCACACCTGTAATCCTAGCACTTTGGGAGGCCAAGGCGGGTGAATCACGAAGTCAGGAGTTCAAGACCAGCCTGGCCAACATGGTGAAACTCTGTCTCTACTAAAAATACAAAACTTAGCTGGGTGTGGTGGAGTGCCTGTAATCTCAGCTACTTGGGAGGCTGAGACAGAGAATTGCTTGCACCCGGGAGGCAGAGGTTGCAGCAAGCCGAGATCATGCTACTGCACTCCAGCCTGGGTAACAGAGTGAGACTGTCTCAAAAAAAAAAAAAAAAAAAAAGTATTAGAGTGGCAGTGAAAAGGCAAGTGGTCTGGCCCTCCCCCCACTTAGTTATTTAGGGACAGGGGAATGAAGACTCTATCAACTTCAATAGGTAGCTTCAAGATCACAGAGTCATCTGTAATATAACTAACTAAAAGGGGAAAAGAGCATGGAGGATCATGAGTGCCAGATTTTTATGGGCCAGCAATGGGAACATACACATCTCATATTCCACTGGCTTGAATTTAATCACATAGCCATCCCCAACTTTCATGGAGGTTGCAAAAAATAAGCCATGCATACAGGCAAAAAAGGAATCAGCTTATTGTGGGCAGCTAGTAATCTCCACCACAGATGTCTTTGGCAGGATGTAGGTCATAGTGACTTTGGTAAGAACTATTTCAATGAAGTAATAAGGATGAAGCCCAAGGGAGGACTGGAGATCAGAAATGGAACTAATGAACACTAACTTTTTCTGTAGTTTTGCTATGAGGATGAACAGAGGAATGGGGTGAGGCTAGAAGGAAATGAAAAATCAGGGTAATAAGAGGCACGTTACCAGTGCAAACAAACAGAATGTATACTATTTTATTTATTACCACAGTTAAGTAGGAAAGAATATATACTATTTTTAATATTTGAGGAATGGATTCCTATGTTCACAACCACTATGGTATAGATGTTGGTGGCTGATACAGCAAGGTGTGGTATATGTTCAATCAACTTGGCAAAATAAGTGGCACATTATACTTTAGATTTTCAAATCTAGTCTTCATAATCTTTTAATGTAGTAATCAGGTCATTAAACTACCAGGTTTAGCAAATGTCCTCCCATCAAAGAATCTTAAAACTTCAAAGTGAGTCAGTCCATTTTCTTAACAAAATGGGGAAATGTATTCATAGTTGCATGTTCGGTAATATACTGATAATTGAGAATCTTTTGTAGTCTACAGATTTTATGGCCCTTTCACTTGGTGATTCAATTGAGCTGATGTCAAAAACTAATCAATCAGGATCTCATGGAGCCTAAGTGAGTGGCTTTCGGGGGGCATTACTGGAGGATGGGCAAGAAAATGGCCCAAGCACATTGTTTTTGGATGTCAAGATATGTAGAAAATGATTGTTGTGAAGAGTAATTTAAGAGATGATTGCTAATGTTCAGGAACTAGATTTTAAGCAGTTTGACCAAGGTAATTAACCACTGGGAGATTAATGCAAACTAACCAAACTCACAAAAGACTATAAACAGAATGTCTATGTCCTAATGTACGAGAAAGAATGAATACCTTAACCTTAATTATTAATACCTTAATATTGACTAGGGTATAATGTAGACATTTGTGTGCTATCCAGGACACTCTATTCCCTAAATCAAAGTAGTGTAGAGACCAAAATGATTATGAAACGTTTAGTTATCATGATTGAAAGTGTTATTTTACTGGTCTTATGGCTTCCTAGCTGCCTCAGATCCCTTGAAAATAGGGAAAGCCTTGTTCCCGTGTAACTTAAGCCTGTGCATGATTCTGGCCTACCAGTCTTGCTCAGTCATGGATTGAGTAGCATTTTTGCATTTAAGGCAAGTTTTATCGCAAGCCCCAACTCCACCTCATATGGGGTGCCATATGTGGGTGTTGTGCAAACCTTCCAGGTCCTCAGCCATCCCAGCGCTCTCCTCATTCCATTCACGCCCTCTTCCCCTTCCTCCATCTCCAAGTGTTTTTCCTCACTTTCAATGGCCAGACTGGCCTCTCCAAGGTCCCTCCTAACGTCAGGTCTGTCATCACCTACCTGCCTTCCACCTTGCCTCGCCTACTAATCAGTCACCTCCGAGACTGTCACCGTCATATCCTACCTGGCTCAGAGGGGCCCCATCGCCTGGAACGAAAAGGAAGCATGGAATCCCGGTCAGGCCGCGCCTTCGCGACTCAGGGCGCCCGGCTCCCACCCTCCTCCTCCCCGCCCCAGCTGCATGACTGTGAGGGACACCTTATCACACTCTGCATAGTCTTCGCAGTGGGCACCACAGTCGCCTCCTGCCCCCCACGAAGGAAGAAAGGCGCCTCCTGGCGAGAACCAAGGCGTGTGGGGACGCAGGGCCTCTGCGCGTCAGGGAGCAGAACCTGGGCCGAACCCTAGGTGAAGGGGCTGGGTGGTTGGCCCTTAGCCAATCATGGCTCGTGACGACAGGGCTCGACCAATCAGAGCAAGGGAGGCCTGGCGCACTCAGGGCGGGTGAGGAACCGCCCCCTTGCAGCTCCGCGGCCAACGCCTTAGTCCAGGGGTAGTTGGAGTGGTGCAGGTTTACAGACTCCAGGGACTAGGGGCCTTATGAGCTGGGAGGTGGTGCCTCTCACCCAGCTAATTTCTCTCTAGCCCTTGGCCTTCACAGATGTTGGTGCCTGCCGTGAACGCATTCTGATCTGGGCCGTTATCTGTCTCCCAGGACTTTGTGCCTGTGGTTGGGGACAGAGTGAGGTCGTTGCCTTGACAACGGCAGCATGCGGCCAGTGGTCCTCCTAAGTGTGAGCTTGCGGCGGACCGAGGCCTACCTGCCTCCTTGCCTGCGTCGCTCAGGACCTGCGAAGAAATCACAACAGCGCTGCAATTGCTAGTTTGCTAGGCAGCATCTTTTGGACCTGCGAGCGATATGCATTTCACCTCCAATTTGTTTCCAAGTTGAAAACCTTTGGGACTTTCCATGCAAACGGATTGAAGAAACAGTAAGTATAGTACTTTTAAAAGCTATTATTATCTCGTTTTTTGATCTATAAAAGATTTCAATCTTTTTTTTGTTTTGTTTTTTGATATAGAGATTTGCTCTTGTTGCCCAGTGGCACGATCTTAGCTCACTGCAACCTCCGCCTCATGGGTTCAAGCGATTCTCTTGTTTGTCTTAGCCTCCCGAGTAGCTGGGATTATAGGCATTTGCCACCACGCCTGGCTAATTTTGTATTTTTAGTAGAAATGAGGTTTCTCCATCTTGGTCAGGCTGGTCTCGAACTCCCTACCTTAGATGATCCGCCCGCCTTGGCCTCCCAAAAGGTTGGGATTACAGGTATGAGCCACTGCACCAGGCCCTTCAATCTGTCTTAAACAAAATAAAAAATTAACATTCTCCAAATATTTTATCTAAGTTTTTGATATTAGAAGCATTTAGAAATGCCACATTGCCCATTGGCCAGGTTTCTTCTTCATTTGTATTACCCTTCCATTCCAGAGTAGAAGGCATGAGAAGTTATAGTTTATGAGTAACTGTTTCAGGAAACAAGAGGCTTTTTAGGCCGTGATACTTTTAAAGTATTTGTGGACGGTGCCACTTGAAAAAGCAGGTGTGTTCAATGTGGTGTGTTCTGATGTGCAACTGATTGGGAGAATAAACTTGAAGCAATCAACTTGCATTAATGTTGGCATGTGATATGCTTCAGAACACCTCAGACATGCTTAAAGTCATTTTTTTGTTCACTTTTCATTTTTAAATATTGAGGGTACCGATTACAAAATGTTTTAAAATGATCCAGGTTCAAGCTATTTTTGTCATTGGTATGATAAACCTAAAGCCTAGTCCTTAATAAAATGTACTTTCTTAATGGAAGAGGAAAAAAATTAAGAACAGATAGAATTATATGGAGAATTTTTTTCAAATACCAACATTTTGTTAAGAAATAGTTAATGAGGCCGGGCGCGGTGGCTCAAGCCTGTAATCCCAGCACTTTGGGAGGCCGAGGCGGGTGGATCACGAGGTCAAGAGATCGAAACCATCCTGGTCAACATGGTGAAACCCCGTCTCTACTAAAAATACAAAAAAAAATTAGCTGGGCATGGTGGCACGTGCCTGTAATCCTAGCTACTCAGGAGGTTGAGGCAGGAGAATTG
>NW_016107852.1:1626701-1629909 GCF_001604975.1 Cebus imitator
GACGGGGTTTCACCATGTTGACCAGGATGGTCTCGATCTCTTGACCTTGTGATCCACCCGCCTCGGCCTCCCAAAGTGCTGGGATTACAGGCTTGAGCCACCGTGCCCGGCTTCAAAATCATATTTTAAAAATAAAGTTAACTTTGGAATTATAGTTTAATAACATATATATCACGACAATCAAACCTTATGAGTTAAAATCTATCTGTATTTGGACTGAAGTAATTTTTTTTTCTGTACCAAAACATTCGTACAATGATTGCTGGACCTTCATCAATCGTTGGTAAAACAAGAAAGATTGCCTTAGGATTGCCTTTATTCAGAAAATGTCATATATTGTGAGTAAAAAATTTCAAACACAAATTCAAATTATACTTATAGTAAGTAATCATTAACAGGATTTTTGAAATACTTTTACTGTATTTGGTACTACCAATATTTCATTTCATTTAAAAAATCTGCTTATATACTGATGTCATTACTCTTATTTTCTAAGTTCAATATAGTAATTAGTATTGTAAGAAAAGTAAAGAAAAATATTTTATCAAAGATGCTCTGTGTTAATTTTTTTTGAGACGGAGTCTCGCTCTGTCGCCCACGCTGGAGTGCAGTGGCATGGTGTCAACTCACTGCAACCTTCCCCTCCCGGGTTCAAGTGATTCTTATGCCTCAGGCTCCCGAGTAGCTGAGATTACAGATGCACACCACCACGCCCAGCTGATTTTTGTATTTTTAGTAGAGACGGAGTTTCACCATGTTGGCCAGGCTGGTCTTGAACTCCTGACTTCGGATTTGCCCACTTTGGCCTCCCAAAGTGCTGGGATTGTGTGAGCCACTGCGCCCGGCCTGTGCTAATTTTTTTTTGGATCAAATTATTTTTTCCAGTTAAGTGGAAGGTGCATAAATATTTCCAACGTTGATCTAAACCCAATGTCGCAGAAAAAGTTGATCTTCGTGAAAACCAAATTCAGGCCTGGAGCTGTGGCTCATGCATGTAATTCCAGCACTTCTGGAGGCCAAGGACCTCAAGGATCACTTGAGGTCAGGAGTGCTTGTAATCCCAGCACTTTGGGAGGCCGAGGTGAGTGAATCACAAGGTCAAGAGATCCAGACCATCCTGGCCAACGTGATGAAACCCTGTCTACTAAAAATACAAAAATTGGGGGCGGAGAGGGGTGAAAAAAAATACAAAAATTAGCCGAGCGTGGTGGCGCGAGCCTGTAGTCCCAGCTACTTGGGAGGCTGAGGCAGGAGAATCGCTTGAACCTGGGAGGCGGAGGTTGCAGTGAGCCGAGATCACACCACTGCACTCCTGCCTGGGCAACGGAACGAGACTCCATCCCCAAAACAAACACACGACCCCCACCAAATTCAGTTATGCACCTTTCAGTGAAAAGGAATTGTGTTTTTGTTTGTTTGTTTGTTTGTTTTTCTGAGACAGAGTCTCACTCTGTTGCCCAGGCTTGAGTGCAGTGGTGTGATCTCGGCTCACTGCAACCTCTGCCTCCAGGGTCCAAATGATTCTTTTGCCTCAGCCTCTCTGGTAGCTGGGACTATAGGCGTGCACCATCATGCCTGGCTAATTTTTGTGATTTTAGTAGAGATGGGGTTTCACCATGTTGGCCGGGCTGGTCAGACTCCTGACCTCAGGTAATCTGCCTGCCTCGGCCTCCCAAAGTGTTGGGATTACAGGCATGAGCTGCCATGCACAACCTGTGTTTTTTTTTAGACAGATTCTTGTTTCATTTTTCAGGCTGGTGTGCAGTGCCATCATGGCTCACTGCAGTCTTAACCTCCTGGGCTCAAGTGATTCTTCCACCTCAGCCTCCCAAGTAGCTGAGACCACAGGCATACACCACCACACCCAGCTAATTTAAAAATGTTTTTTGTAGAGACAGGGTCTTGCTATGTTGCCCAGGCTGGAATTGTGCTTTTTAAAGTGAGTTGTAATTGTTATGCATGATAGCTCAAATATTGCTTTATTAGAATTAAAAATGCATGGAATTTAATTAACATGGCATTTAGTAATTTAAAGTTAATGGTTTCAATTCCATTTGCCTTGTCTATTACGAAATGTGTGTGATCATTTTGAAAACATAGCTTACATGTAGAAACACTAGGAAATTGTGAATTAACACAGAACAGCCATGAACACAGTGACTACTCTAATATGGAAAACAAGCAGGGAAGAATTAATTTGCCGGAAAGGTGAGGGAAAATAACACACTCAACATTGTTGATTCTATGTTTTGGCTTCCACAGCAAAAAGTTTCTACTAGCTTTAAATTAAAATGGAAAAATATGAGAACCTGGGATTGGTTGGAGAAGGGAGTTATGGAATGGTGATGAAGTGTAGGAATAAAGATACTGGAAGAATTGTGGCCATCAAGAAGTTCTTAGAAAGTGACGATGACAAAATGGTTAAAAAGATTGCAATGCGAGAAATCAAGTTACTAAAGGTATGTAAATGCATATATTAAATTGAAAAAATCTGAGTATAAATTTCTTTTTTGGCAATAAGAAATACAGTGATTAGATATGCAAATTCATTTATCTGGTGAATGTAAACCTGATTTTAAAGTGTTTTTTTCTTCTTTCTGTATATTTCTGCATATTTATCAATCATCTATCTATAATCTGTGTTAGGAGTCCCAAAGACCACCCTCACATTTGATGACTTGTTAGGAGGACTCACTGTCCTCAGCATATAGTTGTACTCATGGCTGTGATTTATTACGGTGAAAGGATATAAAGCAAAATCAGCAAAGGGAAAAAGCACACAGATTGAATTCCAGACAAACCTGGCACAAGCTTCCAAGAGTCCTTTTCCAGTGGAGACGCAGGACACATTTATTTCCTCCAGCAGTGGACTGTGACAATACGAGCGAAATATTGTCTACCAAGGAAATTCATTAGATCCTCAGTGCCCAGGGCTTTTATTGGGAATGGGTCACATAGGCCCTCTGCCTGACACTAACCAAAGTTCCAGACTTCCAGTAGTAAAGCAGGTATTCAGCACAAACAATATTGTTTGCCTAACTTTGTCAGTTTTGAAAATAAAGAGAACCTTCCTGAATCCAAGTTTCCAGGTGCCAATCAAGGGCCCACTTTGCAAGCCAATCTTTCTAAGAATAACAGCAGTTTTAGGCCTACTATGTTAAATCTTTGCCCTTCTCCATCAATCTCATCAGAAGTTCAATTAAATTTT
>NW_016107852.1:1630478-1635018 GCF_001604975.1 Cebus imitator
CTCTTGTTGCCCAGGCTGGAATGCAATGATGCAATCTCAGCTTACTGCAACCTCTGCCTCCTGGGTTCAAGTAATTCTCCTGCTTCAGCCTCCACAGTAGCTGGGATTACAGGCATGCGCCACCATGCCCAGCTAATTTTTTTGGTATTTTAAGTAGAGATGAGGTTTCTCCATGTTGATCAGGCTGGTCTGGAATTCCCAGCCTCAGGTGATCCATCCACCTGGGCCTCTCAAAATGCTGGGATTACAGGTGTGAGCCACTGAGCCTGGCTGAAAATTTTGATTGTTAACAATATTTTCTCATTTCTGTTATATTTTTTCTTAATCCCTGAGTGATTTAAAAGTATATATCTTAATTTCCAAATATGGAAATTGTCTAGGTTTTTCTTTCCTGGTTATCTATTTGTGACACAACTCCCCTATGATGTGAGTATACACCATATAAGAATTTATTTCCTTGGAATTTCTTGACATTTGCTTTTTGGTTGAAAACATAGTCAACTAAAAAAAAACACCTCTTGTTCCTGAAAAGTATTCTATGTATGTTCACTAGTTCATGTTAATCGTGATGTTTAAATCTTTCAAATTTTTATTTATTTTTTAATATGCTTGCTTATGCTTGAAAAGAAATGTGTTAAAGTCTTCCTTTGTGAATCCTTTACATTTTAGATTTTTCTACTTTTCATTGTAGTTCAGTTAGTGTTTATTTTTATAAACAGAAACAATATTATCAGTGTTTTATATTTAGAATTATTATATATTGCTGTTGAGTTAAATCTTTTGTCATTATGTAGTAACCCTTTTTATTATAGTAATGTTTTGTTTCATTTGCTTTTTTGAGACAAGGTCTTGCTCTATCCTCCAAGCTGGAGTGCAGTGCCATGATCATGGCTCACTGCGGCCTTGAACTCCTGGGCTGAAGCAATCCTACACCTCAGCCTCCCAAATAGCTGGGATTGCAGACGTATGCCACTATGCCTGGCTAATTTTTTAATTTTCAGTAGAGATGAGGTCTCACTATGTTGCTCAGGCTGGTCTCAAACTGCTGAGCTCAAGTAATCCTCCTACCTCAGCCTCTCAAAATATAGGTGATTATAGGTGTGAGCTACACCTGGCCAGTATTTTGTTTTAAGGCCTACTTTATTTGAAATTAATAAAGGTACAAATATTAGTTTAATTTTGGTCAGTGTATCCATAGTAAACCTTTCTCCATATTTTTACTTTTAATTTTTCTGAAATTTTTTTTGTTTTTGAGACAGAGTCTCACTCTTGTTGCCCAAGCTGGAGTTCCATAGTGTAATCTCAGTTCACTGCAGCCTCCGCCTCCTGGGTTCAGGCAATTCTCCTGTCTCACTGTCTCAGCCTCCTGAGTAGCTGGTATTACAGGTGCTTGCCAACACTCCCGGCTAATTTTTGTGGTTTGTTTTTTTTTTTTTTTGAGACAGAGCTCACTCTGTCATGCAGACTAGAGTGCAGTGGCGCAATCTCGGCTCACTGCAACCTCTGCCTCATGGGTTCAAGTGATTCTCCTGCCTCAGCCTCCCAAGTAGCTGAGATTACTGGCATGCACCACCATGCCCAGCTAATTTTTGTATTTTTAGTAGAGAAGGGGTTTCACCATGCTGGCCACGATGGGCTCGGTCTCTTGACCTTGTAATCCACCCGCCTCAGCCTCCCAAAGTGCTGGGATTACAAGCCTGAGCCATCGTGCCCAGCCTAATTTTTGTATTTTCAATAGAGATGGGATTTCACCAAGTTGGCTAGGCTGGTCTCTAACTCCAGGCCTCAGGTGATCTGCACTAAAATTGGGGCTTTCTGTATTTGCTACTTTAAACATATCCCTTAGAGTCTTATTTTACTACCTTGAGTAATTAACTACACTTCGTAACAATTATTTACATTAAAATTTTCCCAGTTCTGGTTTCTGTCTGATATAAGCACACTACCAGCCCAGGACCTCCTTAGTTAAGTTCAAAATTCTTGCTTATAGTCTGTTTTTATCTTGTGTTTCTGATTATCCTTTAGAATTAAATATTGCTTTTGAAATTTTATTTGTAGAAATATTTTGAGGCTAAGATAAAGCTTTCTTTGTCAGGAGGTGATATTTATTTGCTTCTGACAGGTACATGGAGTTGCTCTCAGTCCAGTATGTTAATCCAAGTTGAAGGCTTTCAGTTCCTTGAAGGTGATGTTAAGTCTAGTGATGCCTGGTTTATTTCTGTTTGTTTTCACTCTAGACGGTGTAGTTTTTGGGTTTTAGCTTTCATTGGAGGTGGTCTCTCAGATATCCCACCTTTAGAAGGCTTCTGGACTTTGACTTTTCCCTTTTAGCCCTGTGGAGCCACAAAAATCAAAGCTCATTTCTACATTTGTTACTTCATGTCAAAATCAGCTTTGAGTCTCTGGATTCTCCTGCCCAGCCTGGTCACTGTAGTGAGACCTCATCTCTTAAAAAAAGAAAAAAAGGCTATTTCACAGGATATAGAATTCGGGGTTGTCAGTTAATTACATGTAGTATCTTCAAGATAGAATTCCACTGTTCTGCTGGCTCCTGTTTCTTGTATTGAAAAATCAGATGTCAGAATTATTGTATTTCTTAATAACCATTTTCTTCTAGATACTTTTAAGATTTTATCTTTGGTTTTCAGGAGCTTACAATAATATGTCTAGGTGTGGGTTTTATCTTGCTTTAATTTTATGGCTCTTGCTTCTATCAAATAATGTCATTTGTCATTTTAAAAAAATATAAGCACAAAGATGGAGAACCTGTGAGCTGATAGTCTGTGCTTTATTTACATTTGCAGGGTTGGAGCTGCTGTGGAAATCTTGGCAAGAAGGACTTTACATAGAGTAGAGAAGTAGAAATTATCTGATGCTATAGTATGAATTTTTAAATAAAGAGTAAAAAGTTTTAGTGTAATGTTTTCTTCTATTAGAAATGTGCCAAAACAGCCTGATGGAGCAATTCACATTCTAATATCATTTAGATTTCTTAATTTGATAAAATACAACTTGCCAGAATTTATAGTTCCATTAGGTTATGAAATTTGTGGGTTTTTTTATTTGTTTAGTTTTTTGTTTTGTTTTGTTTTTTTAGAAGAGGTTTTAATCATACCTCTACCAGCTATTGCTGTGTGACCTTGGACAAATTTCTTAACCTCTATATGAGTTAGTTGCTTCAGCTATAAAACAAGATAATAATTGCACCTATTTCGTAAGGCTTTTTTGCTTAGAATAGCAAAAAGCATAGTAAGCACTGTGTATTAGTTATGCTGGATAATATCATACTGTTTTATTACTTTTATTTTTTTCTTGGCAGCACTTCTTTTACACTGTAAAATGTCTATTTTAAGGGAAGGCAGGGTAGAAGTGTTTTTTTCACTTTTAAGTTTAGGGGTACATGTGTAGAATGTGCAGGTTGGTTACATAGGTAAACACGTGCCATGGGGCTTTGTTGTACAGATTATTTCATCAGTTAGGTATTCAGCCTGGTATCCACTAGGCTAATGATTAGGTGATGATGGTACCTAGTTTTCAAATTTGTTGACCACACAATTCCTGATGACTTGGAGCTCTTTCCAAATGGACTAGACTACCAAGTAGTTCAGAAGTATTTGTTTCAGATTTTTAATAGAATTGGATTTTGTCAGAGTCATGACATAAGTATTAGGTTTCAATAATTATTTGTCAGTCATTGACTATCCAGATTTTTCCTGGTCCTCTCCCTTCTCTCACCTTTCACCTTCCGGTGGGCCCCAGTATATGTTGTTCCCCTCTATGTGTCCTCATCATCTAGTTCCCACTTATAAGTGAGAACATGTGGTATTTGGTTTTCTGTTCCTGTTAGTTTGGTGAGGATAATGGCTTACAGCTGCATCTATGTCCCTGGAAAGGACATGATCTTATTCCTTTTTATGGCTGCATAATATTTCATGGTATATATGTATAATTCTTTAAACAATATTTTTCTATATGAGCTCTGAATTCCTTTTTTGTTTTTTTTTTGAGACGGAGTCTTGCTCTGTTGCCTAGGCTGGAGTGTAGTGGCATGATCTCAGCTCACTGAGATAACCTCCGCCTCCTGAGGTGAAGCGATTGTCCTGCTTCAGCCTCCCTAGTAGCTGGGATTACCTCATTGACATAAATTCATTACTTCATGATGGTGGCCTAGTATGCCACCATGTCCAGCTAATTGTTTTGTATTTTTGATAGAGATGGGATAGAGACCTCAGGCTAATTTTTTTGTATTTTTGGTAGAGATGGGGTAGACACGTGCCACCATGCTTGACTAATTTTTTGTATTTTTTGTAGACACAGGGTTTCAGCGTGTTTCCCAGGATTGTCTCAATCTCTTGACCTCATGATCAGCCGGCCTTGGCCTCCCAAAATCCTGGAATTACAGGCATGGACTACCATGCTTGGCCTATTTTATAATTTTTTTTTTTTTTTTTTGAGACGGAGTTTCGCTCTTTGTTACCCAGGCTGGAGTGCAATGGCGCAATCTCGGCTCACTGCAACCTCTGCCTCCCGGGTTCAGGCA
>NW_016107852.1:1635878-1648986 GCF_001604975.1 Cebus imitator
TCCTGCATTAAATGGATTCAATACTCATGTTGTCTTTTACGTGAATGACAATTTGATTGAGTATAAAATTCCTGGATCATACTTGATTTTCTTGAGCATTTTGAGAGCTGTATTCTGTATTCCAGTGGTTTCTTTCCCTCTAAAGGTGGCAACATTTTTTTTTCTAGTGAGTGTTAATCTACCATTTGTATTTATTTCTTATTTCTTCCTCATTTCTCACATCTTTGAATAGATCCTTGTTGGTTCCTCTTTGATTGTTTCTTGTAATAAAAGTGTGAGTCCTTGGAGGACTATTTGTAGGAGGTTCATTTGGGGGAGAGGCCATGACTTTGTTCTAGGCTAGCAGGAATTTACCATAATTCACAATAGTGTTTGTTATCACATATGCCTGAGTGTGGGATTGAATTCTATTAGCTTTAATTTCTCTAACACGTGCAGTTGCAGGTTTGTTCATAATGAATTGTTTTGCCTTCTACTCTGCCCCACTGAGAGATTGTTTCTGGCAAATTTGTTTCTGTGTGATTCCTTATCTGGCCCTTCTCCCCTGCTGTTTCTTGGTGCCATTCAGTCCTAGGGATGTTTTCACTGCTGCCTATGAGCCTTATTTTCATTATATTAAAGAAGGACGTTTTTGTCTTTTCAGGGTATGTCACTGGCTTTTGTGTTCTCTTGCCTAATTACAAAGTGTGAACTCTTACTCTGCTAGCTTTGTAGCCACAGATGATCTTTTGGTGTCTTCCTATATTCCTGTTTGACCTTGATTACATTTGGTAGTCCCATCCCTGTTGTGAGTAGGGGTCATAGGCCCCTCTTAGTTTCATCAAAGATGGAGTTACACTTCTTTTTCTTATTGGCTTTATTTTGTTCTCTGAGAGGAGAAAGGACCAATATAGTCTCTCAATTGTAGTTTAAAAACCAGAATATGCTTTTACAATTTACACTGTATATGCATTTTATTTGTTTTTCTTATGCTAAGATCTATTTTAAATTATAATTAATTGCTAATAATTTGATCTTATATAAATTATTTTGCATTTTTTATAACAGCTGTTTTGCATTTTTTTATAATAGCAACTGAGGCATGAAAATTTGGTGAATCTCTTGGAAGTGTATAAGAAGAAAAAACGATGGTACCTAATTTTTGAATTTGTTGACCACACAATTCTTGATGACTTAGAGCTCTTTCCAAATGGACTAGACTACCAAGTAGTTCAAAAGTATTTGTTTCAGATTATTAATGGAATTGGATTTTGTCACAGTCACAATGTAAGTATTGGGTTTAAATAATTTGCTTTATCACATAGTTATTCATTCATTAATCATTTAATCTGTCTTATTGATTTATGCATTTGGAAATAAGTTGTAGACGTTAGTACACTTTAACACTAATACTTCATCTATACATCTCATTAATTGGAGTTACATATTTATTTTCTTTTTTTCCAAGACGGAGTCTTGCTCTGTCGCCCGTGCTGAGGCGGAGGTTAATCCCGGCTCACTGCAACCTCCGCCTCCCAGGTTCAAGCAATTCTCCTGCTTTAGCTTACCAAGTAGCTGGGATTACAGGTATGGGCCACCACGCCCAGCTAATTTTTGTATTTTCAGTAGACATGGGATTTCATCATGTTGGCCATGCCTGTCTCAAACTTTTGACCTTGTGATCTGCCTGCCTCAGCCTCCCAAAGTGCTGGGATTACAGGCATGAGCCACCGCTCCTGGCCCTGTTTTCTGTTCTTTTTTTCTTTTTTTATTGTACTTTAGGTTCTGGGGTACATGTGCAGATCACATTTTCTAAGTGAAATGCACAAATGCCAAGTGATGAATTTTGACAAATGTATAGATTAATTAATCTTGCCTAATTACAAAGTGTAAATATATGAAAATTTCTACCCTTACCCTGTAGTCTGTCACAATAATTTTATATCCTTTGAATATCATATAAAAGCACCTCCAAGATGAGTGATACCTATAAAGTATAAATGAATAACTCAGCACATAGATTTTGCCAGTTTTACAAAATATTTTAAATGTCATTTTTTGTGTGATTATAAAAGTAATAAATGTTAATGGTAGAATAATTAAAAACTAAAGATAATTATGAAGAAAGAAAAAATCATTTTACATACCTGCCACCTAATGGATATATTTTTTTGTTGTTGTTATTAGTATTCACTGTCTTTAATTTTTAAACTATCTTTTATTGTGTAGTTTTATTATGTCATTGAGTTATAGTGTGAAGTTTACGTGTGTGTGTGTGTGTGTGTGTTAGAAAAATTGCTCAGTAGAGGCAGATACTTAGTTTCTACTGGGAAAAACACTGCCCTTTTTAGGAGGCCACCCATAGTGGCCTCCTGGAAACTTTGGAATGATCCAGGCTCAGAAAATCTATTTTGAGAAATGTAATTTTGAGACTCTGTCTCTTAGGGCAGACTCACATTGACCAAACCCAGGAGTCTGAATGCCAGTTTACTAAATTGCAAAAAGAGATAATTGTTACAGGGAAGAAATATATATAAAACAGAATAATAATAATGTTGGTTTTTGCAAGAAATCAGATCAGCATGAGGTGTTAGTGAATCAAATACTTAATGGTATCAATTTAAAAGATATTGATTCATCCTTCTTCATAAAAATGATGATATCTTCCCAATGTGTCTGTAATACTTGAAGTTAGGTGGCTGAATGCCCTACATTCATCTCTGTACTAAGGAGAGGCTTGCCGGTGGAACCAGCAAGCAAAAAGAATCATTGTCTGTCTCCCTGTAGAAGCGCATTTGAATGTGTTCTGCTTATATTGCTTCTGTTTCCCTTTATTTTTATACTTTCCTGATGAATCAACCCATGTTTAATAACACATTCTACCTTTAGATGTACAGATACATCTAGGCAGTTTAGAGTCAAGTACTGCTGACATGAGTGCCATTCTGTCTTTAAGGAAAGAGATTTTAGGCTGGGCATGGTGGCTCACGCCTGTAATCCTAGCCCTTTGGGAGCCAAGATGGGTGGATCACTTGAGGTCAGGAGTTAGAAACCAGCCTGGCCAACATGGTGAAAACACATCTCTACTAAAAATACAAAAAATTAACCAAGCATGGTGGCAGTTGCCTGTAATCCCAGCTACTTGGGAGGCTGAGGCAGGTGAATTGCTTGTACCCAGGAGGCAGAGGTTGCAGTGAGCTGAGATGGCGCCACTGCCCTCAAGCCTGGGCAGCACAGTGAGACTCTCTCCCAAAAAAAAAGACAAAGAAAAAAGAAAAGAGATTGTAAAATCCAGTGGTTCCCTGCTCAGCTTCAGAGCATTTACATATCTCTTTATGGAAAATGTGAATTTTTATGGGTGGAGAACTGATCTCACTATAATTTATGAACACTTGTCTCAAGGCAGTATTAGTGTTATTAAGGTTGCCTGGTAGTCATACTACTTTTTTTCTAGTCCATTTACTCTTTTTTTTTTTTTTTTTTGAGATAGAATCTCACTCTGTCACCCAGGCTAGAGTGCAATGGCGTGATCTTGGCTCTCTATAACCCCTGTCTCCCGGGTTCAAGTGTTTCTCCTGCCCCAGCCTCC
Source organism: Cebus imitator (assembly GCF_001604975.1). Classification (NCBI taxonomy): domain Eukaryota; kingdom Metazoa; phylum Chordata; class Mammalia; order Primates; family Cebidae; genus Cebus; species Cebus imitator. Next base: position 1,639,447 of record NW_016107852.1, read on the forward strand.
CAAGTAGCTGGGATTACAGGTGTGCACCACCATACTTGGCTAATTTTTGTATTTTTAGTAGAGATGGGGTTTCACCATGTTGGTCAGGCTGGTCTTGAACTCCTGGCCTCAAATGATCTTCCCACCTTGGCCTCCCCAAGTGTTGGGATTACAGACTTGAGCCTCTGTGCCCAGCCTCCATTTGCTCTTATTTACTTTATTTTATTTTTTTGGAGAGGGAGTCTCGCTCTGTCACCCAGGCTGGAGTGCAGTGCTGTGATCTCGGCTCACTGCAACCTCTGCCTCCCTGGTTCAAGCAATTCTCTTGCTCAGCCTCCTGAATAGCTGGGATTACAGGTGCCCATCACCACGCTTGGCTAATTTTTGTATTTTTAGCAGAGATGGAGTTTCACCATGTTGCTCAGGCTGGTCTTGAACTCCTGACCTCATGATCTGCCTGCCTCAGCCTCCCAAAGTGCTGGGATTACAGGCGTGAGCCATTGCACCCCACCTCCTCCATTTACTCTTAAACTCTTCTAGATTATGATTTCTTACCCTCTTTCTTCTCAAACCCTAGTACCTCTTCTCCAGTCTTTACTCCCAGCCTCCAGTTAAATGGAGATAATAATAGCATCTATCCATAGGGTTATTGTGAGAATAAAATAAGTTAAAACATGAAAAACACTTAGAATGGTGCCTGACACGTAAGTGTTCAAGTGTTAGCTATTATTGCTATTATTAAAGATATTTTTTAGGTTTTGTTTTCTGGGCAGTTAGCATTTCTCTTCCTAATGCAGACAGATAATAATGGTAAGGGTTGGAATAAATAAACACACACATACATACATACATACATACATATAAACACATATATGTACACATAAGGATGAGATGCCAGACTTTAAGAAAATGAAAACATTTATTCTCAAATATATTATTCATTTTTATATTTATCTATATATGTGAGCACCTGAATTTTTTTTTTTTTGAGATGGAGGCTCGCTTTGTCACCCAGGCTGGAGTGCAGTGGTGTGGTCTTGGCTCACTGCAACCTCCGCCTCCCAAGTTCAAGCGATTCTCCTGCCTCAGCCTCCTGAGTAGCTGGGACTACAGGCATGCGCCACCGTGCCCAGCAAATTTTGTTGTATTTTTAGTAGAGATGGGGTTTCACCATGTTGGCCAGGTTGGTCTAGAATGTCTGACCTCGTGATCTGCCTGCCTCAGCCTTGCAAAGTACTGGGATGACAGGTGTGAGCCACCACGCCTGGCCAACACTTGAATTTTTAAAAATATAAATACTGTTTTAATCTTTTTGTGAGCCAGACTGAATAATATATTTAACAACAAATTTAAGGTTGATGTCAATTCAAGTTTGATCCAAATAGTATAGAGCATTATGAGGTTTGTAGAACTCCAAACAACTTTTTTACTGAAATTACTAGGTATTATAAATTATTTAGGTTATACCTAGTATTAAAGACCCATGTGAGAGCCTACCCTTTTCAAAATTCTTTCTCTGGCTACCCCAGCCTGCACCGACGGGTTTTAGGGAAAATTCTACTCATATCACCTTGGTTATACTTAGGATCTATTGTTGTTACCATAAGTAATAAGGTATTAGTTGGGAAGTAACATGATGATCAGGCACTGTAGCCCTCTCATTTGTGGGATGAGAAGATAGACGTAGAAAGATTGAGTTGTCTCAGGCTGTACTGAAAACCAGTGACCAGACCCAGGTCTCTTCATTTGCATTTTAGCTCCTTCTACCACAGCACAGGTGGTTTGAGCCTGGACCTGTGTCCTCACCATTGATATTGAGGGTAATAAAAGTTGGTAGCCTGTACAACATGCTCGGCAATGGTAGATTGCCACTTAGGATGCCGGTCTTCTAAAAGACTTTAAAACAAATCTATCTTTTCAAAATACAATCTGCTTACATTAGGCCTGATAATGTCTTTTGCTTAACTGTAGATTTTTAAATGTTATCCGAATACCAGTATCCAGTTTTATTCTTCCAATATCTCCTTCAGAAATCTTAACCACTGACGTTTTTGTTTACTCTTTACATTTCTAATTACCTGATGAATGTCTATACTTGAGTGCTCAGCATTCCACTCAAAAGTCCATATGATTAAAACTAAACTAATTATTCCATTAAAACTAACTTTCTCTAGACTTTTCTATTTTTGAAAATGGAACCACCATTCTTTTGAATTAGCAGGTTCAAACAAAATATCTAAGACTCCTTCTAAATTCTATTTTATTTATTTATTTATTTTTGAGATGGACTGTCACTCTGTCTTCCAGGCTGGAGGGCAGTGGTGTGATCTCGGCTCATTGCAACCTCTGCTTCCCTGATTCAAGAAATTCTCCTGCTTTAGCCTCCCAAGTAGCTGGAATTACAGGCATGCACCACCACACCCAGCTAATTATTTGTATTTTAGTAGAGACAGGGTTTCACCAGGTTGGTCAGGCTGGTCTCGAGCTCCGGACCTCAAGTGATCTGCCCACCTTGGCCTCCCAAAGTGCTGGGATTATAGGCATGAGCCACTGTGCCCGGTCTATTGATTCTTGATTTAATGTATTTCCAAACTGTATCTCCTCCCTCCCATTCCTCTGAATACCAGCCTAGTTTAGGCCCTTATCACCTCATACTGGTCCCACTGCTCTGCTTCCTGCATCTCATCTTTCTCTCTGATTTAGCTCATTTATGGTCAACATCATCTTTAAATACCACATTGTCTGTCACTTCCATGAGTTCTCAGGGTCTTGCCACACTTCCTAGTCTGGCAGCTAAGATATTTCTTCTCCACTTCCTACAACTGTACGCTAGAAAAAAACATTTTCCCACAATCTCTTATCTATTCCCATTTCCATTCTTGCTCTCTTTGTCACATTCACTTAGACTGTCCTTCTTTTTCTTTATTTATCTAGATCATACTTAGTATTAAAGGCCTGTGTTAGAGCCCACCCTTTCATAAAAATTTTCCCTGATTACCCCAGCTTCAATGATAGCTTTACTCTCTTAGTTTTGAGAGCAGTCATTAATCGAACAGTTGATTTAGTAATTTGAAAAAATATATTTTAATCAAATATTTTTCATTGTTTAAATAAAATTTCAAGTATAAATGTTCTTTCTTGCCCAACTAGGTCCTAGGTTATTTACTTTCTATGCTTTTGTTTGTATTCTTTATAGTGACAAAATGCAATGCCCTGCACATCGCAGGTGCCCCAAAATAATTAATTTTATTTAACATCTGTCACACTCTGCTTCTTGTCTTAGATCATACACAGAGATATAAAGCCAGAGAATATATTAGTCTCCCAGTCTGGCATTGTCAAGCTATGTGATTTTGGATTTGCACGTAAATTGGAAGCTCCTGGGGAGGCTTATACTGATTATGTGGCAACCCGGTGGTACAGAGCTCCAGAACTATTGGTTGGTGACGTCAAGTATGGCAAGTAAGACGGCAATGATGGGGAGGAGTAGATTTTAACTCTTGCTTCTTGCTACAGTGGAATGTTTGTTATATAATAAATGATCCCTGTAATACTGATAGGAAGGCTAGAGTTTAGGGAACTATATAAGGTGGTTTGTAATCATTTTTGGTGCTTCCCCGTTAAACATTCTTGTGAAACAAGTATACTTATTTTAAAGGTGGGGAAATTAAGTGGTCTATTTTATACAGTGCGTCAGAAATAGATATATTTGTCACTTGTAAAGAGAGGTTAACATTGGTTGGTTAAATATGACATTGTTGAAACAGGGCAAGATGGAGTAAGCAAAGGTGGGGGCAGAAATATAATTAAGTAAAATGTTTTTAAAACATAATTTGTCTTCACAAGGGAATTCTTCAAAGAAGAAAGGATTGTAACTTTTACTGTTTTTGATAGAAATCTTTCTAAAATATTTTCTATAATTTCTGTTTTCAGAGTACACTAAATATTGTTCTTTTATTGATTACTCTGAGTTCTCATTTTGCTAACGTTAGAATTTTTGTGCCATTTTATAATTCAGCAATAACCTTAAGCATTTTAAGATAGTTGTTCCTATGCCAAATGATGCTTGCGTATTCTTTGAATTTTTATAACTGATTTGTAAGATAGTTTTAAAATTTTTATCCCTATCAGCCCTCAGTTCTCTTCATTGTGACTGTATTTATCCTTAGCAATCACCTCCTCTTTCTGGTATGCTGTTTTCGGTATGCTATGGCATAGCATAGATTGGTCCAGCTTGCTAGAGTTATGTGTAAACAAAGAATGAATAGGCTCTAAATGGAGCCTGAGAATTTTATTTCCAGAATAAAGTATACATAATAACAGTTCTGGCTTTTCAGAAAGCATTTTCCTTTTATGTCACATGACTGAAGTTTCTAGAAAGCTCACTTATGCAAAATTGGGAGTTAGAACTTTAATAGGGAAATATCTTTTCATGGGTAATTTAAGAGTTACTATAGGTTGAGTATTCCTTATCCTAAATGCTTGGGACCAGAAGTGTTGCAGATTTCAGGGGGTGTTTTTATTTTTATTTTATTTGGGATATTTGCATTATATCAGTGGAGCATCCCAAACCCAAAAATTTGAAATCTGAAATGCTCCAGTTGACATTTCCTTTGAGCTCACCTCAGTGCTTAAAACGTTTTGGGTTTTGGAGCATATTAGGATGGCAGATTTTACACCACATTGCTTTTTTTTCAGGGCTGTTGATGTGTGGGCTATTGGTTGTCTGGTAACTGAAATGTTCATGGGGGAACCCCTATTTCCTGGAGATTCTGATATTGATCAGCTATATCATATTATGATGTGTTTAGGTAAGATTACACATCTGCATTTTAAATTTTAGAGATTTTTCTGTGCATTTGTTTGTGTGTGTGTGTTTGTGATATTTTAAGCTGTTACATTAAAGATTATATACGTTTTAAGTGAAGATAGGGAGCACATAGAAAAATTGTGTGTGTGTTTTAATTTATTTTTTCCCTTCAGTCTGGCATTGGTCTATCTGATGCATGTTCTTAATCACACTCACCTCCCCTTTTCCCTCAACAGAGAGGAAAAGAGCAGAGGTTGTGCGTTTCTCTGCACTTTTACATATAGTTAATTACATATAGAGAGGATACAATGATCATTTATTATTTTTGAGTTAGTGAGCATTTGGTGTAATATAACTACTGTCCCTACTTTCATATTCAAGAGGAGAGACACAGAGATTTCCAAGGTTGCTTAATCTTGCCTCAGATTTGGACTTTTGCTGTTAGTGCTTTTGACAGAATTTCAAAGCTGGACTGTGAAAATCTGACGTTTGTTGAAATATCAACTTCAAAGTTGAGGATGGAGCTTAGAAATAACTATTTAACTACTTGATTTGAAGTTTTCACATTAGAAATTCAATAAGCAGTACAATGGCTTCTTACAGTGGAATTTTCAGATGTATTTTATATTCAACTAGATACTAAAGTTGAGAAAAAAGATGAAGTGCTCAAATCTGACCTTAATATAAGCACAAAATCTGTTGACCAAATATTAAATTCTTAAAGGGGTAGAACTGATTTATCTAGATTAGATCCTGTCCATATGACTATTAATGTTTTTATTGTTTTGTTCAGCACTTTATGCTTTGTAGTTAGAAACAAAGTGCTGGTACTTATCTCTGGAAGGTTATAAAATGTTCTTTACTTGTCCTTTTCCTACACTCCTTAATACTGCTGTGTACCGCCACAGTAACAGCATTGTCTTTAGTCAATTTTGCATGCTGAGAGAGCCCAAACTCCATAAACTGTGTTCCGCTATTTCCTCTATTTCAAACCTCCTGTCTCNACCAAGTTGTATAATAACAGAGATATGTGCTGTTTTCACTTCCAGGTAATCTAATTCCAAGACATCAGGAGCTTTTTTATAAAAATCCTGTATTTGCTGGAGTAAGGTTGCCTGAAATCAAGGAAAGAATACCTCTTGAAAGACGCTATCCTAAGCTCTCTGAAGTGGTGATAGATTTAGCAAAGGTAATCATATTTTTTGTTTATACTTTCTGACAGGGAATGTATACACTATTGAGACTTGTTTTTTCTTTTTTTCTTGTCTAGTTGATCTTTTAGGTCAACAATTTCCTCTAATGATTTTAATTTTTATACATTTAGAAAGAATTTAAATAATTTGATGGGGGTAACTTCAGAGAAAAAGGACTGAAAATTTTACCTGTTCTAAAACTCAGTAAGAAACCATTTAGTGTTATCTAGCATTTTGTAAATGTGAAAACATCCTCATTGAAAAACATATTAAAAACCTAAAAATACTGCATGATTTTAACTTTTAACATTTAAAATGCAAACCTTGTGTAAATGGAAAATAAAATAAAAGTAGGATAAGAAAATAAAAAGAGCCCAGACACAGTGGCTCATGCCTGTAATCCCAGCACTTTGGGAGGCTAAGGCAGGCAAATTACCTGAGGTCGGGAGTTCGAGACCAGCCTGGCCAACATGGTGAAACCCTGTGTCTACTGAAAATACAAAAAAATTATCTGGGCGTGGTGGCGTGCACCTGTAATCCTAGCTGCTTGGGATGCTGAGACAGGAGAATCACGTGAACCCAGGAGGCAGAAGTTATAGTGAGCTGAGATCGCGCCACTGCACTCTATCCTGGGTGACAGAGTGAAATTCTGTCTCAAAAAAAGAGAGAAAAGAATAGAAAAAAAAAAAGGATAGAGAAGTAGGAAAATATGAAAATGTAGGGCATAGAATCATGATCTGTATGGTATTGTCAAAGGAGTTTTTGCTTAACCACTGGATTTGCTGCAGCCAGTCTACAAATGACCAATACTTTTTTGTTGTATTTGATTAAGGAAGATGTTGAAGAGATTCTCACTCTATCAAGTGAGAATCAACTCTAAGAGTTGACAGTTTTGGAATTATTAGCTCAAAAAATTCTCATTAGCTAAGATTGTTTAAAGTATTGTTAAAATATCTACCTCTGAAACACTAAGATATCACATTTACCCAATTTTTTTTTTGTTTTTTAATTCTTTTTTTTCTTTTTTTCTGTCTTCTCTGCACTAGTATGTTTTTAAATTCTTTAACTCATGAAGTTTAGTAAGCTTATAATTAATGATAACAAGTTCTTAGAATAATACATTTCCAGTTTTTTACATAATCTTCTAACAGATGGAAATATTTTTTAATTGGTATAAGCTTTGTGATCTCTCTGTAAGGAGATATAAAGGGAATAAAGGTAAAACTATCGTCCAACTTGTGTACTTCAAGTAGAACCATATAAAACTTTTAAAACATTTTATTTTGGAAAATTTCAAACAGAAAATAGAATAGTTTTATAATGAACCTTTATGTACTCATCATCTAGTTTCAACAATTATCAAGCTTTTGATAATATTGTTTGATTTATCCACACTCGCTTCAACTTTTTTTTTTTTTGGAGTATTTTGAAGCAAATCCCAGACATCATATTTTTCTTATAAGTAGCACAGTTGTACAGAGAACTTTTCTTGTTCACTTAAAGATACTTATTGAGTCCCATCTCTTTTTACTGGCATTTTAAGAGTTTTAATGAATCAGAACAAGACTTTGCAATAAAATAAAATAAAATAATTTCGTAAAGCATCTAGCATAGTTATAAGCACAGGGTAAATCCTCTCTCTTCCATTCTATAATAACCTTAAGTTTAAAAATTCCAAATAATTTTTTACTGTCATAAAATATCTTACTGATATTTAAAGTTTCATTAATTTTCACAAAATTTCACTTTATACATTGAATTAGAATCTAAATGAAGTCTATAGATTACCATTGGTCAATATGTTTTTAAAACTTTATTTATAAGCTTCTCTTCATCTCTTTCTTTTTTGTTTAAATGTTGCAATTTATTTGTTGAAGAAAGTAGGTTGTTTGTCCTTAGAATTTTCTACATAATGCAGTATACATGTTTCTCTGTGTCCTGTTTTTCTTATAAACTCACAGTAGAGTTAGAGCTTGATCAGAATCATGTTGATTTTTTGGTAACACTACTTCACAGGAGGTTTGTGTATTTCTGTGTAGAGACACTGAATGTTTGGTGGTCTTTCTTTTTATGATACTAGCAACCATTGATGGTCACTGCCTAGATTTGTGATTAATCTTTATCCTTGACTATAGTTTAAAATTCATTGGCACTCAAGCATGGTGGATCTCGCTGGTAATCCCAGCCTTTTGGAAGCTGAGGAGGGGGGATAGCTTGAGCCCAGGAATTTGAGACTAGCTTGGGCAACATGAGGAAGCCCTGTCTTACAAAAAATACAAAAATTAGCTGGGCTTGGTGGTGTGAACCTGTGGTCCCAGCTATTCGAGACTGAGGTGAAAGGATCACCTGAGCCTGGAGAGGTCAAGGCTGAGGTTAAGCCGTGATTGCACCACTGCATTCCAGCCTGGGCGACAGAGTGAGACCCTGTCTTAAAAAAAATCGTTGACTATAAAGAGGCATTTAAAAAATATATTTGTAAGTTTAAACGTAGGTAGTTTTTCTTTGATATGAACTCTAAGTGTTTTTAATTTTTCAGAAATGCTTACATATTGACCCTGACAAAAGGCCCTTCTGTGCTGAGCTCTTATACCATGATTTCTTTCAAATGGATGGATTTGCTGAGAGGTATAGTACTAACCCATGTTTTTCAGGTCATACCAACCTAGGGTTAAAGTAAGTTTTCCACAGTAGTCACAAACAGCATTTCTCTTATTTCTGTTCCTACCTACATGCAGCTCCTAGGGGTGGTCTCCTGCATTTACTAAATTAGTGCTCTTGGTTTGCATGAAGCAGTCACTTTACGCTCTTCTTTCTGTCTCCCTGTGGTGACATCTACCAGTCAGTTCACTGATTTCTATGTTGCTTCCAACTGTGTGATGCCATTATCTTAGATGCCAATGCAGTTACAAAGGTGCCATCTCCTGTTGCTGCCCAATTCATACCACACCAAGTCCTTTGATACTGCTGACACTGCTGGTGTGCTGGAGACCTTGATGTGCCAAACCTGTGGGTGCCAGAGTTGCTGTCATGGTCTTCTGTGCTGCTCAAGCTGCTGGCAACAGTGCAGCTGACAAAACAAAGTAGTGAGATGAGTGGCATTAACACGTAGCTTAATAAAAGATAGCTAGGTTTTCCCGTTTGCTTCTGTATTCAATTAGTTGTGATATGTTGTTTTTGTGGAAGTATATGAAGAAACTCTGGCCTCACATAAATATGTAGTTGGAAATAGAATATTTTAATAGCCTTTTAAGATAATTGTGGGTATTCTTTGGTTCTATAACAAAACTTGACAGTTGTAGTTTCTTAAAGGCTGGTTGTGTTGTGGAATCTGAGTTTTTCTTCCTTTGTTAAAATAAAATCCATTTGTCTGTCTTGCCTTTTTTTTTCCCATTTATTTATTTTATTGCATTTTAGGTTTTGGGGTACATGTGAAGAACATGCAAAATTGTTGCATCGGCACACACGTGGCAGTGTGATTTGCTGCCTTCCTCCCCATCACCTACATCTGGCATTTCTCCCCTTGCTATCTCTCCCCAGCTCCCCACCCCCCACCATCCC
>NW_016107852.1:1650526-1655884 GCF_001604975.1 Cebus imitator
AGGGGTCAGGGAGCTGCTTGAGGAGATGGTCTCTTCTTTAAAGGAGCTCAAATGGTGAGCTGTGAGCTCTGTTGTTGTTCATTCAGAGCTGCTGGGCAGGTACTTTTAGGTCTGCTGCGGCAGAACTCATAAACTGCTTTTTGTTCCCAGGTGCTCTGTCCCAGGGATTTAGGGCTTTATGTATGAGTTTCTGTTATGCTGCCACCTTCTTTTTTTTTTTTCCTTCAGACCTGCTCAGCCCAGCAAGGAGGCAGCCTAGTCACTGTCGGCCTATAGAGGCTTTGCTGAGCTGCTGTGGGCTCCGCCTCGCTGCCGAGTGAACTTCCCTGCAGTCCTGTTTATATGGATGTAGTTAGAACTTCTTTGGCGATGATGGCCCGCCTCTGTTGAGGCGGAGTCTCTCCACTGTGGTGGGTTTCCTTGGCAATGGCGGGCTGCCTCATCAATGGCGGGTTGCCTTGGTAGGCAGGCTGCCTCAGCATTGGCCGACTACCTCGTCCTGGCGGGCTGCCTCGGTAATGGCGGACGCCCCTCCCCATCAGAGCTGGACCGTCCCGGGTTCAGCTGCGCTTGCTGTGAAACTCTCAATCCAGAGTTTCTGGTTGCTGTTCTTTTGTGGGGGTGGGACCAGCCGAGCCTGATCGCCTGGCTCCCTGCCTCAGAGCCTTTTTTAAGTTGGTGTTCCAGTCGCCTGTTGAAGAGGCGCCGGGGTCTGTTTGTTTTCCCCTGCGGCCACTCACTGCGCTGGCTTAAACAGCGGCACTGAGGTTTGTGGCGCTTTTTTTTTTGCCCTGGAGTCTACTGTCCTGGTTCTCTGCTCAGTCCCCTTTTTGAACCGGCGAATGGGCGACTTCCCGTGGCTCCAATCGCCAGCCAAAAGGGCCCCCGGACCGGTGTATTTTGTACGGAGAACTGCTGCTCCGGGGTGCCGACAAAGCAGCCGCGCGGGGCAAAGCAGCGGCGCTGGCCAGCACAGCCGCACTGGCCGAAACAGTCGCGCTGGCGACCTGTGGAGCTCCTCCACCCGGGAATTTCCTAGTCTGTGGGCAATAAAAACGCGGCGTCCACTCACCCTCTGAGCTTTCACTGGGAGCTGCAATCCTGAACTGTTCCTAAGCGGCCATCTTGGATCCTCTGAGACTGTCTTGCCTTTTTAGTGGATCTTTTACCCATGCTTGCTTTTGTAATATCATCCTTTAGTCATTTGGAAAATATTAGTTTGCTGAGTTATGCTGATCTTAAAAATATTGACATTTCTTGTACAGCATCAAACATTACATTCTATCTCATAATAGTTTTTGAGTTTTGGGAAGCTGCTAAGCTCACAGTGGTGGATACAAGTTTGACAGAATTGTAATTTTTGCATACAATTTTGAATTTTATCATTGATACAATAATTTCAGTTTTTCTTGAACAAGAGTGACAAGATCACTTTGTTTATTTGTTAAAGGAAAATGTTTCCCATATACCCAAAGTCTTAATAACCATAGTTTTTCTGTCAGTCTTTCTTTCAAGTAAAAATATCTAGTTTAGTTTGTATCACAAACAATTACACAAGTAATTTTCTTAAGACAACCGTTGCATTTTGGTTTGTAGCAGAGGTGCTTTATGTATAAATTCTGTTTGCTACACAGATGATGCAAAAAGGCATGCATTTAAGAGTTTGGTTTTAATGAAATTAATACCTTTTTACTGCTTCATCAGAGACATACTTAAGCAAGACTGCCTTTAAAAAAAAAAAGAAAGTAACTGAAAATGTGTGGCTATAAAGAAAGCAATGACTGCTAGTACATTTTGGTTTCACGGCTTTGATTCTTGGTAAGGTGTCAGCAGTTTTATCCACCACTGCTTTCATGTTAACCTGGTGAGAAAGACAAACATCTTTATGTTAAAATAATGACCTTAACCTTGTGAACCTTCTGAAGGTTCTTAGGGATCCCCAAAGATGTATACATCACACTTTTCCAAACTGGCGGTCTAGGCCAGGATTTTTCTCATTTTTAATAACATCGACTAGTTTAACATTCAATTTTTTTAAAATAAATATCTTGAAAGTCAATTTTTTTGTAGGTTTATCCATGTCTTAAAATTTTATTTTACTATATTTATATGTAGGTTTTCTCAAGAACTACAGTTAAAAGTACAGAAAGATGCCAGAAATATTTCTTTATCTAGAAAATCCCAAAACAGAAAGAAGGAAAAAGAAAAAGATGATTCTTTAGGTGAAGAAAGAAAAACACTTGTGGTACAGGTAAATGTTCATATTTCACATTTTAAATATAACGTACTTTTTAAAAATTTTTTTGAGAAAAAATGATGTTTGAAAAAAGTTTTCTGAGCAGTAAGCAAATTGGTAACTTTTAGCTTAGTTGTAAAAATGTAACTTAACAGACCATATTTTGAGTACTTATTATGTACCAGACTTTGCAAGGGTGCTTGTCAGAAAATCACACTCATGATGCAAGAACACCTAGACATGTGTTTTCTTTTTTTTTTTTTTTTTTGAGGTGGAGTTTCACTCTTGTTACCCAGGCTGGAGTGCAATGGCGCGATCTCGGCTCACCGCAACCTCCGCCTCCTGGGTTCAGGCAATTCTCCTGCCTCAGCCCCCTGAGTAGCTGGGATTACAGGCACGTGCCACCATGCCCAGCTAATTTTTTGTAGTTTTAGTAGAGACGGAGTTTCACCATGTTGACCAGGATGGTCTCGATCTCTTGACCTCGTGATCCACCCGCCTCAGTCTCCCAAAGTGCTGGGATTACAGGCGTGAGCCACCGCGCCTGGCCTAGACATGTGTTTTCATGCACACATGCATACATAGACACATAGAACAAACAACCCTCACCGACTTATTTTTCTTAAATGATATGAGTGAAAAATATTGTTTGTAGAAATTTCTATTAAGTAAAGCATTTGAAAAGTGAGATTTGGATACTTAAGTTAGGTTTGTTTTTCCTGGTTAATTACCCAGGATCTCTTGATAAAGTAATTCAAATCCACCACCAACTCACTCATATCAAGTATACTGAAAGAAGAAAGGTACGAGTTTTGTGTTTCCTTACTCTGAATATGTAAGAAAAAAAGTGGCATTTTTGATTCCTCTTCTATGAGTTTTTCCACTAATGTGTGTGTGTGTGTGTGTGCATGTGTGTGTGTGACTGAGCTGTATGAACTGCATTTCCATTCTTTTTGTATTTTCCCCATAACTATCTGAATAAGAAAGAATCTGGCTTTAATTTTAATCCCATAGGTAGAATAAAGAAAACAGGTATAAAAAGGTGATACTTATGAAATTCTGCTCTAGTTGGCAAGTACTCTATAAGAATAGGTGAATTTTCATTCTCTTCAGATGATTAACCTTATTAATATTTTTATTAATGATCAGGATACCAATGCTGATCCCAAAATTAAGGATTGTAAACTATTTCAAATAAAAGGGTCAAAAATTGATGGAGAAAAAGCTGAAAAAGGCAACAGAGCTTCAAAAGCCAGCTGTCTCCATGATAATAGGACAAGCCATGTCAAAATAGTGCCTTCAACGAGCCTCAAAGATTGCAGCAATGTCAGTGTGGACCACACAAGGAATCCAGGTGTGGCAATTCCCCCACTTACACACAATCTTTCTGCAGTTGCTCCTGGTATTAATTCCGCAATGGGGACTGCGACTATACCAATTCAGAGTTACAGGTATGAATTAGCAAAATAAGACCAAAAAATTGTTTAAGGATATATTTAGAAATTGCAAGGGTTTGTCAATTCATCCATATTATTTTTATACTCAGAATTCTGGATGCTATTCATTCTTGTCAGGTAGCTCTTTCAAAAGACTTTTTGGCTGTGTGATGAAAATTATTAGCATTTGATTAAAGCAATTCACCTAAGTCCTGAGAAAGTAGGGTTTTACTGCTTAAGGTGAAGAGAATCTACAGCTATATAGTCTAATAATGTGAAAGCAGGTTGTCATAGTAAAAGATAATTGGTTTTGAGTGTTTGCTGCTGCAGGGTGTAGCTGTGAGCCTTTAGTAGTATATGGAAGTTCCATTTGGGAATTTTGCTGAAAGGAGGGGAATGTGTTTGGTAGGCGTTGGGGGCTGGTGGGAGGCATGAGGGTAGTGATAAAGAATAGAACGTTTCTCCTGATTCATGTGCATTGTATATTTGAGAGTAGACCTTATATTCTAATTAAACTGCTTGTTAGTTGATGCTGTGTCATTTGGGTTTGTACTTTAAAAGATAATTATTGCTGGTTCTAACTTAAAAAAAAATTTTTTTTGTTACAGAGTGGATGACAAAACTAAGAAGTGTTCTATTCCGTTTGTTAAACTGAACAGACATTCCCCATCAGGCATTTATAATACTAATGTGACCACATTAGTAAGTAAGCAGTTCTCAGCAGTAGAAGAACAAGCACCAGTCAACTCTTGACTTTTATTAAAATTAAATACGACAGTGAAGAACTGAGAATTTTGTTTGGAAACATATAAAGTGAAACCTTAAGTGTGCATGTATTATCCCAGCCCATCATAGCCGTAAATGTGAAATTCTGAAAGTTTAAATAAGTTTTATAAGTCTGAAAACTTAAATATGTTATTTGTTTTTTTCTTCTTTTTGAGACAGAGTCTTGCTCTGTCACCCAGGTTAGAGTGCAGTGGTGCGATCTCGGCTCAACTCAACCTCCGCCTCTTGAGTTCAAGCGATTCTCCTGTCTCAGCCTCCTGAGTAGCTGGGATTACAGGCACTCACCACCTCACCTGGCTAATTTTTGTAATTTTAGTAGAGATGGGTTTTCACCATCTTGGCCAAGCTGGTCTCAAACTCCTGACCTCGTGATCTATCCACTTCAGCTTCCCAAAGTACTGGGATTACAGGTGTTAGCCACTGCTCCCGGCTTGTTTTATTTATTCTTTAGTGACCTAGAAATTTTCTCAACCTGATGATTGCTGGTCAGTTCTTTTTAGAGTAGATGAAAAGGTAAATTGTCTTATCTCACCCACACCAGATTTTTGATGGCTGTATTCTATTGTCCGGTGACGGTAGCTCACACCTGTAACCCCAGCACTTTGGGAGGCTGAGGCAGGAGTATAGTTTGAGCCCAGGAATTTGAAACAAGCTTGAGCAACACAGCAAATCCTATCTCTACAAATTTTTTTTAAAAAAACTAGCTGGGCATGGTGGCACATGCCTGTAGTCCTAGCTACTTGGGAGGCTGAGATGTGTGGGTTGTTTGGGCCTGGAAAGTTGAGGCTACAGTGGTAAGCTGCGGCTGTGATTGTGCCCCAGCACCTCAGCCTTCAGCCTGGGTGACAGACCAATACTCTGTCTCAAAAAAAAAAAATTTAATGTGAACCATGCATGCAA
>NW_016107852.1:1655969-1661330 GCF_001604975.1 Cebus imitator
TGTTTATTTATATAACAAATATTTATTGATCATTTATTATGTGTGAGACACTGAAGATAAAGAAGTCAATCTTTCTTTTCAAGGGCTTCATGATCTAGAGGATCAGCAAATTAAAGCATCGTATCATGTTGTAATAGTAGAAGCATGTACAAGATTTAGAGATAGCACAGGAAGGAGCATTATTATTCTCAGCATGGCCTCCAGAATGTTTCTCTTTTAAAGTTAGGTCAAACTCTCATCACTTTTCTGCTCAACATCTTCCATTAGCTTATCCCTGAGAAAAGGCCAAAGTCCTTACAGGGTCTATACGTTCCTGCATGATTGACTCCACCCAACCGTCTATCCCATCTCCATCTGTTTTTCTTGATCACTCTGTTCTACCACACTGATTTTCTTGTTATTCCTGGAACATGGTCAGACATACTTCCACCTTTGGACTTTTGCACTTGCTATTTCTTTTGCTTTAGAACATTCTTCCACAGATAACTCAATGGATCTGCTTTTTCTCTTCCTTAGCTCACATGAAATCTTATTGTGAAGTCTTGTAACTCATTATGCCTCCCTTTATGCTTGATGCCCTCTCCTTGCTTACTTTTTTCCATTACATTTATCTGTGTAATCTATATACTCTTATTTATATATTGTCTGTCTGCCCTGACTAGAATGTAAGGTTGGAAGGCAGAGATTTGTGCTTTTGTTTTCCTCACTGTACTTTACTTCCTATGCAAGTACAAATATATATACATATATATAGAGAGAGAGAGATAGAGAGAGAGAGAGGTCTCTCTCTCTGTTGCCTAGGCTAGAGTGCAGTGGCATGATCTCGGCTCACTACAACCTCTGCCTCCCGGATTTGAGCGATCCTCCTGCCTCAGCCTCCTGAGTACCTGGGATTACAGGCACATGCCACCATACCCAGCTAATTTTTGTATTTTTAGTAAAGGCAGTGTTTCTCCATGTTGGCCAGGTTGGTCTCAAACTCCTGACCTCAGGTGATCTGCCCACCTCGGCCTCCCAAAGTGCTGGGATTAAGTCATGAGCCACCATGCCTGGCCTAAAATTTAAAAATGAGTTGAAATTACCAGATTAACATATTCAAAGAGTGAAAATAAAACACATAATAAATATTTATAATAATATATTTATTCACATCTCAGAATGGGGGAACAAAACATGGGAGAGAGGTATTGACCTTTAACCTACAAGTTGAAGAAAGTCTAGAGTTAGCTCTGCTTGCATTAATTTTCATAAGAAAAAACTCCACACTGAAAGAATGAATGCCTTTTACAACAAAGGGAGGTATGGATGCATTCCCAAAGGAGTACTATTTTTGTGTGTGTAACAAATTTCCCTTCTGTACTTCTCCCACTATCTTCAGAGTTGAAAAATTTAGCCTTTTCATCTCTCTCATTATTTGGATATGGTATTTGTTTTTCTTTTAATTATTCTTAGTTTATAATTTCTGTGCCTATAGTACTTCCCTTTTTGGTTTCTTCATGGATATTTGGATATTTGTGTTTTAAAATGTTGGTCTGCTTTGGAAGTTTATTGTAATCAGAAGGCTTTCAGAATATCTAGTTCAATACCATTTTCCTAGAACTGATACCAACCTGCTTTCAAGCATTGCATAATCAATGCTGGCTGATAATCTTAGATCTGATTTCTATTTATTCTTCTTTGGAAGAGGTAATCAAGAAAGGAGGCGAAGATGAGTAGGGCGAAGACCCAGTGAGTGGAGTCTTTCCTTAATGAAAATTAATGCAAGCAGAGCTAAGCCTAGACTTTCTTCAACTTGTATGTTAAAGATTAATACCTCTCTCCCATGTTTCATGCTCTGAGGTGTGAATAAATATATTATTATAAATATTTATTATGTGTTTTATTTTATTTTATTTTTTTGAGATTCAGTCTCATTCTGTCGCCAGGCTGGAGTGCAGTGGTGCCATCTCAGCTCATTGCAACCTCTGCCTCCCAGATTTAAGCGATTATCCTGTCTCAGCCTCCCAAGTAGCTGGTACTACATGCAAGTGCCACCACGCCCAGCTAATTTTTGTATTTTTAATAGAGTTGGGGTTTCACCATGTTGGCCAGGATGGTCTCGATTTCTTGACCTCATGATCTTCATGCCTTGGCCTCCCAAAGTGCTGGGATTACAGGTGTGAGCCACCCCACCTGTCCTATGTGTTTTATTTTCACTCTTTGAATATGTTAATCTGGCAGTTTGAACTTATTTTTAAATTTTATTTTTTGTGCTTGCATATGGTTTTCTTGAACTATTTTATTTTATAGCCAATTTGAACCAATAGGCTTAACACTTGTTCTATGAAAAGAGTAAAGAGAAATATCCAAAAGAAAGAAACTCAAAAGCTCACTGCAAGACTCTTGAAGACTTTCTGGCAGCCAGAATGGCATAACTCACAGAATATTAGGTTTGAGGCATCAAGGAACCTCAATAACTTAATGTCATTATACATGTGTTTTTGTGCATGTAGTTTATTATACATATATATGTATTTCATCATGCATACTTTTTTAAGCAGATCACATAAACACGCATTTTTTAAGCAAGTTACATAATCTTTCTATGTGTCAATTATTTTGAGACTGTGGAAAGGAATACAGGGCTTCTGTGATTCTTGAATGAAAAATATTGGAAAAGTGTCAAATTCTTAAGGATGCAGAATTGAAGTGCTGCTGCTATTCCTTGCTATTTTTTCTGACTTTACCAACTGTAAAATAATAGTACTAAGAAAGATTAGGAAAAATAATTGAAGTTACAGTTCTTTACCTAATAAATTGTATTCCTAGGAAGATAGTCCCATATTCTAACTCTGAGGAGGAAGACGAGGACAAATATAGAAAAACGAATAAGAAAATTATATTGGGAAAGTGAAAAACAAGCTAGGGAAAGATGTGACATACGTATGAAGATAAACTGTTCAATATTTATGAATACAACAGCAACTGTTTGCTGAAAAGCCGAGGAAGTGTTGTAAGGCCTGATCATGCTGGCCTGTAGAACCAGGGCCTCAATGCCCATCTTTTAACCTTTTACTACTTGCTGGGATTTAACACATTGATAATTGGCAAAGGGAGAAGGAGAAGCTCATAGCAATCAAGTTATCTACTTGTTAGCAATTTTAATGAATTTAATGAGGAAGACATTTGAAATAATTGGATGAATTTTTTATATTATTAATGTCCTTCAAATTTTTTATTATAGACCTTCAATTTCACAAATTTTAGGATACAAACATAGGAGTTACAAAAGAAGGAAAGCCTAGCTAACCTTGAAACTAATTCTTTTGTGTTGCCTATTTTGATGATATTAGGTCTCTAGTGAAAAGAGTCTCCTTCAGGCAAGTAAGAACAGAAGGGACTACTCCAGGACAGATGTCCGTTTGCCTGAACTAAACTCTAATCATCTCCCTGAACTAAGAACCTTGGAAGGCATAGGTATGTTGATAATGCTTTTACTTTGTATAGTCTGTTTACATTATTTAAAGTGTATGTTAAATAAACAGAATTTAAAAATAATTCATAGTAACTTTACATATTTAAGCATGTAAATACCTATTATAATAAGTACATACTGAGGAGCAAGTAAAGAATGTGAAAAACTAAAAACTAACAAAATGTCTAATATTTTCACTGTGTTTATGGTCATTTTTATCTAGCTCGAAATTCCAGGCTAACAAAGAAAGAGAACAAAATTCTTTCAGCATCTCGAATTCCTTCTCTGGCCACTATTGACCTGCACACCCCCAGTATTACATTACATCAGGTACAGAAATGTTCTTTATAGGATGGACAGAACTTGGGTCTCTCTCATACTTACTAGTAAAGTATTTTAGGGAGAGTTTGCTGTTAAGAATTGTGCAGGTTTATTGGTGGGATCTATAAAGTTTTGCTTGCTAAAGTTTGTTTGATTCATTGGACTTAGTACCTTTATTACATATATATTTACATAACATTTCCTAACTTGCGATAATACTTTTGTTTTTAGAGACATGGTCTCACTCTGGTGGCCAGCCTGGAGTGCAGTAACATGATCCCAGCTCACTGCAGCCTCAAACTCTTGAGCTTAAGCAATCCAACCACCTCAGCCTCTCAAGTAGCTGAGATTACAGGCTTCCACCACTAGATCCAACAATTTTTAAAATTTTTGTAGAGATGATGCCTTGCTGTGTTGCCTGGGCTGGTCTCAAATTTCTGGCCTCCAGTGATCCGTCTGCTTCAGCCTCCCAAAGTGTTGGAATTACAGACATGAGCTATGGCTCCTGGCCAGTAATCCCTTTTTTTATAGGTTAAAAATGTGTGTGTCTGGGTATGCAGCCTAGCTACAGTTTTTGTTAAATATTTTTTTTTTGTAGTTCATAGTATTTTACTACATTAACTCCAAAGTTATAAACAACCTACCTTTTAAAGGGAGAAACTCTGGAATTGTTTTTATTCTTTCAAAATGGGTTATCTATTTGATATTTTTTCCCCCAAGACAATCCATTTCATCCATGTTAAAGATTTGCTATTCCATATAGTCATCTTTTTCTATTATTGCTCTTAACTTTATGTATGTTTCTATTACTTTTATATCAACAGCCATAACACTCATTTTTTACACTGAGAAAATTGGTAAACTTAAATCTTCGGAGCCAACCGTAACTAGCTACAAACTTTGGCTATGGGCATTGTATTTTTCTTTTACTGCTTCAGACAGATTTCCCACCTTTGCTTGAAGTTAGGCAACTTTTGTTTTGGAATTAATTCTTCATCCTCATTATTAATACATTTCCATTTCATAGAGAGCTCCTGTATACATGGTGATGATTTTTCCACTGTTAATCCCCTTTTTTGAGATAGAGTCTCCCTCTGTTGCCCAGGCTGGAGTGCAGTGGTGCAATCTCAGCTCACTGCAACCTCTGCCTCCCAGGTTCAAGTGATTCTTGTGCCTCAGCCTCCCGAGCAGCTGGGATTACAGGTGCATGCCACCACATCCAGCTAATTTTTGTATTTTGGGTAGAGGCGGGGTTTCACCACGTTGGCCAGGCTGGACTTGAACTCCTGACCTCAAGTGATCCGCCTGCTTCGGCCTCCCAAAGTGCTGGGATTATAGGCCTAAGCCATTGCACCCGGCCTCACTGTTAACTCTTTAATAGTTCCGTAGTTCTACAAAGGAGTAATATTACTGAAGATAATAAATTACCTAGAGATGCTGAGGAAAGGGTTTATTGCGTGGTTGCTTTGCCTTATCTCTTGCCAACAATTTCTATAGCAACATTTAGTTAAAACCAAACAAATTCCTGTCATGTGAAGATTAATCACTATCACAGATTCCACATTTAGGAACCATAGAGTATCAAT
>NW_016107852.1:1662855-1676236 GCF_001604975.1 Cebus imitator
CCTCATCATTCTTTGAGGAATTCCTTGCCATCTGGTGCAACAGGTAATGCAGATTGATTTGTACCAGCCTGGAATCAGCCATTTCTCCAAGGATCCCTAGTTTCCTTTTGTAGATAATCATATTTAGAAGTCAAGATCCGGGCTCTAGGCGTGTTCATTGATTTGGGGGGAGTCATCGTTCTAAGGTCCTCTTAGTGGACAGAGCTAGGTACATAGACATATGCACATACATATACACATTTCCTATGAGTTTATTTCTATTTATTTATCTATTAATTTTTCTAAGATGAAGTCTCACTCTGTCACCCAGGCTGGTGTGCTGTGACGCAATCTCAGCTCACTGCAACCTCCGCCTCCCGGGTTCAAGCAATTCTCCTGTCTCAGCCTCCCGAATAGCTGGGACTACAGGCGTATGCCACGATGCCTGGCTAATTTTTTGTATTTTTAGTAGAGACGGGGTTTCACAGTGATAGCCAGGATGGTCTCGATCTCCTGACTTCGTGATCCGGCTGCCTCCGCCTCCCAAATTGCTGGGATTACAGACATGAGCCACTGCACCCGGCCGAGTTTATTTCTATTTCTACCTGTAGTTACCAAAATCTACAAAGATGCCTCTAATTCTAATCCAACACCCAGAGTTTGGTCTAGTTTACTATTCTCTTCTTTGACAATGAGAAATTTACCTGTATGTTATTCCATGTATAATTTAATATATGTGCTTATTTGATTAATTATTTTATATATATCTAACCTCCTGTTCTACTATAATTTCCTTTTTTTAAAAAAGATACGTTTGTCATGTTTTAACATCAAGGTTTTGTTATCTTCATAAAACAAGTTGAGCAGAGGTCTCTCTTTATTTCCTGAAAAAGTTTCATAAGCTGGTGTTATTTGTTCCTTGAATGATTGATAGAATTCTCTGGTGAAGCCATCTGTCCCAAGAATTTTATTTTGGGGAAGATTTTGGATAACAATTTCAATTTCTTTTTTCTTTTTTTTTGAGACAGAGTTTGCTCTTGTTGCCCAGGCTTGAGTGCAATGGCCCGATCTCGACTCATGGCAGCCTTTGCCTCCTGAGTTCAAGCAATTCTCCTGCCTCAAGTAGCTGGGATTACAGGCATGCACCACCACGCCTGGCTAATTTTGTAATTTTAGTAGAGACTGGGTTTCTCCATGTTGGTCAGGCTGGTCTCAACTCCTGACCTCAGGTGATCCACCCGCCTCGGCCTCCCAAAGTGCTGGGATTACAGGCATAAACCTCTGTGCCCGGCAATGATTTCAATTTCTTTAAAAGATATAGAGCTATTCGGATTTTCTGTTTCTTCTTGGGTCTCTTTTGGTAGGTCGTATTTTTTAATCCTTTGATTCATGTCATACAATTTAAAAAATATGTTGGCATGACATTGTTCATAGTATTCTCTTATTGTCTTTTTGTTTTGTTTTTTGTTTTGTTTTTTGTTTTTGAGACAGAGTCTTGCTCTGTCACCCAGGCTGGAGTACAGTGGCAAAATCTCAACCCACTGCAAGCTCTACCTCCTGGGCTCAAGTGATTCTCCTGCCTCAGCCTCCCAAATTACTGGGATTACAGCTGTGAGCCACCATACCTGGCTAATTTTTGTATTTCTAGTAGAGATGGGGTTTTGCCATATTGGCTAGGCTGGTCTCAAACTTCTAATCTCAAGTGGTACACCTGCCTCAGTCTCCCAAAGTGCTTGGATTACAGGCATGAGCCACTGCACCTGGCCTCTTATTGTCCTTTTAATATCTGTAAATACTGTGATGATTATTCTTTATTTTTATTATATTGTGTTCACTTTCTTTTTCTTGATCAGTATAATTAGGAGTTTGTCAATTTTGTTGTGGTTTTCAACAAAATCAAGCCTTTGGCATTGTTAATTTCCTCTGTTGTCTGTCAATTCCCTATTTTGTTGATGTCTCCTCTTAGTTTTTCCCTTTTACTTACTTTGGGTTTATTCTGCTCAATTTTTCTAGGTTCTTAAAGAAACCTATCACTTGGTCACTTAGATTTTTTTTTTTTTTTTTTTTTTTTTTTTTGCTAATGTAAGCATGTAAAGCAATGCATTTTCCTCTAAGCACTGCTTTACCTTTATCCCACAGCTTTTGATATATTGTATTTCATTTCTATGCTTATTAAAATCTACAAAGATACCTCTAATTCTAACCCAACAACACAGTTTGGTCTAGTTTACTACTCTCTTCTTTGAGAGTGAGAAATTTAGCTGTATGTTATTCTATGTATATTTACTTATTTGATTAATTATTTTGCATATATCTAACCTTTAATTTATTTTTTTTAAAAAAAGATATCTGTGTCATGTTTTAACATTAAGGTTAGTCCAAACATTTTAAAATTTCCCTTAATTTTCCCATTTGTAATTTCTTCTCTGACCTATGAATTATTTAAAAATGTTGTTTAATAAGCAGGTATTTGAGGTTCCCTAATAGCTTATTATTGATTAATTTGTAATTTAATTCCATTGTGGTCAGAGAATACACTCAGTGTGATCTTGATTTTTTTAGATTCAGTGAGACATGTCTTATGGTCTATGGTTCATCTTGGTGATTGACCTTTTTCCCTTGAAAAAATGTATATTCTTTGTTGTTTGATTAATTGTTCTATAAATGTATAATTATATCAAGATGGTTAGTAGTACAGTATTCTTCAGATCATCTATGCTCTTAATTTTTTTTGTTTAGGTCTATCAGTTCTTGAAAGAGTACTGTTAAAATCTTTTATTAAGTTGTTGAATTGCCTATTTCTCTCTTATGTCTGTTTACTTTTATTTAATTTAATTATTTATTTCAAGACAGAGTCTCGCTTTGTTGCCCAGGCTGGTCTTGCCCTTCTGAGCTCAAATGATCCACCTGCCTCCACCTCCCAAAGTGCTGGGATTACAGGCATGAGCTACCACACCTAGCCTATATCTATTTATTTTTGCTTCATGTATTTTATTATTTTATTAATTTTCTTTAGAAATGGGGTCTCACTCTGTTGCCCAGGCTAGAGTACAGTGGCATGATCATAATTCACTGCAACCTTGAACTCCTGGGCTGAAGTTATCTTCCCATCTCAGCCTCCTGAGTAACTAAAACTACAGGCACAGGTCACCACACCCAGCTGATTTTTTTCTTTTTTATTTTGAGAGATGGGGTCTTGCTCTGTTGTTGTGACTGGCCTTGCTGTGTTGCTCAAACTGTTGGCCTCCTTCTGAGCCTCCTGAGTAGCTGGGATTATAGGTGTGAGCCACCATACCTGGCTGCTTTTTGTATTTTAAATCTCTATTACTAGGTATTTGCACATAATTGTTTTGTCTTTCTGATACGTTGTCCTTTTATCATTATGAAATGCCTCTCTTTATCTTTGGTAGTGGTCTATACCTTAACCATTCCAAACTTCTTATATGTATGTTTGCATAGTAAATCTTTTTGCTTTCATTTACTTTCACCCTGTCTGGTTTTTATGTTTATATTTAAAGTGTTTCTTTTGAAGACAGCATATAAATAGGAGCTTTCCTTTGTATCCATTCTGTCAATCTTTGCCTTTTAATTGGAATGTATATTTGTTTATTATTGCTGCTACCTTAGAGATATGGTATTCCCCCTTATCTGTAATTTTGTTTTCTGCAGTTTCAGTTACCTGTGGTCAACTGTGGTCTGAAAATGTTAAATGGGAAATTCCAGAAATAAATGGTTCTTAAGTTTTAAATTGCACACCATTCTGAATAGCCTGATGAAATCTCAAGCTGTCCGGCTCTGTTCTGCTGGGGACATGAATCCTCTCATTGTCCAGTATATCCATGCTGTATACTTATGCTACCTGCTCTTTTATTACTTAGTAGCTGTCTAGGCTTTCAGATCAAAAAACCATAATACTCTATATTTAGGGCTTGGTAATATCTGAGGTTTCAGGCACCCACTGGGCACCTTGGAACATGTCCTTCATGGATAAGGGGGGACTACTTATATACTAAATTAATATCCATTTATTATCTCATAGCTTCTGAGTTAGGCACAGCTGTTTCTCTGCATGAGTCTCACAGGTGGAAATCAAGGTGTCGGCAGGGCTGCATTATTTTCTGGAGGCATTAGGGGAGAAACCATTTCCAGGCTCACTTAGGTTGTTTGGGTAATTTAGTTTCATATGGTTGTTGGGCAGAAGTCCCCATTTCCTTGTTGGCTGACAG
Source organism: Cebus imitator (assembly GCF_001604975.1). NCBI lineage: Eukaryota > Metazoa > Chordata > Mammalia > Primates > Cebidae > Cebus > Cebus imitator. Next base: position 1,667,061 of record NW_016107852.1, read on the forward strand.
CTAGGGGTTGTTCTCAGCTTCTAGAAGCCACTCACATTCCTTGGCTCATGGCCCACTTCCTCTGTCTTCGTCTTCAAAGCCAGCAACAGTGGTCAAATCTCTCTTAGACTTGAATCTCTTTGACCACTACTTCTGCCTCATCTCTGACTCACTCTGATGCTAAGAGCTCACATGATTACACTGGGCCCGCCTAGTCAGCTAATTAGTAACATTTATTCTATGTATAAAGTCCCCTCATATCAGTACTGAAATTAGTTTGATTAACTAGCTATGGACAGGAATCTTAAGGGCATAGCTTTACAATCCTGTTGACCATAGAATGTTTAGACAGTTGACATTTACTGTGATAATTGATATTTTTGGATCTAGTCCCATCTTTTTATTGTTTGTTTTCTGTTTGTTCCTCTGTTTTTCCTTTTCAGTTTTCTTTTGTTTTTGAATATTTTTAGTATTTTTTCAGCAATATCTGTTTATATATTTTTTTAGTGATTGCTTGAGGAATTACAATATACATCAGTAATTTTTCATAGTCTACATTGTACCCCTCGAAATAAAAAGCAGGAACTGGCCATCCATTTCTCCATTATCCAGGAAAGACGTTGGTGTTGAGGTTGACACACCTATCAAAGACAGTAACTACCGTGGCTTCCAGTGCTTTGACAAAACCTCAGATGTGTGGTCTTCTGACCAACGTCTGTGATTTCATATTATTGGAGCCTTTATTGTGTCCCTGGGGGTTGCAGCTGTCTGTAAGATTGCTGTGGCTGAACTGAGAAAGAAGACATATGCAGATTTCTACAGAAATTATGATTTTGTGAAAGATTTGGAGAAGTTGAGGAAGGCTGGTATCTTTCAGAGTACAAAGTGATTTTGGAGTACAAAGAATTTCTTTGGGTTGAATTACCTAGAAGTTTGTCACTCATCTGTGTTCCTGAACTATGAAACATTAGTATGTGGTATAAGAAATAGTTTCTCTTGATAAATAATTAATAACAAAAAAGTGGAAAACGTATTCCCTTCTCCCCAGTTTGCAATTTATGTTACAACTTCATATGTACTACATCTGCATACCTTCAGAAGCCTAATACATTATATGTTTTGTTTTAAACAGTCACAAACATTTTAAACAATTTATGAGAAAAAAGTTGTCTTTTATATTTACCTAGCTGTTACCATTTCTGTTGGTCTCTCTTGTTCCCTAGATTCCAGTTTTCCTCTGGTATTTTTTTCCTTCAGCCTGAAAAACTTCCTTTAGCATTTCTTGCAGAGCAGGTCTGATGGTGACAAATATTCTTAGTTTTTCTTCATTTGAGAATGACTTTATTTTACTTTAATTCTGGAAATATGTTTTATTGGATAGGGAATTTGAGTTGACATGTTTTGGTTTTTGTTTTCCTCCCAGCACTATAAAGATGTGATTCTTCTGTCTTCTGATCTCTGTAATTTCTGGTGGGAAATTGTCAGGCATTTGAGTTGTTTCCCTATATGTAGTGTTTCATTTTCCTATAGCTGCTTTCAAGATTTAATTTTTATCTTTTCATTAGCTTAAATATGATGTATCTAGACATAGTTTTCTTTGTGTTTGTCCTGTTTGGGGTTTTCCAGCCTTCTTGAATCTGTAAACTTAAGTATTGTACCAGATTTGGGCAGTTGTTGGTCATCGTTTTTTGAAATAATTTTTTTCTGCCATAGTCTCTCACCTCTCCTTCTGAGAGTCTAATGATATGTATGGTAGACTGTTTAGTATTTTCTCATAGGTTCCTGAGACTCTGTTCACTTTTTCCTAATCACTTTTCTTTCTATTCTTCAGATTGGGCCATTTCTATTCATCTATTCTCAAGTTCTCTTATTTTTTACTTTATCATCTTCATTCTGCTATTAAGCCCATTCAGTGAAATTTTAAAATTTCAGATACTGTACTCTTTAGTCCTAAAATATACATTTGGCTCTCTTTTGTGGCTACTATTTCTCTGCTAAATATTCCTATCCCTTCATTCATTTCAAGTATGTTTTCCTTTACTTCATGTGGCAGAGTTATAAGGGCTGCTTCAAAGTCTTTGTATGATGGTTCCAACAGGTTTTTGTTTTTATATTTTGGTAATAAGTAGAAGAGATGGGTTGTAGTGGGCTTACAGTGTCATAGCAGATCAGAAGTATCTTTTAACATATGCATAAGCTAGGATCAAAGAATAACATCCACTCAGCAGTAATTTGGGGAATAAAAAAGGAAAAGAATAACATCCCCTTACTTCACCCTTTTCCATGTAGGCAACTTGAGCTTTGAATGAATAGTTAGTTCTAAACATCTGATATTTGAACAAATAGAATTGAAATTTTGAGGAAGTGGAACTTTTGCAATTACTGAGAACCTATGATGCTCTATTATTAATTTATAGGTATCAGGACTTCCCCTGTCAGATGATTCAGGGGCTGATTTGCCTCAAATGGAGCACCAGCACTGAGAATCATTTTGGTTCTGAACTGGGTAGGTCTGATTTTCCATGCTTAAGGCTGTGCAGCCTTTCACAGGTAATATTTTGTGGCTTGCTGAAGACTAATTTTTTCAGCTGAAACATTCTCCAATGATTGATTTTATGAGAATTTCTGATAAAGAGAGTTGTGCCACTTAGAAAACCAGAAGTAGTATTTATCTCTGGGATGATACCCCTTTTCATAGAGTGTATATCTCTTGCTCCTAAACTAAAATCCTGTATTTTATTGGATATAGTCATGTGAATTTAGGGTGACAAGTGCTCAAGAAAGATACATACCTGTCACCCTTATCAGTCATTTGCCCTGTGGGCCCGTAAAGCAAGAGTGACTGATTATAATCCCGCCTCGCTTAATGTTCTGACAGATGCATCCTTAGGTGATTTCACTGTTATGCTAACATCATAGTCTACTTATACAATTCTAGATTATATCATCCGCTATACTCCTCGGCTACATGGTATAGCCTATTGCTTCTAGGCTACAAACCTGTACAGCATGTTACTATACTGACTACTGTAGGCAATTGTAGCACAGTGGTAAGTATTCATATATCAAAACATAGAAAAGATAATGCATTGCACTATGGTGTTATCATGGCTGCGATATCACTAGGCAGTAAGAATTTTCAGCTTCATGATAACCTTATGGGACCACCATTTTATATGCAGCCCATTGTTGACCAAAACATTGTTATACAGTGCATGCTACACTTGGCAATACTTTTCCCAATAAAGAGAGATCAATGCTGTACCAAATGATTGCTTTCCTTTTAAATATAACTTTTTAGTATTAAAAAAAACAAAACAAAAATCAAACTTTTTTTTTTTTTTTTTTTTTTTTTTTAATGGGATCTCACTCCATTGCCCAGGCTGGAGTGCAGTAGCATAATCTTGGCTGACTGTGACTTCTGCCTCCTAGGCAGAAGCAATCCTCCTGCCCCCGCCTCCCGAGTAGCTGGGACCACAGGTGTGTGACACAACACCCCACTAATTTTTTGTATTTTTGGTAGAGATGGGGTTTCGCCATGTTGCCTGGGCTGGCCTTGAGCCTCTGAGCTCGAGTGATCTACCCACCTTGGCCTCCCAAAGTGCTAGAATTAGAGGTATGAGCCACTGTGCTTGGCCAGTCAGATGCTTTTGAGTGATAATTTATTTGTTCAAGTAAGTCATTCAATGTTTAATATCTCATTAACTATGTAAAATATTATGATGATAGAATCCCACATTCTCATAACTGTATTTTTTTTTTTTTTTGAGACAGTATCTCGCTCTGTCATCCAGGTTGGAGTGCAGTGGTACAATCTTGGCTTACTGCAACCTCCGCCTCCTGGGTTCAAGTGATCCTCATGTGTCAGCCTCCCAAGTAGCTGGGATCACAGGTGTGTGTCACCACACACAGCTAATTTTTGTATATTTAGTACAGATGGGGTTTCACCATGTTGGTCAGGCTGGTCTCAAACTCCTGACCTTAGATCATTCACCCGTCTTGGCCTCCCAAAGTGCTGGGATTACAGGAATGAGCTACCACGCCCAGCCCATAAGTGTATTAATTAATCTATTAACCTTTACAAAGCATTTTGAGCATCTGCGACATCAAAGGTAAATTTACTATGAAGTAAACAAAGCTTTAGTTTTGATCTTTCATTTGCACAGGTTCTTTCAAGGCCCTGGAAGAGTCTTTGCAATGCATTCATTTGAGTTAATTCATGTTGAACAATGAAAAACTAATTCATACAAACTGTATAAACTACAGGCTCTGCAAAACTTGCATGTGTTTTGTCAAAATTAGTTATTAAAAGGAGATATGCGTTACACATGATAGTTTTGATCAGTAATTATTCTAAAGATTGTCTTAAAAATTTACTTTTGATACAACTAATTGAAATATAAGGTTTTCTCAAGCTACATAGTGCCCACCAATATTATCAATATATATATGTGTGAGAAAGCAAATGAGAAAGAAATTAAATTTTAGACTTTATGTAAAATAGTTGGTGGTATATTCTTCTGTGCTTTTAGATGCTGCTCTTGCACTTGAGATGACATCTTCTTGCAGCAAGAGTGCTGATATCCCAAGAGGAGAGATTCATAGTTTTGATCATTTCCTTCTGAGCTACCTGCAGTTTCTGAGAAAGGCCTTCTAGAAGAAGTAAAGACAAAGACTTCCAAATGTTTCCAAGGAAGATTGAACAAGTGCCCCTCCCTAACTGTTATCCCATCACCTTTCACATCCACTGATGCTATATCAAGATATATCCAGTGGAAGAACAGTGATATGGTTCTTGTTACACGAATGTGTATTTACTGTTAGGAGATTGTTTTTTAAGTCACCCATGATTAAAAGTGTGTAAAAAAGGGGAACAGAGAAAAATGTTATAAAAAGGCCATGTTACTCAGGCATTGAACTTTGTGTGTTTTCTGTATAAATGCGTATATTTATTTAGGAGAGAGTTTGGTGGGGGTAGGGGATAAAAATTACAATCAGTTGAAGAAAATTGAAGAAACCAGGATCAGTAAGAGAAACTGTTTGCTTTACCCAAATTTAGCTATGAAAACACACTTAAAAATCTTACTTGCCTCTAGATATTAACGGAATATGTAACTGCTGTCCGTGGGTAGATGTGTATCTTTGGTTTCAGTAATTATTGTTGATGTTCTATCATTATATTATAGGATTCTGGCCACTATGCTGATCTTCTAAGAACCACACTAATGCAAGCCTGACAGAGAAACCTTCTCTTTTGAATGACTTACCACAACTCTGGCATTAGGTAGTTCTCTGTATTGTAAGATTCTGGTGCTAATGTTCCATACAGAATTGATCAGGACTGATTTACTCTTCTGTGGACCAATTGCTATTGAACTGCCCAGCTGAAGAGGCTCTGGGGAGGGAATGTTCATTATTATGGACTCCACTTTTGTCCCCTGGTAGTTTAAGGGTGATACTAGAATCCAGAGAAGTTCCTGTCTCCTTGTGACCTCAAACACTAAGGCCTTCTCAAATGCTTTTCACCACGGTGCAAAATCATTTACCTACATTCCACACATCTTTTCCAAGGTATGAATCCAAAACATTTTAGGTGAGAGGAATAAACCAAGTTGGCTACAGGTTCCTGATTTCTGCATTTATTATTTTAGAGAGTGGTTGTTTAGGGAACCAGAATTTGTGTGAGTTTTTTGCCTTAGCCAATTAATAGTGTGTTGCTTTTTTCCCCAAAAGCCATTAACTAGAACTTAGCCGAAGAGTTTAAATAGAACTTTATTACTCTGAGGAACTTAGCCTCAAAACAGTAGGACATTCAAAAGGAGGCAAATAAGGGGTTTCAATGTACAAGCGTATAGGTGGTGGTTAAATTAAAATTTGGTCTTGATTTAAAAGCTCTACTTTTAATCTGTGACCAGGTTTTTGACTACACTGGTATGGCTAACATGCTGAAAAAACTAGGGTGTCAGCATTAATAGCCTTCACATTAAAACGTTATTATTTTATTTTTACTTTAAAAAAAACTGCCAATAGATTCTACAGCATGGCAAGCAGGTAATACTTCAAGTCAAATGGCGCTTCAGCTTACTTCAATACTTTTTTTCTGTGAAGATCAGTGTGAAAAGATCTCAATGTTTGAGGTTCTAGGATCAATTACCTTCCAATTTTTATGCTAACTTTTGATATCTTTTGCCTATTAAAACACCTTTGAACTTTAGAATTAAGGAAGTAAAAATTATTTACTATGTCAAAGTTACGACTTGAGGATCGTATCTAATTAGAACCGTGGCAGAACTACTAGAAAAAGAAGATTCTGCAAATTGGTTTCAGTGATTCTTGTTGATGTAATCATAATCATCAGCAATAATAGATATTGAACCAAATGATCCTTTTTTTAAGTTTAAGGTTATTTAGTGTCTCTTTGTAAGGATCTGATGTAGTCACACACTAATAGGGAATATGTGTATGTACTGGTGGGAGCAGTGGGCTTGCTGTGTGTATGTATGTTTTAACAATAAATATTATCTTACTGAGTGCCATATATGCTTTTAATTTAGATTTATTTAATTAAAGTTACTATAAATAATATATACACTGTTATATGGTATTTAGCAAATAAGTTTGAAATCTGTTAATTCTTCTTCTGGAAAACTTTGGAGGTAGGGGTGGCAAGCTAATTTTCTTGTATAGCCGGTGATATAAGCAGCATGGTCATAAAATAACATGTCTTGTAAAGACTAACTAGTAAAAGTTGTGACAGAACCTGGTTTTCCTGACTTAAAATCCCTTGCTTGCTTAGAATATCTGACTTCCCATTGAAATGGAACATAGAAAATGTGTTTTCTTATGTGACTCTCATTATTGGTTCCTTTATCTTAGCTGTGCTGCAGTGTAAGGCTGGACCTGTAATACACTACATATCAGACTAGGCTGAAAAATATGGTCGATTTGTTTTCTACGCCCTCCTCTATATAACTGAACCATGGGCAGGGAATTAATGAAGCAACAGAGCACTGCTCCTAAGGCTTTAGGCTACTCTTAGTGAATTGGACTAAATGGATTTGTCTCTGTTGTTTTGCATTGTTTTTGCATTAGAAGCAGGTGCTTAACACTCCTCTATATGAATAAAAAATTATGTTCTCACATTGTTTTCTCAAGGGTCTTATTTTTTCTCTTGATAGCTTCAGACATGAAATAACTTGAAAATGTAGTTGACGTACAGCATATTTTTTCTTAATATTCCCTCTGAGAAGTAAGTACCTTATGTTATCACTTGTGGTTTAGAGCTTTGTGTTTATAGATATTTATGGACATCTGATGCTGAATATATTCTGAAAATTTTTCTTTAAAAAAAAAAACCCCATCCACAAAACAGCATGTTCCTTTGTTTTCAGTGAAAATTTAGTTTTGCCCATTGCACTTTCCTAGTTTCTATATTCCCTACTTTGGCACTCAGGGTCATCTCCTGTAGAAGTGAAGAAGGTAAAATTTTGGAAAATGTATTGTCTGGTGAAACTCCGGTAAAATTTTGGAAAATGTCTTGTTGATTAACATGAACATATAAGAAGGTTCAATTCAGCATGTTTTCCTATCCCTAAGCTAGGGTAGGGTTTCCTGTCAGTCCGGAGAACAGCTTTCCTATCAGTTTACCTCCATCCAGCTACCTCATCTGCTCCAGACCTGGAAGGATATCGTCATTAATCTTGCTGCTAGGATTTAAAACTATCCCTTGACCCCCCAAAATCATGTTTTAATTGGTCACTTCTCTCCTCAAACTGTTTTATTATTTTATTTTTATAGTTTTTATAGACACAGGATGTCACTATGTTGCCCAGGCTGGTCTTTAGCTCCTGAGCTCAAACGATCCTCCCGCCTCAGCCTCCCAAAGTGCTAGAATTACAGGCATGAGCCACCATGCCTGGCCTCCCCAACCTATTTTTAGTTATCTTCCTTGGCTTGTCACTCCTTTTGTTTACATGTATACCTATCCTCCCAACTAGTTTTTTTTCCCCTTTACCTAGAAAAGCCATTTATTGAAAGGTGTTAAGTTGCTCTTCAACCCACCAGAAGAGTCTGAAGGTACACAGGCAAGAACAATACCCAGTGTTACTGCCTCACTAAATTCTCAGTATCTATAAAGATGGGAGCCTTATTTATCTATTTTTGTTCCACATCATCTAGCGCCGTGATTTCTAGAATGACAATAGTAACAATAACCCTATGAAAGTAGGAATGTTATTCATGTTTTATAGCCAAGATAATAGACTTAGAAAACTTAAGGAATTGACTCACTGTCACTTAATAAATAACAGAGCCATGAGTGTTGAAATAAACATATGACTATGATTATTTAGAGCTGGAATTAATTTTAAAAATCTGTTTAGATAATATAACATTGAGAGCTTAGACTCCTGGAGCCACATGCCTCCTCATTTGTTTCTAGAGGAGGAGGCAAGGAGCTTCCCCAGCCATTAAATAGCACTTCACTGTCATTGAGCCTAATTTGGATACTGGTCATCCCTGAATCAATCACAGTAGCCAGGGGAATGGCGAGCACTGATGTGCTTGGATCTTGGGCCTCTGTTAAATTCCCTTCCCTGAATTGATAATGAGAGCAAAGGGAAACTGGATTATACTGATTGGCTTAGGCCAATAGCAGCCCACCCATGGAACCACATGGCTTCCACAGAGCAGGGCAGGCACAGAATGAACACTGGAGAAACAATCACAGTGCTAACCAGAGATGGACATTTTCAAAGCTGTAAAAGGAATGCTTCATTTTAGATCTGGGCAGATCTGCCAAATTGTCCCTCGGAAAGACTGTACTAATGTATATTCTCACCCACAGTAGATGAAAAAATTTTCTCACTTTAGATATTAATAGTTTCCATTTTGGCCAGATAATGGGTGAAACTTATCTTCCTTTGGCTTACATTTTCTTGATTACTACTGAGGTTACACATATTCTCATACCTTTTATGTATATATATATTTGTCATTTGAATTGCTTCTGTCAGTAAAATATATTAAGGTCTTTAAAAAAGGTAAAGCAGATTTTAGTTTGAGTACCAGAGACTTCCCTCTGTAGATGGCCTTCCTATATCTGACAACAAGGCAAAAACCAGATTCAGATAATATGGTTTGGCTCAAAACATATTGTGGATAAAAAATGATTTTTGAGAAATGCAACACAGCCAGAA
>NW_016107852.1:1676303-1679347 GCF_001604975.1 Cebus imitator
ACAAGAATCTGTTTTTGTTTTTTTGTTTGTTTTTTTGAGATGGAGTCTCATACTGTTGCCTAGGCTGGAGTGAAGTGGTGCAGTCTTGGCTCGCTGCAACCTCCGCCTCCCAGGTGCAAGCAATTCTTCTGCCTCAGCCTCTGGAGTAGCTGGGATTACAGGCGTGCACCACCACGCCGGGCTAATTTTTGTATTTTTAGTAGAGACAGGGTTTTGCCATGTTTGCCAGGCTGGTCACAACCTCCCAAAGTGCTGGGATTACAGGTGTGAGCCATTGCGTCCGGCCAGAATGTATTTTTAAATTACACTTGTCTTAAGTAAGATAGTAAGGTCCCCCTTTTTTTTTAACTGGGTTTTGGGAGGAAATAAGTCAATGAGAGATTAGCAAGTCTCCCTCCTGGGGCAGAGGGATGAAAGAGAAGCCAGTTCTGCTTGGATGGACAGGAATTATTTAAGGAAAGTTATGAAAGATCTGAGCTCTGGGATTGCGCCGTTGACCTGACATCCATTTCTCTGGGATGACACCCTACTCCCTTGGCTCTGCCTAGGACTGCCTTGTGCTGACAAGCCGTGATCCAGGAGGTGGCAGTAAAGTCCCTCTCACTGCAAGCCATATCCTTCCCAAGGGCAAAAATGCTGCAATCTATGACAAATTTTAGCTGAGGGGTATTATCTGTTTCTTTTTGTCCATGCCTTCAATAAATGGTCTTCTTTTTCCATTGTAAAGAGCATAGTGTTAAGGAGTGCTCAAACTATTTGAACTACAGGCTTGGCCAGGGAGAACTGTAAAAGGCCATCAGACAGCACTGCTAGTGGAGGGGCGCTGCCTGGTGGGTGGATGTTGTTAGCGAAACACTCCAGCAGTGCAGGTGCCTAGGTGTTTAGGAAGCAGAAGAGATCCAATGCACTTGACTTCCTCAGTCTCTGCGATTATGTCAGGGCCTCCCTAGTATTAGCAGGTGGTTGGTAACTCAGAGATCAGCAAGGCAAAGCCAGTGGCTAGACGGGGGTCTAGGCTGGTGGGAGCATGGAGGTGGCGGGAAAGAGCCGTGGACTTCACTGAGAACCCCGAACAAGAAAAACAAGTTGGAGAATTATGAAAGCAAATTTTCCTCACAAAACGAAATGTTGGCATATGGATAAAGACAGAGTGGAAGGAAAAATTTTACCTCCAGGTATATCAGCCTAATAAGAGTTCTGAACGTCTTTGGAATTAATTTGAAACATTGTTTTCAATTGTGATGTCTGTGTAAGTGGCAAAATGTAAGTCAAAATTCCTAATGCTTGGAAATGTGAAGATTAGTCTGCACTGGCACTGGCTTTCTTTCTTGATTTTATTTGGAGTGCAGCATAGGGAGTTTGCATGGTGCAACCCCAGACACATTTCCAACCTTTAAAGCAGTTGGTTAATATGTGTGTTAAGCCAGCCGTCAGTGCACTCAAATTCCAAATCTGAAAACGTACAAGGCATAACGTTGTTTTGGGAAAATAAGCCATGTATTTTGTGTCTAAAATTTAAACCTTTGATATATTTCTCAACATGTTGACTTGAAAAACAAAATCACCAAAAAAAATGAAAAGGAAGTATAGAAAAGGAGAAATGTATTGCCGATACAGACAAAGAACTTTAAAATACCCTTTGAACAAATTTTTACTGCCACGACTCTATGAAATCTGCCTCCATTCTGAGTGAGGGTGAGTATCTAATTATCCAGGTGGAGTAAATTGTGAACGGTGTTTCTAAAGAAGTCAAAACGTTTATTATGTGCAGAACATGTAATAATATTTTTATTTAGAACATAATCTAGGAAGTAAATAAATTTTGCTGGTGGAAAATCAATTTCTCTGTGCTTGTTGAAGATATCTTTGAAGAATTACAGTTTGAAGTGCTATCCCAAATAATTAGCCTTCCAAGGAAACCTGTGAGTCTTGACCTGGCCCTGGAGGATGGGTTTTAGAAATAGAATTGGACTCAGTTTAAAAAAGAGAGAGTGATAGATCCTGCTAATAGAAGTTTGGGAGAATTACAAAATTAAGTTGGCAATTGAATTGGAGGGTTCTCTATCTCTGGTTGCCATTCCTACCTACCCTGCAACAGACTACTGAAAGAGAGAAAATTGCATCTTCAGTGAAACAGAATTCATTTTAAAAGAGAAATTCATTTTAAAAAGTCCTGAAAGGAGATTGAAACCATACATTGATGACCAGGAACTATTATATTTCGGTGAGACATGTGTGCCTTATCTTTCTCTCCTCAATAATTCTTTTTTTCTGGGTGAAGATTTTTAAATCTTTTTTCTTTTTTTTTTTTTTTTTTTTGCTCTTGTTGCCCAAGCTGGAGTGCAATGGTGCGATCTTGGCTCACTGCAACCTCTACCTCCTGGGTTCAAGTGATTCTCCTGCCTCAGTCTCCTAAGTAGCTGGGATTATAGGCCTGACTCACCACATCTGGCTTTTGTTCATTTCTTGTTGAACAAAGAAGTTCAACAGGCATGCGCCACCTCGCCTGGCTAATTTTGTATTTTTAGTAGAGACAGGGTTTCACCATGTTGGTCAGGCTAGTCTGGAACTCCTGACCTTAGGTGATCCACACGCCTCAGCCTCCCAATGTGCTGGGATTACAAGCATGAACCACCGCACCTGGTCAAGATCTTCAAATTTTGAGGCTTCCCCTGACATAGGTGAACTGATATGTAGAAGCAAATAGGGTTAGATGACAGGATGTTTAAAAATTCATTTATTTAACAAATATTTATTGATTGCAGAGCATATTTTAAGTCCTGGGGATAAAGAAGTGAACAAAGGCCAGATGTGGTGATTCAGGCTTGTAAGCTCAGCACTTTGGGAGGCTGAGGTAGATGGATTGCTTGAGCTCAGGAGTTTAAAAGCAGCCTGGGCACCATGACAAAACCCCATCATTACAAAAAATACAAAAATTGATCTGGCATCATGGTGCATGCCTATAGTCTCTGTCCCACTCTGGTCTGAGCAATAGAGCAAGATCCTGTCTCTAAAACAAAAACAGAACAACAGAAAAAGGCGGC
>NW_016107852.1:1679439-1753505 GCF_001604975.1 Cebus imitator
TGCAAATAACAAACAATGGCTGGGTGCAGTGGCAGTGGCTCATGCCTGTAATCCCAGCACTTTGGGAGGCCGACGGGGCGGATCACCTGGGGTCAGGAGTTTGAGACTAGCCTGGCCACCATGGTGAAACCCCATCTCTACTAAAAATCCAAAAATAGCCAGACAAAGTGACAGGCGCCTATAATCCCAGCTACTCAGGAGGCTGAGGCAGGAGAATCGCTTGAACCAGGGAGGCGGAAGTTGCAGTCAGCCGATATCCTGCCATTGCACTCCAGCCTGGGCAATGAGAGTGAAACTCCTTCTCAAAACAAACAAACAAACATAACAAAGAATACCTACGGACGCTTCAATGTGAAACATTGTGGGTCTAAAAAAGCCAGGAACAGGGAGAGGAGGTGGGTCTCTGCCTGCACATTTTGATAGGGTGGCCAGGGAACTGAGCAGTGGAATTTTATGAACATCCTGAAGAAAGGGAAGGAGCCATGTGGATATCTGGGGGAAGAGCAGGCAGACCAGCAAGGGCACAGACCCTGAGGAGGGAGTGTGCTTGGCTAGTTTGAGAAACAGCGAGGAGGACAGTGTGTGTGAAGTGGAGTGAGAAAGGAAGAGAGTAGTGTGACGTGAGTTCAGAGAGAAGTAGGGTGGGGACGGGGAGTGGGTAGGCCCGGTCCCACAGGCCACTCTAAAGACCTGGACATCCGTGTCAAAGGTTGCAGCCGTGACTATTGTTTGTGATGATCCCTTCTGCACAAATCATTGAACTCCTACTGTCCAATCTACATTTTTCCAATGATGAAGCTGAGAGAGAGATTTTCTCTTTGGAATGTATCTTTGCTTTTGTGGTTCTCTGGCTAGCCAACTGTGTGATGTGTAGGGTTACATTTAAGACTGTTGAAAGATTTCTGGCTTAAATTTACCCTGGGAAGGACAAATGCTTATTGATACATACTAAAAAATATTCAGGGAAATCCTACTTAATTCAGCCTTGGTAACTACCAGTCAACAGAATATTCAAATATTTGTTTGATAAACAAAAGCTACAACTATAATTAGTGTGCATTTACTGACATCCTGTACACTGCGGCATTTAAAATTTTTCCAGTTAGTGCATAACTTATGTCTAGTAAAATACATAAATCTGACTTATATAACATGATGATTTTTATACATGTATACACTACTCAGACCAAGCAAGATACAAACTACTTCCAGCTTCTAACATTCTCTCTCTTGCCCCTTCCTCAACCCAAGGTCATCATTATTCTGGCTTCTATCACCATGGATTATTTTTGCCTGTTCCTGAATTTCATGTAAAATGGAATCTTACTATATGTATTCTTTTGTGACTGACTTCTTTCACTCAGTATGAAATCTGTGAGAATCATCTATGTATGAATAGCAGTAATTTGTTGGTTTTCATTGCTGTATAGCATTCTAGTGTAGGGAAAAAGAAGCAATGGATTTACCCATTCTACTGCAGGTGGACATTTGTGTTTTCAGTCTAGAGCTATTTTGTCGCACTTCAGTGTGTGTGTGTGTGTGTGTGTTTTTTTTTTTTTTTTTTTTTTTTTTTTTTTTTTTTTTTTTTTTTTTTTTTTTTTTTTTTTTTTGAGATGGTGTCTCACTGTCACCAAGGTTGGAATGCAGGGGCATAATCTCGCTCACTGCAACCTCCATCTCCTTGGTTCAAGAGATTCTCCTGCCTCAGCCTCCTGAGTATCTGGGGCTACAGACAGGTGCCACCATGCCCAGCTAATTTTTGTATTTTTAGTAGAGATGGGGTTTCACCATGTTGGCCAGCCTGGTCTTGAACTCCTGACCTCAGGTGATTCATCCACCTCGGCTTCCCAAAGTGCTGGGATTACAGATGTAAGCCACAATGCCCAGCCACCTCAGTGGTTTTACTTGATGATGACCCCACGCGTTGCTGAGGTTTATAGAACTGATTGCCCCACACACCTTGTTCAGTTGTGTCTACTCTTTCATACCTCCCACCCTTGACTGGTTTCTCTCTCTGCTCTTTAGAACAAGCCTGGAGCTTCCTATAGGAATCTGATCTCTACTTACATTTGACTGCAAAACTAAATGAAATAAGCTCTGTGCTTGAAAAAGTTATGGTTCTCTTTATTTATTATTATTGTCATTTTTGAGACTGGGTCTCGCTCTGTTGCCTAGGCTGGTGTACGGTGGTGTGATAATAGCTCACTGCAGCATCCCAAGCAGCGGCGACTACAGGCACACACCCCTGGACTTGAGTGATCTCCCTATCTCAGCCTCCCAAAGTGTTGGGATTATGGGTGAAAGCCACCATACCTGGCCTATTTTTTCTTTTATTATTATTATTATTATTATTATTTTGAGACAGGGTATCCAGGTGGGAGTGCAGTGGTGTGATCATAGCTCATTGGAACCTCGACCTCCTGGGCTCAAGCAATCCTCCCATCTCAGTCTCCTGAGTAGCTGGGTCTACAGGCTCATGCCACTACTCCCAGCTAATTTTGTGTTTTTGGATTTTTTTTGTAGAGATGGTTTTTCGCCATGTTGCCCAGGCTAGTCTCCAAATCCTGGGATCAAATGACCTACCCACCTCCGCCTTCCCAAATGCTAGGATTACAGGAGTGAGCCACCAGGCCTGGCCTATTTTTTCTGATGTATAAAAGTGCTTGAGCCGGGTGTGGTGGCTCACACCTATAATCCCAGCACTTTGGGAGGCCGAGGTAGGTGGATCACTTGAGGTCAGGAGTTCGAGACCAGCCTGGCCAACATGGTGAAACCCCATTTCTACTAAAAATACAAAAATTAGCCGGGTGTGGTGTTACACCCCTGTAATCCCGGCTTCCTGGGAGGCTGAGGCAGGAGAATTGCTTGAAGTGGGAGGCAGAGGTTGCAGTGAGCTGAGATTGCTCCATTGCATTCCAGCCTGGGTGAAAAGTGCGAAATTGCATCTCAAAAAAAATAAAGTGCTTGAATATTGTAACCCTGTTTTCTTTAGAATCAAAGCCAGCTTTCTTTAGATTATGTAGCTGCTCTGGAAGTTTGTAGTTACTTCTATGAAAATTGGACACTTCTTGTTGTGGACAGGAGTATGTTCCCCCAAATTCATATGTTGAAGCCTTAGGCTCCTCAGTACTTCACCATGTGACTGTTTGGAGATGGAGCCTTTAATTGTTTGGAAATGGAGCCTTTAATGAGGTGATTAATTTAAAATGAGGCTGTTAGGATGGGCCCTAATCCAATCTGACTGGTGTCTTTATAAGAAGAGGAAATCTAGTCACACAAGAGAGACACCAGTGGCACATGTAAACAGAGAAATGACCATCTGAAGAGAAGCAAGAGGGTGGCCGTCTGCAAGACAGGGAGAGAGGCCTCAGAGGAAAGAAGCAGGAAGCAGGACTGGACTCCAAAGGTGGGGTTTACACATCAGACCAGATTGAGGACTAGTTAAAATGGGGGTGGAGAGTGAGAAGGAAGCCCCCTTCAATACCCCCTTCAATCAGACACACCCACCAGTGTGCCACGTCAATTTACCATTGTCATGACAACACCCAGGAGTGACTGCCCCTTTCCATAGAAGTGACCCAATGACCCAAAATTTACTACCCCTTCCCTGAAAACTTCTGCATAAATCACACCTTAATCTGTATCCACTTATGGGTGGGTGTAAATATGACTGCAAAACTGCCCCGAGGTACTACTCTCTGCCTGCGGGGTAGCCCTGAGTCACAAAGCTGTAACACTGCCTTTTCAATAAATCTGTTTCCTTCTACCTCTGTTTTTCCCTTGAATTCTCTCCTAGGTAAAGCCAAGAACCCTCACAGGCTAACCCACACTTTTGGGCTTACCTGCCCTACATCAAAACCAACCTTGATGGCACTGTGGTCTGAGACTTCGAGCCCTCAGAAATACATTCTGTTGTTTAAGCCATGCAGTCTGATATTTTGTTATAGCAGCCCTGGCAAACTAGCAGACCTCCTCAAAAAATTTTTCATATGACATGAGGTAACATTTATAGAACAAGTAGCTTCTTTAAAAATTTTTCATTTTTAATCAGGAAGCTAGCCAATTCCATTGTTGACCATGGTTTAAATGTGTCACAAACCAATTGTTCAGTAGCAGACCCCACACAGCCTACATATCCTTCATATCCTTCTGGCTAAGCCCTGCAAGGCGCTTCCTCACTGCTTAGGTGGACGATAGCCTCTGTAATGAGACAGGTGTTCAATATAAGGTGCTGCTGTTTCCTAATTGTCCAAAAGTTGCTGCTGTTTTGCAGGTGTCAGAGCAGGAGTGGGTTCTGTGCAGAGGTGGAGATAACGGCCCCCTCCTCAAATCTGTGCCACACTGCGTCATCTTGACCCCAAATCAGCACTGTTATGTTCAGAGGCCACCAACGTCTCTTAAGACACTGACATCAGCTTCTGGTGCTCACTGCCAACTATGGAGGCTCAAATTCAATCCAAGGGGCTGGCTGGTGGCGGTGGTTGTGGGAGGTAAATGCTAGCTCATTTCTTCTCTTTCTTCCTTTGCACCCAGACTTCCAGCTAAACTTTTTCTTCCTCCTCCCATTAAAAACTAACCTTCCCCAAATTATAGTGCTCAGCTGAGTTTCAGCACAGCTAGTCTTTTTGCCCCGTCACTCTTGTAACCAATCTGAGTCGCTGAAAGGTGGTTGTTAGTGTGGGAAGGTGGGAATGAGATTTCATTTTTAACTTATCTTCAAGGGCATGGATACATTTGAGATTAATTTTTTGTGTTGCTTTCAATAATGCTCTTTAAATATTCTTGAAATAATGTCAAACTCTAGAAGAGCATCAAGAATAGTACAGACAACTCCCATATACCCATTACTCAGATACATCAACTGTAAAAACATTCTGCCACATGTGGTTCATTACTTCCTATCTATCATATATCTGCATGTATATGTATATTTTTCCTGAATCTTTTGAGATTTAGTTGCAGAAATCATACTTATTTACCCTCAAATGCTTCAACATCTATTTCCTAAGACCAGGAATATTCTCTTACAGAATTATCAAATTCAGAAAGTTTAACATTGACAAAATACTGTTACCTAATACATGGTCCAAATTTAAAACTTGCCAGTTGTCCCAGTTATGCCAAAATGTCCTTTATGGCAATCTCTCCCTCCTCTTCTGACCTCCAGGATCCAGTCGAAGATCACGTATTGCACTGAATTGTCATGCCACTTAAATCTCCTTTAACCTTAGTCTTTCATGACGTCTACATTTTTGAAGATGCCAGTTTTGCAAATGTTCCTCAATTTGAGGTTTTTTTTTTTTTTTGATGATTAGATTCAGGTTATGTGTTTTGGGCATAATTAGAACTTTAAACTTACGATATTATTGTTGTAATTCTTGCCTAAAAGCAAAAAAAACCCAAAAAACCAAAAAACAAACAAAACATGCATTAAAGAGTTCTTATACCCTTCCCACAGACTCCCATCGCTTCCAAAAGAGCTAGTTGATAGGAGCTCATTTGAGAAACGAATTCACTTGGAGGTATTAGTGATTCCACATTATCCTTCTAATTTGATAAACCTGCTAGGAATCTCTGTATTTAAAAAGCAACTTTATGAATCCAAAGGAATGATACAAAATTTTCTAAGTCACAAAAACATACATTTTCCCCCCAAATAAGCTTTTTGCACTCTTAGGTCTATACTTTTAATTGCAGGTGTGGGCTGCTTCTCATACTCTCTGCGTGTTTCAGGGTGAGGAATAATGCAATTTTACCTAGAGTTATGTTGAAAGGCCCTTACTCTGAAACACTGCAGGAGTAGCCTGCCTTCTAGATTAGATGCAGTGATTAATACATTGAAGCTGTTCATCCATCATTAGTTTGTCTTAGTTTACCTGAGGCTTACACATTACCTAGCAAGGCCTTCAAGGACTAGATTTCAGAACAATTAAGCTTTGAATTGGAAAAGTTCCAACATTTGGGAAGAGAAAGTCCAGTCAAAGGTAGGTTAGTTTCTGGCAGTTGCTGGCACTATGAGGACACCGAGTATCTAGGTGAGCGGTGAGCATGCCAGAATAAAGGAGGAGAGTCAGATGGGGAGATGGGTTTCAAATGCAAACATTTATCTGTCTTCAAGTTTGCCCGAAGCTGGCCCTTTTCTGGTATGTCCCCATTAATCGAAAAAAGAGAGCAGGTAGGGTTTATTTTAAAATATAGTTTTGTTTTGTTTTTCTGATGAGGTTTTCAAATAGATTTTTTTATGGAAACCTGTAAATTGGAAGCAAAAATCTGTTCTTAAAATGAATATTTTCTAGAAAGTGAATGAAATAGTTTTTTATTTAAAAATCATTTTAATAAAGCAAAGAAACATAACATGATGATTTTATCTCTCTTTCCTTTTCCAGGGCAACCATTTCCAAAGTTCTGTCATGGTACTAATATTTTTTCTTTCTGTTTTGTAGCAGCAGTAGCAATAGCAACTTTTGCACATAGTTCTTGGGAGGAACAAGTGCAAGCTGCTGACCACAAATGTGAAATCAAAGTTCTTATGTTACAGGCAAGATGAGTGGCATAAATAGGAAGCTGTGATTTACAGAGGGGCCAAAACAAATAACTAGTGAATGCAATCTGTGGGATTTCTCATATTGCATCCTGAGAATACAAGATTCCGAGGTTGAGTGAACTTATGTCTGTAGAGTTCTAGAGTTACCAGAATATTCTTGAAGCTGTTTAACCAGGCTTTTTGAACCTGGAATCATGTTAAAAGTTTGAGAAGAAGTACATCATTTTAGCCAGCATCTATCTAATGATAACAGGGGAAACAGTGAGAAACTTATCATATTAATTCACACCAGTTTTTTTAAGAAGTCAACATTAAAGTAAATTTAGATACTATAGTTTAAAAGTAATTATCTGGGGCTAGGGGCAGTGGCTCACACCTGCAGTCCCAGCACTTTGGGAGGCGAAGTCGGGTGGATCACCTGAGGTCAGGAGTTTGAGACTATCCTGGCCAACATGGTGAAACCCTGTCTCTACTAAAAATACAAAAAATTAGTCAGGTGTGGTAGCAGGCGCCTATAATCCCAGCTACTCAGGAGGCTAAGGCAGAAGAATTGCTTCAACCTGGGAGGCAGAGGTTGCAGTGAGCCGAGATTGTGCCACTGCACTCCAGCCTGGGCAACAAGAGAGAAACTCTGTTTCAAAGAAAAAAAAAATTACTTATGTTAGATAAGTCAGTTTATATTTTTAAAGTATTATCTACAGTCAGATTCCCCATAACTTTTTAATTGCTTTAAGCTTTATAATTTCTTTTAAAGTTTATTTTGTAAATGCACCTTGCTCTGTACATTTTCCAATGAGTATAAAAATGATGTCATCAGTGTCTTCATGTGTTTTATAATGATCTCAATTTATTTAAATGCTGTTTAATTTAGAGGAGGAGATGCATTCTTTCAGCATCTCAGTATGGATAGGAATTACTGGAGCTACCCATTTTAAGGTTTTATTTGCATAAATATTCTTGACCATAAGAAGTTGAGGATAAAAATATATTGTCCAATTTTGCAAACATCAATAACCTGTGGTCCAATATCTTCACTGCTGACAAAGAGAACAGTTTCTAGGCAGTGGCGTTTAGGAGACTTAATCTTCAAATCCGATAGTTTTAGTTTGGAAAGATAAAACAGAAATCTTCTGTTGCTTTTTCCGAAGGATTGGCTTTTTTTTTTTTTTGCTTCAGTATGTTTGGGTTTCTCTTCTCTCTCAGATTTCCTCAGATGAGCTTCCTCTCTGGAGTCTTCTTCTGAGGAAATATCTACCGGGAGAAAGGCGATGGTGTGGCCAATAAAATGGCTGGAACGGAAAACGGTAGTTACACCTTGAAGAGAGGAAAGGTCTGTTTGGAAACCGAATATAGACTTTGGGCCTTTGTGGAAACCTTCGTGGAAAAATAAGGAAGGGACACCTGGGTGTCTTTGTGATGGGCTGCGCCCTTGTTACTGGACTCCTCGTGGTGGGTGGAGGGGTGAGTGTAAAGACCTGGCAGTTGGTATGGTCTGCATTATTTTCTGAGTCTCCAGGAGGGGTAAATACCTCTTCTTGTCCTGTGGAGAGGAAAACACAAGTTAGGAAACAGGTCTGGTAACAGAAGCAGAAGTGTGATGGATACTTTAGAGTAGTGGCAGAGGAGAAAGATGGAAAGAGATAATTAGAGAAGTCTCAAAGTGCATTTGAAACTGCCCACGTTCAATAAAATGAAACACAAGGCCAGGCGTGGTGGCTCACACTTGTAAAACCAGCACTTTGGAAGGCCGAGGTGGGCCTATCACGAGGTCAGGAGTTTGAGAACAGCCTGGCCAAGACAGTGAAACCCTGTCTCTACTAAAAATACAAAAATTAGCTAAGCGTGGTGGCCTGCACCTGTAATCCCAGCTACTCGGGAGGCTGAAGCAGGGGAATTGCTTGAACCTAGAGGCAGAGGTTGCAGTGATCCAAGAATGCACCACTGCACTCCAGCCTGGGCGACAGAGCTAGACTCTGTCACACACACACAAAAAAGAAACAAAGAAACACAGACACACCTGATGACCTAGCATTTCCACGGTGGGGGATTTACCCAAGAGAAATGAATGTTTATGTCTACAAAAAGACTAGTTCAGGGGTGTTCACAGTAGCCTTATCCATAATAGCCTAAATGGAAACAATCTAAGTGTCCATCAACAGAAGAATGCATTAAAAAACTGTATATTCATACAATGAAATAGTACTCAGCAATGAAAAGGAAGAACTATTAATACCCAGAGCAACATGGATAAATCCCATGAATGTTATGTTGAGCAATAGAATTCAGACACAAAAGTGTACATACTGTACAACTTCCTTTATATGAAGTTTAAGAACAAGCAAAACTGTAGTTTAAAAAAGTCAAAATAATAATTCAGCTTAGGGCACAGATAGGTGTATTTTAGCAGAAAGTGTAGCCAGGGAACTCTTTTTTTTTTTTTGAGATGGAGTTTCGCTCTTGTTACCCAGGCTGGAGTGCAATGGCACGATCTCGGCTCACCACAACTTCTGCCTCCTGGGTTCAGGCAATTGTCCTGCCTCAGCCTCCTGAGTAGCTGGGATTACAGGCATGAGCCACCATGCCTAGCTGATTTTTTGTATTTTTAGTAGAGACGGGGTTTCACCATGTTGACCAGGATGGTGTCGATCTCTTGACCTCGTGATCCACCCCCCTCGGCCTCCCAAAGTGCTGGGATTACAGTCGTGAGCCACCGCGCTGGCCCGGGAACTCTTTAGAAATGTTTATGTCTTGACCTGGGTGGTTGTTACACAGATAGTGTTATCTATATATCTCTATGTATACACACACAGGTGTATACACACATATATACATTTGTGTGTACACACGTTTATACACATACACACATTTATATGTAGGCATATGTAAAATGTGATCAAGCTGTACCTTTAAGATGTATGGATTTTATTGCATGTAAATTATAACTAAATAAAGAAAATTCAGTTTAAAAAAAGAACATAATTAATGTTAAGAAAATAAAAATACCCCCAAAGGCCATTAATTCAAAAGTTCTGCTTCAACTACCCAAGCAGTGAAATAATTCCCTAGAGGAAGGGAGGACCCATCTACAGGCAGCTGGAGAAAGAGCACTGAGAACCAGGGTGCAATTATTTTTTGAGAAGAAATTTAAATCAAACTGAAGTGTCATAGTCTTCCTTGGCTGTATCATTGAATCAAATTGGCTATGAAAAAGTAATCTTTCCTTTAGAAAATTGTTCCTTCACTCCCTTAGAGGCTTACATATAGAGCCTGGAAAGGGCTGCCGGCATAAATGATGATAAAATGAACTTCCCACAGGAAGTTGAGAGTACTGAGGCACTTACAAAGGACTAGATTCCCCTCTCCTTCAGGACAGTTGAATTCAGGTTTTTTGGTTGTGTTCAATGGCTTGTTATTTGCGTATGTCCATGGTCCCTCCTACATTCTGCTTCATCCATGAACCCTGGAAAGGTCAGTCCTACACACCCTCTGGCTATGGCTGATTGGACCTCTGATAGACACTCAATTCATTCATTGGCTGGTCAGTGACCAATCAGGTTCTCACTTGATAACTGAGCCACCACCGTGGAAGACGGCAGTGGAGGGTGTAGGGCAGGGGGCTTGAGTGTCTGGTTTTGGCCTGTGGAACGTCGAGAATGCAGAGAAGCCAGTCTGCACATAGAAGCAGCAAAATAGGGAAGGCTTCTCTCTGGGAGAGAAGAGACTAGAGGCCTTGTGCTAACAGGGTGATGTTGGGAGCAACAGCCTTGGTGTTTGTTTTGTTTCGTTTTGTTTTTGGACCGAGTCTCGCTCTGTCGCCCAGCCTGGAGTGCAATTGTGCGATCTCACTGCAACTTCTGCCTCCCGGATTCAAGCGATTCTCCTGCCTCAGCCTCCCGAATTCAAGCGATTCTCCTGCCTCAGCCTCCCGAGTAGCTCACACCCATAACCGGCGTGTGCTACCATGCCCAGCTAATTTTTGTACTTTTAGTAGAGACAGGTTTCACCATGTTAACCAGGCTGGTCTTGAACTCCGGACTTCAGTGTGCCCGCTTCGGCCTCCAAAAGTGCTGGAATTACAGGCGTGAGCCACCGCGCCTGGCCAGCTTTGGTGGTTTTGTTTATTTGTTTTTGAGATGGAGTCTTGATTTGTTGCCCAGGCTGGAGTGCAGTGGTACATTCTGTGCAACCTCCACCTCCTGGGTTCAAGCCATTCTCCTGCCTCAGCCTCCTGAGTAGCTGGAATTACAGGTGCCCGCCACCACACCCAGCTAATTTTGGTATTTTTAGTAGATATCGGGTTTCACTATGCTGGCCAGGCTGGCCTCACACTCCTGACTTCAAGTGATCCACTTGCCTGGGGACTCTCAAAGTGCTGGAATTAGAGGCATGAACCACCATGCCCCACCAGTCTTTGGCTTTTCAGGGAGCCCTAGCTATAGTTAAGTTTCTTGGAGATATCCTTATAATAATCAGTACACCTCCAGCTCTACTTGTTTCTAAAGCTAGCTTGAATGGGTGTCTGTTCCTTGAACAAAATACCAACCTCTTCTCCCATATCCACTCAGAGTACATTGAAATTCTGTGACTGAAATTAGATTGAGACACTTTAAACTACAGAAAATGACCAAATCCCACATTAGTTGTTTTTTTCTGGTAAGTTCTGAACCTTACAGGAAGACATTCTGCCAAGAATCTAGTCGCTAGGAAAGAAGCTAGCTTCTGTTTTAAGCCCCATCTTGGCATTTTGCTGTCAGCTCAGGCTTAGTGAGGCCTTGAGCTGTGCCACCAGTTTAACTGTGCTCCAGCTGTTAAAAACCACCCACCCACCGCCTCTCCTGCTCATCTCATTTCTAGAAACCTGAAGCTACTCTCTAAATCCTCTTCTAACAATTGCGTGTTAGAGCCTGCAAGGCAGATTTCCTCTGACTCTGGGATGTCCAGTAGTGTTGAGTGCTCTCTTTTTCTGGGAATTTTCAAGGGTGTAGGATCAAGGTATAAGCTTGCTTCAATCACTTACCCAGAAATGTGGGCAGGACCACATAAAACCACATTCTTCCAAGCAAACTAGACCTATGGTGATTTTTATGAGGTCACTAGCTAGCTAGTGCAAGTGTCCTAAAATGTGGGAGCAATAGTGATTGGTTTGGGAACCTGTCACATCCTACAAAGTTAGGGCCACACATCTGAGAAAGTGGGCTGATGCCATTTATGGTCTCTAACTTCAGCTGATCTAACACTGCTCATTAATTCTATTGTTTATTCTCTCTTCCTCATCTTCAAAACCTTGGCTATCTCCTCAAATTTCCCTCAAAATATTTCTTCTTCATTCATCTGAAGAATTTTCTTTGAAGTTCTCTTTACCATTCTAAGTTGATTAATTAGCTTCATATTCCAGAGAGAAAGCTGAGGTAATCTGCCATGAACTTCTTTGGTTCCTACTCCTCTCTCTTTAAAGTCTGTACACCTTCTGATTCTGCTTCTCCCCCTGTTTAACCCTTGGGAATCTGACCCCTGCCTCCTCCACTCTACAAAAGCTACTTTGGCAAAAGTCATTAATTGTCCTGGGCTTCTGAGAAGGTGGTTGCAGATGCCGAGAGCACCATTCTCTGTCCTCTTTGCCTGGCAAACTCCTATCTGATTTTAAGTCTCTTTCTCCACCCCCCACCTTCTTTTTTTTTTATTATTATTTTTTGGTCAGGGAGGCCTTTCCTACCCAGAGGCTGGGCTTTCAAACATCATGTGAGTCCACTTTCATCATACTCTTCGGCTGTGTGATTATTATTCAGTGGTTATATTCCTGCTCCACTGAAAGATCTATGTGGCTATCTTGTAGACTGCTGCCTTCTCGTCTCTAGCACAGTGCCTACAGTACAATTGAATTGACTGAGAGAAATCTCAGTTTCTATAATTGTAAATTTAACAAGTTCCTCCCTCTCAGGCATAGTGTGTTGAATAATAAGCAAATATTTCCCCTTATGTAACATACTGACATGCTAGCAAAGGCACTCGATGTCAAAGACAAGAGCTCTTCTGCAAGCTTAATAAGACCAAAGTATGCCAAATATTTAAATGCGGATTAAAAACATTTTGAGAGGCAGAATAGCTAAGTGTTTCAAAGGATAGGCTCTAGAGCCAGGCTCTCTGAGCTCTGCCATTTAATAATTGGGTGAACACAGATAGATTCCTTAACCTCTTCGAATCTCATCTTCCTTCTTTGTAAAATGAAGAAAATAATACTACCCATCTCATCATCCCCTTATGAGTGTTATTGGAAATAATATATGTAAAGTCCTGAGAACATTGATGGACATACAGTCCACCCTTAATAAGTATCAGCTACTGTTACTAATCTTGAATGTTATGAAAACATTGTTAGCCTGAGCCCCATCTTCTTAGGCCCATAAAATTTGTGCATTAAAGATGGGGCTACTGGGGCATGTGTTATTAGAATAGGACCTCCCAATGACAGAGGCTGTTGGCTCTTGTTCACTGCCTATGTCTCCAGCACTCAGAATAGTTCCTGGCTTATAGTGATGCTCAGTAAATACTTGATGAATTGAATGGTCAGGCAGACCTTGAATGTTTCTCTCTGTATATTTTTATGGAGTTCAGTGAGTATTTCAGTCCCAGAAAATCTGTAGTAATAATTTATATTAAAAATTGGCCAGGTATGGTGGCTCACACCTGTAATCCCAGTACTTTGGAAGGCCAAGGCAGGTGGATCATTTGAGGCCAGGAGTTTGAGACCAGCCTGGCCAACATGGTGAAACCCTGTCTCTACTAAAAATACAAAAATTAGCTGGGCATGGTGGCAGATGCTTGTAATCCCAACTACTTGGGAGGCTGAGTCAGAATTGCTTGAGCCTGGGAGGTGGGGGTTGCAGTGAGCCGAGATGGTGCCACTGCACTTTAGCCTGGGCAACAGAGGGACACTCCATCTCAAAAAAAATAAATAAAATTAGAGTATAATAGAGGAAGGCAAAAGATTGCTTGGAATTTGAATGTCAGTTTTAAGGTGGTTTATTATAGTCTAGACATGAAATTCATAGCATACAAACAACTACTTTAAAAACAAGTACTTTTTAAAAAAAAGGTAATGATGAAACCTTTTCTTATAATTACCTATACTCTGTGGTTGTTTGGGCAGACAAAGCTGGCTTGCAGTGATTTGAAGAGAAATAAGCTTTATACTTGAAGTTTAAGTGTGCAAGGCTTCCCTTACGTGGCGCATGGAGTCTTAGAAAAATTCTCATGTGCTTTCAGACTTGAGCCAGAAAGAAAAATAAGTTCCATGACTGATTGACTCACAATAATTGCAAAACTCAATTTATTTTGTAGACTCACAGAATGACTATCTTGGTCAAATCTCTAATTTCACAGATACGAAATCAGAGCCTAGAAAGTATTACACAGGCCTCTTTCAATTTTATGCTGTGAGTCAAGTCATTTCAACATGTCTAGGTTACTACATTAGGGGCTATGGCAAATGCAGAGATGATTGAGATTAAGAGCCTGAACTCAAGGAGCAGGCAGATGCTATGAAGACGAGGATCTGTAATGCAGAGCAGATGCCATATATGCCGTAGGTGATGCACAAATAGCTGTCAGAATTCAAAGGTTTCAGAAACAGAGATTACAATTTTAAAATTATATGTCTTAACAAAGACTTTGTAAAGGCAAAATCAGTGGCATTTAAATATTGTGCCTTAAAGCAGAAATGCAACAAACAGAGGTGAAAGCAAGAGGAGGGAGCAGCTGTGGTTGCTGCCATGCAGGAGTGAGAAGAGGGTGACTTTGGAGATCCATACATAACCTTGTCAGGTAGACCCAGGGTGTGTGTGAATGAATGACGAACTCGAAGCAGGGCTGCTGGGATAGAATGAAGCTACATATGAAGGACTTTGAGGGATTGCAGGGAAAAGTGAACCAAATTCGGAAATCAAATCTGATGTTTCAATGGGTGTTTTTTGTTGTTGTTGAGATGAAGTGTCGCTCTTATTGCCCAAGCTGGAGTGCAATGGCGCGATCTCAGCTCACTGCAACCTCTGCCTCTGGGGTTCAAGCAACCTCCGCCTCTGGGGTTCATGCCTATAATCCAGCTACTCGGGAGGCTCCTGCCTCAGCCTCCCGAGTAGCTGGATTATAGGCATGCACCACCATGTCTGACTAATTTTGTATTTTTAGTAGAGACAGGGTTTCTCCATGTTGGTCATGCTGGTCTCTAACTCCCGACCTCAGGTGATCCACCTGCTTCACCCTCCCAAAGTGCTGGAATTACCGGCATGAGCCACCGTGCCCTGCCTCAATGGGTGTTTTTAAGATGTGAATAAAAGAAATCTCTCATCTTATAACTTGTTTAGCTACATGTTTACAAAGCCTCCTGAAGAGCGGATCACTTTCTGCAGAGAAGGTGGCAGATGGCTAGTTTTGTTTTATGATGCTTCTTTTAGATGTCACTTTTAGCAAGTGAGGCTTGGGGCCTTGTCTTGGGATTTGGGGGGCAGGTTTTGCTCATAATCTGTGCCCTGTCCCCTGATTGCCAGAGTGTGTGCAGAGGTTGGATCGGGGGGTCTCTGAGTGTTTCACGACCAGCTCTGATGTCTCTCCATGTCTCCTGTCTATTGTGAGCTCTAAGGGATGCAAACAGGGAATCTGCCCAGGCATGAGCAGGGTTTGGTTGAGCCCCTGCAAAGCCCCCTCCCCAAGACATGTGAAAGGGGCAAAGGGCTCTGTCTGACTCCTAGGTTCCTCTTCCCTAAACAGCATCTAGTTTTGGAATCAAAATTAACTGTGAAAAAATGTTAGATCTAGGCTCCCCAGGATTTTCTCCACTTTTCTTTCCCTCTTTTCCTCCCTTCCCCAGCTTTTTCTTTCCTTTCCCCAGGGTTTTACAAACCAATTCTAAGGCTCAGGACACATTTTTTAGTGGGAGCAAAGAAAGAGAATAGGAAGAGTTGAGAAATTTAATCTAATATAATCCTAAAGAAAGAAACCTGTGCCCACCTCTGTGGCACCAAAATGCAGCTCAATAGATGTGATTAAAGCAATTAACAAAGAGTAAATACCCACCACGTGCAAGTTAATATGCTGCTGGAGATAGAAAGTGGAGAGTACTGTAATTCAAAGTGGAATGGTTAGCTTTGTAACCATAATAACTAGTGTTTGTATAGTGTTTTTAGCTTGAAGAGTTTTTCACAGGTGATAGCTCATTGGATCCTCGCAAACCCCACAACAATGGATATTATTAATATTGTCACTTCACATATGAGGAGTCTGATGCTCAGAGATGTTAAGCATGTCTAAAGTCACAGAGCTAGTGCTGAGACGAGGACCAAGGTCTTCAGATGACAAAATCTAATCTCCTTTTTAACTACACAAGCTGATGGACACTGAGGTAAATATTTCCAACTTCTGGGAATGTGCAATCATGGAGCCAATTTTGTCTTTTTGTACAGCTTATTAATTAGTGGACCCACAGTAGAACAAAAGCAAAACCCTTACCTTCTGCCACAGTTACCACCAACCAGCAGACCAGTAACCAGTAGGAGAAGCAGTGTCTGCGAGCCATGGCTTCTACGCTGAGCAGTCACTGCCTTGAACCTGATGTTGCTTTAAAGGGGAGTGGGTGAGTCACCAGCAGCCTGATTCAGATAATTTGCATTAGCAGGGAGGCCCACAGCGATCAGGTGTGGTCCACTCTGCAAATGCAAATTACCTGAATCAGGCTACTGGTGACTGATTCCCTGCGGTGTGAGGGTAAGAAATCAGCAAGGAAATAACAGATAGTTTTTGTCAAACAGAAGCTTCTTGTAAGGACAGCCAGATTTCAATCATCTCTCCCCAGAGGGGGATTTTGGACGATCATGCCTTCACCATCCTTTTAACACCTTAAATCTTCTCCCATGTTAGTGCCTTTTAGTTGTGTATATGGGTCTTCCTCTGCAAGAGAAATAAGCAACAGTCCAGAAATACGCAACAGTGCTTCGCTCTGTGCTGCGTACCTACTTAAAAAGCAAACAAGATGGGGAGGGCATTATTCGGAGGCTTCTGGACCCCTGTGGTTTGCAGTGAACAGGTGGGGACTGTTCTTTGGTGCCCAACCAGGGTTTATGCTGCTTCTGTGCTCTGCTTTTGTCCAGGAGGCAAGGGCAGAAGAATCAGGAAACGACCTTCCTTAGTGATCATGATGGGCACTGTCTAAGTAAACATAAAAATTTGGGAGAGTAACTTAGTGAGTCGTCCTTTCACGGCTCCTCCAAATTCGCCATATTGCCTATAAGATGGATGTGATATGTCTACATCCAGTTGGTCTCCTGAGAGAAAGACTCCATCAGCTGCTGGATATATGAGAGGGGATTGTCACAGGTGAAACATGGACCTTGGAGTTGGGAAAAATTCCAGTCTTTGTTCCTTTTCTTGCTAGCTGGGTGACTGTGGTGAGTCCCTGAGACTTGCTGAAGCCTCAGGGGTCTCATCTGTAAAATGGGACTTGTAGTACTACCCTCAGAGGAATGTTGTGAATTAAGGAGACGGTTTTTTTTTTTTTTTAAGAAGTTTTAAAAATTTTAATGTATTTTTGGGTACAAGTGGTTTTTATGGATTATATAGTGGTGAATTCTGAGATTTTAGTGCACCCGTCACCTGAGCAGTACATACTGCACCCAATATGTAGTGTTTTATTCCTACTTCCTCCCAACCTCCCCCCCCCAGCCTCTAAAGTCCATTATATCATTCTGTATGTCTTTGTGTCCTCATAGCTCAGCTCTCACTTACAAGTGAGAACGTATGGTATTTGGTTTTCCATTTCTGAGTTACTTAACTTGGAATAATGGCCTCCAACTCCATCTAAGTTGCTACAAAAGACATTAATTCATTTCTCTTTATGGCTGAGTAGTATTCCATCGTGTATATATACGTTTTCTTTATCCACTCATGGGCCAATGGGGACTTAAGTTGGTTTCATATCAAGGAGATAATTGACATACAGTTCCAACCACAGTGCCTGGCCTGTGAAAGGGAGTGTTTTCGATTATCATTAAATTACAATAACCACAACCGATAATTTATTCTTAGGAGGTTGTACTTGCCAAATCATTTAATCACTGAAAAGACCTCCACTTTGGACAGAACATTTTTCTGGGTATCATATGAAAAAAAAAAAAAAAAAACAGTAACTAGGATTTTACAGCACTAAAAGCCTATATTAGAAAAGACCAAAAAACCTCAAATCAATGACTTCAGCTTCTATCCTAAAAAAAAAAAAAAAAAGAACAAATTAAACATGGTTCCAGTCTTTGAAGGGCTGACAATTTAACAAGAGAGGCTGTGAAAACTAAGAATCCAAATGAATAAGGATGCAAACACTCACAGATAGAAAATGGAAAGTTCTGCTGGCTTGATGTTAGTCTTAGGCAAACTTCCAGAACAGATAATCAGATGGATGATTTGTCAGCAGTTTGAAAAGGAACCAGGAAACATCAAGAACAAGTTGAGTTCCTTAGACTACCCACTCATTTAATAATTCTGTATTGACTTTTATTTATTCAGAGTCAGACACTGGTCTAAGTGCTGGGGCTAAAGATGAGCTTCCTGCTCTCATGAAGCTTATAGTCTAGTCTGGTAGAGACATTAAATATTAACTCAGTAATAACAAGAAAGTGTTTTGAATGCTAAGAGAGAGGAAGAACTGAAGGCCATGGGAGAACGAAGCAGAGAAACACAGTCTATAATTTGACATCATTGGGTCAGTATCACACATGCTACTTTGTCCCCTGCATTGGAGATAACACTACAATGCCAATGAAATTAGATTCACATAATCACTTTAGGCACTGCCAGGGGTTTCATTTTATAGATTTACTGTAATTTATTTAACCAAATTTTTAACTGATGGACATTTGTATTATATCTTCTGATTCTCTTTCATTTTTGTTTTGGAGTGCTAATGAGTTTTCATCTTAAATGTTGAAAATAAATAATAAAAGCAAAATAACATTTTTCATTTAAATCTATTGTTCTGAAATTTATAAAATAAAGGAACAAAATTTTCAAAGGAACATTTTTTTTTTTTCTTTTGAGATGGAGTCTCATTCTGTTGCCCAGGCTGGAGTGCAGTGGCGCAATCTCGGCTCACAGCAACCTCTGCTTCCTGGGCTCAAGCAATTCTTGTGGGTCAGCCTCCCGAGTAGCTGGGATTACAGGGCTATTCAGGAGGCTGAGGCATGAGGGTGTGCCACCACACCCAACTATTTTTTTTGTATTTTTGGTAGAGATGGGAGTTTGCCATGCTGGCCAGGCTGGTCTCAAACACCTGACCTCAGATGATCTGCCCACTTCGACCTCCCCAAATGCTGGGACTACAGGTGTGAGCCACTGTACCTGGTCAAGGAACACAATTTTAAAAATTTTTACCAAATTCCTATCCAGCAGAAAATTGTAACTTTTTAAACTATTAGTGTATAGTATAACTAAGTCTTGCCATATTTTATTTCTTTGTATATTATATATAGAGTGGAGCCAAGTGTTTCACAACCTATAAAATCAGTGAAACTGGTGTGAAACTATCAGATTGATTTGCAAAAGTTCTTATACCTTAAATATAAGAAAATATTTCCGAAAGCTTATTTCAAATGCAGCAATTTTGGTAAAAATATCTTTTTAGTCATATACTTTAATTATCCACAAATCATTTAGCTGCAGACTGATCAATGAGAATCTAATGTCTGTGTTTCCCAATGTCAAGAACAGTATCAATGGCTTTGAGTCACAGTTGTTAATCCAGTGTGTTAAGGGGAAGGACCCATGTATGTAGGCCAGATTGTGTTAGGTCTTCACATTTCTTTCCTCAAGACTAAAAGACATTAAGTGGTAAGATTGAGATTCAGAACTGAGATTTTTATGATTGCAAAATTTATGCTTTTTTCTTCTAATTAAATATACAGTCATATGCTGTATCTGTATAATGACTTCTTATCAATGACAGATTGCATATATGACAGTGGTTCCATAAGATTGTAACGGAGCTGAAAAATTCCTATTGCTTAGTGACTTTGTAGATGCCATAAAGCCATAGCATGATACATTACTACATATTTGTGCTGATGATGCTGGTATAAAGAAACCTGCTGCACTGCTAGTCATGAAAAAATATAGCACTTACAGTTATGCATGTACATAATACTTGATAATAAGTGACTATATTACTGGTTTATGCATTTACTATACTGTATTTTTCATTGTTATTTAAGATTGTACTCCTTCTACTTACCAAAAAAAGTTTGTTTTAAATTAGCTTCAGGCCGATCCTTCAGGAAGTATTCCAGAAGAAGGTATCGTTATCTTGGCAGTTGGCAGCTCCATGCATGAAGATCTTCCAGTGGAATAAGATGTGGAGGTGGAAGACAGCGACAGTGATGATCCTGACCCTGTGTAAGTCTAGGCTGATTATGTGTTCGTGTCTTACTTTTTAACAAAAAAGTTAAAAAAGTAAAAAAAAATAAAAATTTTAGAAATAGAATAAAACTTAAAGAATAAGAATATAAAGAAAGTATTTTTGTACTACTGTACAATGTTTGTGTTTTAAGCTGTTATGAAAAGTCAAAAAGTTAAAAAATTTTAGTTTAAACTAATTAAATAAATAAAATTTACTTATTTATTTTTTGAGACAGAGTTTCTCTCTTGTTGCCCAGGCAGGAGTGCCATGACACAATCTCTGCTCATTGCAACCTCCACCTCCTGGGTTCAAGCGAATCTCCTGCCTCAGCCTCCCGAGTAGCTGAGATTACAGGTATGCACCACCACGCCTGGCTAATTTTGTATTTTTAGTAGAGACGGGGTTACATCATGTCGATCAGGCTGGTCTTGAACTCCTGACCTCAGGTGAGCCACCTACCTCGGCTTCCCAAAGCGCTGGGATTACATGCGTGAGACAGCGCCTGACCAAATTTAATGTTTTTAATTTAAAGATTTATAAAGTAAAATAGTTATAGTAAACTAAGGTTAATTTATTATTGAAGAAAGATATTTTCATTAGTTTAGTAGAGCCTAAGTGTGCAGTACTTATAAAGTCTACAGGAGTGTTATGTCCTTCCCATTCACACACCACTCATTCACTCACTGCCCCACCCAGAGCAGCTTCCCATTCTGCAAGCTCCATTCATGGTTAAGTACCTTATACAGGTGTGCCTTTTTTTTTTTTTTTTTTTTTAATTTTTTTTTTGTTATTTTTACTCTTTTTTTTCTTTGTTTGGATACACAAACACTTACCATTGTGCTACAACTTCCTATAGCATTCAGTACAGTAACATGCTCTACAGGTTTGTAGCCTAAGAATAGGCTATGCCATATAGCCTAAGTATGTAGTAGGCTATACCATCTATGTTTGTGTAATGCACCCTGTGATGTTGGCATGACAACAAAATTGCCTAATGTTGCATTTCTTTTTTTTTTTTTCTTTAAAACCAAGTCTTGCTCTGTCACCCAGGCTGGAGTGCAATGGTGCAATCTCGGCTCACTGTGACCTCTGCCTCCCAGATTCGAATGATTCTCCTGCCTCAGCCTCCCAAGTAGCTGGGATTACAGGCATGCACCACCACGCCTGGCTAGTTTTTGTATTTTTAGTAGAGACTAGGTTTCACCATGTTGGCCAGGCTGGTCTTGAACTCCTGACCACGTGATCCACCCGCCTCGGCCTCCCAAAGTGCTGGAATTACAGGCGTGAGCCACCATGCCTGGCTACCTAATGATGCATTTCTTAGAGAATGTACCTGTTGTTAAGCAATGCATGACTGCATTTACTTTGTTTTAAACATCCATCCATTCATTCATTTATTCATTTACTTGCTAATTCATTAGTGGATTTAAGTTCTTATTTTAATGGGCTCTTTGTTTTTTGTTTTATATCCTTCTTCTTAACAACCTGTGAGGAAAGAGGCTCTTTCCTGCCAGCACCACTTAGAAAAGTCCCAGGGAAGATTTCTGGTTGGCCAAGCCTAGGTCTTGTGGCTGGGGAGGGTGGCAGGGGTCCGTCACTAGAAGTGCAGGGACAGCAGAGCCTGGGCCACTAGGAATGTTGGCCGAGGAGCTACCCTGATTTGCGTCTAGCACACCTATAGTGTCCCGCCTTGAACCCTGACCCGTAATCTTGAACTGGAATCACTGGGTGAATAAATCATCTTACTTGCTTTTATTAACCTTTCTTAAGTGTATTTAGAGCTCACATTTATTTCAATGTTTGATATTAGAAGTGTTTTGGTAAGTGTTTGGTGTTTATCACTTTATGTAGTGATAAACCAATCAATCCCAGTATGTGTGTGTTTCTCGGAATGCCAGATAACAGATATAAGACAATCAATGTTCCTGCGAAAAAGAAAAGAGAACAACTTTTTATGACCCAAAGCCCGGGATTGCTATAAACAATACTTACACTGTAATCCTTCCTTGTGGGGTGGATGTTAGTTGTTGTGACTGTAGGATCTTGTGGTTCAGTGACATCTTGGCATGTGAACTTGTCCCAACCAATTGTCAACCAAGACGGAATTATTCAATGGTTTCAGTCTGTTCAGTGTCTGTATCTACGTCACCTTGAAAAAAGGTTCCAATATATGTAATGAGACATATTGTCACAGAAGAAATACTAATCTAAGAACCTTTGTTGAACTTCTTAAGGGAGAGTTCTTGATGTCCTCTACCACAGGTTTGGAGCCCAGAGAAGCGGGGCCTCTGGCACCTGGGAGCATAGCTTTGGGAGTTGAACTTTGCTGGGTCATCACTTAGTTCATTCAACAACTATGTATTGGGTGCCCACTATCTGCCAGACACTATTCCAGGGGCTTGAGATACAGGTAAAAATACCTGTTCTAGTGGAGTTAACATTCTAGTGTGGTAGAGACAGAGAATAAACAATAAATATAACTCATGAGTAAATTAGCTAATATGTTAGAATATTCCAAAATATGTGCTATAGAAAAATAAAAGATGATCAGGGTAAGGAATTTGGGGGAGTTGGAATTTTAATTAGAAGATGATATTCTGGTGGGCACGGTGGCTCACGCCTGTAGTCCCAGCACTTTGGGTGGCTGAGGTAGGCAGGTCATTTGAGCCCAGGAATTAAGAGTTCGAGCTTGGCCTGAACAACATGGTAAAACCCTGTCTTTACAAAAAATACAAAAACTAGACAGGTGTGGTGCCCCATACCTGTAGTTCCAGCTACTTAGGAGGAAGTAAGATCACTTGAGTCTGGGAGGTTGAGGCTGCAGTGAGCTGTGATTGCACCACTGCACATCAGCCTGGGTTACAGAATGAGACCTTGTCAAAAAAAAAAAAAAAAAAAAAAGAAAAAAAAGAGATATTCCAACAAGGACTTGAGGGAGGTGGGTAAATTATCCGTGTGCATATCTGGAGAAAGAATGTATCAGGCAGAGAGTACAGCCCAGCCAGTGCCAAGGTTCTGAGACCCCAAAGTAGGCTTGGGATGTAACACAGGACAGCAGGGAAACTGTTGTAGCTGAGACTGGGTGAATTGGGGGACAGGCATAGAAGAGGCCAAGGATCAGTGGGAGGGGAAATCATGATTCTGAGTGAAATGGGAGCCACTGGAGGGTTTTGCAGAGAGGTGTAACATGATCTTACAATTTAAAAAGGACAACTCTGGCCACTGTGTAGAGATGGTTGCGGGTAGGATGGCCCAGCTACAGCAGATTTTGCAGCAGTTTTGTGGGAAGATGATGTGACTCAGATTGGGGTGGTAGTGGTGGAGGAGGTGTGAGAAATGGGGAGATTCAGGGCATATTTTGAAGGTGTCGTTGAGAGGATTTCCTGATGAACTGGAAGAGGGTATGAGAAACACGGGGGAGTCATAGATAATACCATGGCTTTTGGTCTGAGCATTTGGTTGCTGGAGTTAGGTGTGTTCAGGTGATGAGATTATGGTTGAATTAAAAATATAATGTTATTACTTATTTTATTTTATTTTATTTTTGAGACACAGTTTTACTCTGTTGCCCAGGCTGGAGTGCAATGGTGTGATCTGGGTTCACTGCAACCTCCGCCTCTTGGATTTAAGCGAATCTCCTGCCTCAGCCTCCCAAGTAGCTGCGATTACAGGCATGTACCACCACACCTGGCTAATATATTTTTTATTTTTAGCAGAGACGAGATTTCACCATGTTGGCCAGGCTGGTTTCGAACTGCTGACCTCAGGTGATGCACCTGCCTTGGCCTCCTAAAGTGCTGGATTATAGGCATGAGCCACTGTGCCTGGCCCTATTAGTTTTTTAACAAATAAAAATTGAGAGAATAAAAATGTCTGTTTTAGAAGATACCCAGGCACTTTAGTGAGTAAATACTAAGAAATTTTACAACAAGTTATTGAAAGAGTCTGTGGAGGCGGGCTGGGCACAGTGGCTCATGCCTGTGATCCCAGCACTTTGGGAGTTCCAGGAGGACAAATGGTTTGAGGCCAGGAGTTTGAGATCAGCTCGAGCCACATGGCAAAACCCCATCTGTAAATAAAATAAAATAAAATAAAATAAGCAGCAATTAGCCAAGTGTGGTGGCGCCTGTAGTCTCAGCTACTTGGGAGGCTGAGGTGGGAGGATCGCTTGAGACTGTGGAGGTCAAGGCTACAGTGAGCTGTGATCGTGCCACTACACTCCAGGCTGGGTGACAGAGTGAGACCCTGTCCCCTCTGCCCCCAAAAAAGTCTGTGGAAGGAAGGCTAAGGGGTGAGTGTTGTGGAATGTCAGCCCTGGAGAAGTGCAATATCCACATCTGGGCATGAAGGCCTGGTTGGCAGTGTGCCAGGAGCCTTGTGTCCAGAGCAGCTTTGTTGGGGGAGAAAAGATGAGGTGAGCCCATGAGCCAGTGAGTGAGGTGCAGTTTCTGCTGACCCGCATGGGCTCTGCCTTCTCTGGCTTACCCTGTTTAACCACCTCCTGTGTAGCAGGCCCTTGAAGAATGAGGTTTTGTTATAAAGTTGATGAGGAGGGAAACAGAGTTATTTCTGGCTCAGGCCACTGTGTGTGTGTGGAGTCTGCGTGTTCTCCCCAGGTCTGCGTGGGTCTTCCCTGGATGCTCTGGTTTCCTCCCACTTTCCACGGCTGTGCAGGTCAGGTGAACCGGCATGTCTACACGGTCCCAGTGTGAGTGAGTGCAGCTGTGTAAATAAGTGTGCCCTGTAATGGGATGGTGTCCTGTCCAGGATTGGTTCCCGCCTTGAACCCTGACCTGTAATCTTGAACTGGAATCACTGGGTGAATAAATCATCTTAGTTGCTTTTATTAACCTTTCTTAAGTGTCTTTAGAGTTCACATTTATTTCAATATTTAATATTAGAAGTGTTTTGGTAAGTGTTTGGTGTTTATTACTTTATGCAGTAAGGCTGTTGGTATTTTTGTGACCAGAAATATGCAGTAGAAACTTAACTCCTGTTTCTACCCATTAGCTTATGGTAAAATTGGTTTCCTTATAGTCGTTTTGCTTAAAGTCTCAGTTTCCAAGAACCTATCAACGCTGTTAGGACTTAGACTGAAATTGTGTTTTCTGTGTGTCCTCCCTCTCTGGACGTTGAGACCCTTGATGGCAAGAACTGAGTCTTTAAACTTTTTTTTAAATTTTAAGTTGTGGTAAAATATATGTAACATAAAATTGACCATTTTAAGTGTACAGAAGAACCCAGTCTTGATTAGTTTTAGCCTCAGGGCTTGGCATGGTGACACTCAGTAAACAGTTGTGAAAGGCATGGAGGAGGAGGAAGGGGAGAAGGGTCAGCGCCTGCACCTGCGTGTTCATGCACCTGGTTGTCCAGCAAGTCTGCGTCAGGGAAGGGCTTGAGGGTAGGAGGGGTTTTTTACCAAGGGATCTCTAGTGCTCTGTTGTGGCCTGCTGTCTGGATTTGTGCTCAGGGCAATTTCATCTCTTCTTTTTTTCTCCTGCGATGATTAATTTGATGTGCCAACTTGGCTGGGTCAAATATTATTC
This sequence comes from Cebus imitator, assembly GCF_001604975.1. Lineage (NCBI taxonomy): Eukaryota > Metazoa > Chordata > Mammalia > Primates > Cebidae > Cebus > Cebus imitator. The sequence goes on from NW_016107852.1 coordinate 1,704,962, forward strand.
TGGATGTTTCTGGGAGGGTACTTTGGGATGAGGTTTATATTGAAATCAGTGGGCTTTGAGTAAACAGATGGTCCTCTGTAACGTGGGTGGGCCTCATCTGATCAGTTGAAGGCCTGAATGGAATAAAAGACTGAGCTCCCCTGAGTAAGAGGGAACTGTGCAGTGGACAGCTTTTGGACTGGAACTGCAGTGTAGGCTCTTCTCTGGGTCTTCAGCCTGCCTGGCCTACCCTGCAGATTTTGGACTTGCCAGCCTGCTTAACTGCATGAAGCACTTCCTTAAACTAAACCTCTCCTCTCTATATACGCATCCTATTGGTTCGGTTTCTTGGGGGAATCCTAACACATGCCCATATTCTTTGTCATGCGTAAATGTGCTGCTTCACAGGTTTAGTAGATAAAAGCATAGGAAAAGATTTGATAAATCAACTGCTTCTAAGTAAGAGCTTGGGTGTTTATGGACAATGAAGGGGCACGGCCAGTGCTCCTTGACTGGAGATGTGTGGGAGGACTAAGAATTTAGGCTGGTGTGTGAGCACTGAACTGCCTCTAACACAGACACTGCAGACAGGTGCTGGTGAAGAGAGCACCCCTCTGTCTCAGGATGGAATGTCCTTCATCCAGAGGCTGAACATTGGGATTTTGGGGAGAATCTCATAGTGACTTTCCTGCTTCAGTCTCCCTCTTCTCAGTCTCTCTTTCCCTCTTTCCTGGTGGTTTAAACACGTGTTTGGAATTTCAGGGAGCTCAAACTGAAGACACTGGGTTTGGATACAATGCTTTTTGGTAAGTAATTTATTTCAGATGCTTAAATTGAGGCAATGGAAACCATACTTCTGTATCAATTGAGATGGAGCAGGTAACCAAAGATGAAACCTCTTGGGCCAGCAATGTCAGAAACGGTAGGCTGCCCTAGCTGTTCACATGCGGCTCTAGGGCGGGCAGGCAGAGCTGCCTTTCACGCCCTCAAGGGTCCACTGGGGGGTCTGCCTGAGGCTGGATCAGCTTCACTGGCTTCTTTTATTGCTCAATTTCTGCTCAGAGAAAGGCTCTGTCCTGCTGCTGGGCCTTGGGGAAGCCGACGTGAGCTGTTGTAAGTCCAATTAGGCTAGTCTCCTGTCTGTGGTCACAACTGCGGATGCTGCCTGGGAGAGGTCTTCTTCTCACAGGACTGCAGTGAGTAATCCAGGGAAACTGCCATTTGGGCTGCCTCAGTCAGGATTATGTGTGTCAGGGAGGATAGGGAGTGGTGGAAACCTCTGAGTCAGGTTGAGGGAGGCCTAGGGCTGCTCGGGGTTCTCTGTCTGAAGCACCACAAAGGGACAGGTGCTCTTTTGGGGGATCTAAAGGTTCTGTGGTTGGTGCTGATATGAAGGTGTCCTGGATGACTTCCCTGCAAGGCTTGCTTGGGCATCTTCTGCTGGGATTTTTCCTAAAAGGGGGCTCAGGCACCTTAACTATACTTTCTATTCCCTCATTTTGCAGAGCAGGAGCCCAAGGCCTGGAGAAGGTTCCTAACCTCATCACAGTGATTTAGCAACAGATTGGCAGTAACATCCCAGTGAGGGGCAGGGTGATACCCATGTCACTGAGAGTCTGCATTCATCAATGGTTTGAAACAGAATATTAAACCAGTGGGGTGAATCTGTGCTCTGCTCTCTGCCTTGCCATTGTTTAGCAGCGAGCCTTGGACCAGCTTCCTTGCCTCTCAATTTCCTCATCTATGTTGTCATTTACTATATTCTAAGCATCGCTGTTCTAAGAATTGGACATACATTAAGTCATTTAATTCTTAAAAACAACCCAATGAGGTAGTTACTATTGTCATACCTATTATAAAGATGAGAAAACTGAGGCACAGAGAGGTTGTTATGTGGCTAAAAAGAGGCAGAGCCATGCTATGAACCCAGGCAATTAGGATCCAGAATTCTTGCTTTTAATTTCTGTACTAGGTATGCTCTGAATGAAATAACTGGGAAAATATGAACACTGGCTGAATATTTGATGATAGGAAAAGATTACTGTTAAATGTTTTAGGTGAAATAGTGATATATACATTTATCTAAAAAAATAAGAGTCCTAGGCCAGATGTGGTGGCTCATACCTATAATCCCAGCACTTTGGGAGGCCGAGGCAGGGGGATTACTTGCAGACAGGAGTTTGAGACCAGACTGGCCAACATGGTGAAACCCCATCTCTACCAAAAAATACAAAAATTAGCCGGGCATGGTGGTGCGCTCCTGTAGTCCCAGCTGATCAAGAGGCTGAAGCATGAGAGTTGCTTGAACCTGGGAGGCAGAGGTTGCAGTAAGCTGGGATTGCGCTACTGCACTCCAGCCTGGGTGATGGAGTGAGACTCTGTCTCTAAAAACCAAACAAAAATAAAAAAATAGAGTTCTCATCTTTTAGAGATACATGCTGAAATAGCTACAGATTATATGTTGTTGGAATGTGCTTCAAAATAATCAGAGGAGGGGAGAGAGTGAGGGTACGGACAAAACAAGACTATCCGTGTTTAGTAACTGTTGAAGCTGGGTGATGGATGCATTAGAGTATATTATACCCTCAACTTTTGTTTGGAACTTTCCATTATAAAAAGTGTTTAAAAAGTCACCCTATATAAATGTTTGTTTTATTCTCTCTGAGGAATGTCAAAAGCACATGGACCTACCTCATGGACAGTGAAAAGAGTAATAGTCCACAGGGAGGGAGTGGCTGGGACACTGCTAAGAAGAGTCAGCTTCCAAGAGTGTAATTTATTGGGGGTGACCCATAGTGCCTATATTGTCTACCGTGGTCATAACACTTCTATGCTGTTCCCCTTATTCTGGTAAACAAATGTACACAAAGAGATTTCCTAACAAAACATCTTTACTCTGCAGCTATTGCATCACCACTACAGAGCCAGCCCACTCTCTTCTCTCTGCTCCATTGCCATTATTTTGGCTTGCCCAGCATAGTGTCTATCCAGTTCTTCTGATGACTTAACCCTGAGTTCCCCCTGGAAAACCATCATTTCTCTGCTCTCTTGGTTCCAGGACTTGGCTGTAATCTATGACTGCCAATCATAGCACAGCATTCCTATGGCCACAGATATTTATTTTTTTAGGGTTGAGTGTTTTACTCAAGCCAATTCAATCAGGCCCAGTCTGAGCTAGTCCTGGGACTGTTATGAGTGACTGGAAAGGAGGCACACATTTTGTCTTTGGATTTGAAGTTGTGAGGAACCTACGTACATGAAGGGACAGGCTGCCTGATAATCCAGAGTGGAGAGACTCTAGATTCTGAAAACATCATTTGAACTCCTAGATCCAGCTGTACCTGAAGACATACACAGTATGCCACAAGTGGTTTGCTAAAAGTAGTTCTGAAATATTACTAATATACTATAGTAGCAAATCATATAGAGAATGAAAATTCTTAAGCCTAGTATTAAAAAGTAGAAAGAAGAGCTATAAATTTTTATGCTCTTGTATTTGATTATAGACTAGAGATGTAGACATGGAGTAAAAAAAATGTGTCAGTTTCAGTGGTTGAGTAGAGCATTAACAGAGATCAGGACCAATCTTTTATCATTCCATGCATTCTTTCAGAGAGCCGAGAGAAACCAGGTGACTAGACAGACTCCTGTGCTGGTGAAACCTGTGGATGTTTGAATGTTTTGCCTGTGTATGTGGTAAGGTGACGTCAGCCTGAGTGTGCACCTGCCCTGTCTATGCTTGGCAGTAGCATCAGACAGATCCAGATTGTGGTAATGAGTAACTACTGGCTCTTCTCAGCCTCAGACACAGGATGAGTTCACATTTTATCCTTCAGCCTCTAAATGCCCCGACTGGAGCTTCCAAATGGAGCGACTGAAATCTGGCCTTGAAGATGTTGTGGATGTTCAGCAACAATTCAATAATGAGAAAATAAAAGTCTCTGGGTCTCCCAGAAGAAATAAAAAAAAGACAAAACAAAACAAGAGTCTCTGGGTCTGGCATTGTAGATCAGAACCGACAACAACGTGACTTCATGTAACGATAGGAAGACATCATTGTTCCAGCTGTGAAACCTTGGGCAAATTACCTAGCTTTTTCACTGTTTAATTTCCTCACTGGTAAAATGAGAATAATAATAGTACCTACCTTATAGGGTAGTTGTGACGTTAAATGAGTTAATAAAGTTTAAGCACTTTGAATAAAGACTGGCACCTTGTAAATGTTAGCTATGATGATAACTGAGAAATAATTTTTTGCCTTGAATAAACATTTCCTCTTGATTACAAATATCTGAAACAAGACACAGGCAGAAATATGAAGATTTATGAAAATTGTGATCAGCTCTCTGAGAATGTGGAATATTTCGAAGTCACAATCTTTAGTTTTCTGAGGTATCTGGTCAGTTAAAAAGCTGTATTTTAAGGCTCTCAACAGGGGATGGAGGCGTTCTGCTAGCGACCAGTCACAGGCAAGCTAATTAAAATCTTAAAAACACACCTACCCAGATAGTGGTTTCTTTAAATCTCAAATAGTTGGGCTGGCAGGGCTTGGAAGATTTCTTTGAAATATGTAGGTGTCACAAGAAATAATAGTAATTCAAGACTTAGATCCAACTTTAGCCAATGTCCCAGGGAGATGATGAAGGTAATGATAACAAGTAATGCTTCATTTTTCAGAGATGAAACAATTTTGATTTTTTTTTCTTTTTTTTTTTTGAGACCGATTCTCACTCTGTTGCCCTGGCTGGAGTGCAGTGGTGCAATCTTGGCTCACTGAAACCTCCACCTCCTGGGCTCAAGCAATTCTCCTGCCTCAGCCTGCCGAGTAGCTGGGATTACAGGTGGCTACCACTGCGCCCAGCTAATTTTTGCATTTTTAGTAGAGACGGGGCTTTGCATGTTGGCCAGGCTGGTCTTGAACTCCTGACCTCAAGTGATCCTCTCCCCTCGGCCTCCCAAAGTGCTGGGATTCCAGGCATGAGCCACTGCACCTGGCCGGTTTTGATTTAAATTTGTAGAATGCTGTTATTATACTTTTCTTTTCCTCCCTTCCTTTTTTGTTTTCCTTTCCTCCCTCCCTTCATCTCTCTCTCTCTTTTGTGTGCACTCTCTCTCTCTCTCTCTGTTCCTAGGAAGTACATAACCCTTTCTCTAGAAGTAAACACCTTTAACAGTTTGACATATATCTTTTTTTTCTTTTTTTATATACTTACACACACACACACACACACACACACACACACACACACTTATAAATTGTTTTGTAGGTGGGTTTTCAAAACATTTTATATAAATGAGATACTCTTTTGAGTTGCCCTTTATGTTGCTTTTTTCCACATTAAGGTCTTATCTTCCCGTGGCGATAAATATGAATTAATGTCTTTTTGAATTGCTGCTTATTGTTTCATTCCATGGGCATGCCACAGTTTTATTTATCCATTTACTGCTTGATGGATGGTTTGCCTTCCATTTTCTGCTTTCGCGAACAATCCTCACATAGCTCTCATGTGGCACATACAGAGTCTCTTTGCTGTCAGGTACATTTAAAAATAACTTACTAGAATGGTTTTTCATGTTTTTTAGTTTTAATATATAGAATACATTTGCATTTCATTCTAAACTTTACCAGTCTTTATGGTAAAGTTTGATCCTTTGGATAGCCATGTCTTATTTCTAGTTATACCCCTTTCCCATGTGATTTTCAACAAAATATGTCCAGATGATGGTGATGTCCACAGAAACTTGAATTATACATCTCAGTAATCAAGACATTCTCTATTCTTAAGACCCATCTAAAAGTGTTATCATATGAGTGATAAACAAAAATTTCTTTTTTACACCTTCAGGATTTCAAAGGTAATTTCTTTCAGCTGCATAGCCTGGCAACATTTTATACTGTTATAAAATCTACCTGTTTAATAAGCACCAGTATCCTTCATTTTTATTGAAATTTTATGTTGGTACATTTTACCAGCAAGTCTGCAGGTGAATGCCTGTCTCTACAAGGTACTAATCACTAGTATCTGTGGTTAGCATCCTGCACAGCAGGTACACTCCGCTCTTTATTTAATAAAATTCTTCTGTTTTCAAAAGCACAAGGCCCAAATCTGCAAATTCGGATGTGATTGTGATGTTACCTGTCAGCTGCACAAGCTGTACCACGAGGATTTGAGGAAGCTTATTGGACACAAATCTCTCAGGAACTCCTCTGCTGTTAACTGACCACAAAACCATGTAGCTCAGGTGAGTTTAAGGATTGTCTGTTTAGTAAGTGACTTGATACACTGAGACACTGATATGAAAAGTAGCTAGCCTGTGAACTCTTTCTGACCGGTTCAGAATGAGAAAAAGCTCTTGTTTTTTCTCAACATACTATTTCATTCACTAAGGAAGTCTTGCTTGGAAGAAAATATTGACTGAGCTAAACAGTGTGCTTTGTGATGTAGCTGATCTACATTCTGCTGCAAGTGCCTTAATTTGTACACTGATCTGTGAACATTCTAAGTAATGCTGTCTAAGATGTTTTGTAAAGTTGAATGAATGAATGAATGAATGAAACATATCTAAGATAGATTGAATGGCTTGTAAGTATTGGGGTGGGAGGATGGTGATTAAAATTTTCCCTTTCAGTAATACAGTGTTCCTTGTTTGCTTCTGAGCTGCCACAAGAGTGGGAAGGTTATTTAAGGCACAAATAGCCTACCTGACCACTGGTGCCTGTTCACCTGCCATTCCCTATGAAATGCATTGCTGTCTTCTTGGTTTTTGTTCTTCTTCCTGTTTTCGTTTCCTTCTCCTATGTTTTTGGGATGGGATGGGATTTAAAGAAGAAAGAAAAATAATATATGGATGGCTCATTGTATAGTCTATATTTTACACACAATTAAATAAAATTCTCACCACCAATGGGTAAGATGCTATTGTCTACTTTATTAAGTGCTCAGAGAAACTCAGCAGGTTTACCCATTTCCCATATGTGATGAAGTGGCAGGCTGGGGACTTGAACCCAAGTCTGTTTGGTTCTCCCCAGATGGTTTGGTCTCCTACTCTCACATCCCAGGAAGGTGCTTACAGAATCCAGGTTCTGGGACAGAACTTTAAAAGTGCCCACAATGACAAACTTACGTTCTGTTTTGTAATTTTGAAGCTCCATTGATTTCATAGTCAAAGTGCCTTTAATTGCCACAGACACTGCTATATTGCCCACTTATCTGTATTTGTGTCATATACTTGTAAGTCCCTGTAGGCTGTGAATGCCTTCATCTTATTCCTGTTTGTATCCCTCACACTAGTGGATCCCATCCCATCCCAGAAACACAGGAAAAGGGGCTTTGAAAGCAGTATATGTGATGGGTTTTACATTAAATATGTTAGTCTGTAAACTTCTTTATGTACCTGAGAAGACAGATATCAAATGACAGAGTCAAACACTTAAACTTTAAGATGCTGTGGTATAAATCTATTGAGGCATGTGTGTTGTCCAGTAAAGTAGTGCACAATGAGGAGAAAGGCATTAGGCTGAATTAAAGAGCCCATTATCTTGAGATACATGGCTGTTCCCTGGTATCCCTGGATCACGGCTTTTGGAACTTCATACTAGCATGTAATCTCCTTGAAGACAAGGAGTGGATCTCTGCTGTTTCTCCAATGCCTAGCATATTCCCTGGCATACAGTTCCCGGCTCCTGAAAAATATGTGTGGAAATGTTGAATGTGCTAGGTTCTCAGCATTTCTTCCTCAACTGCTGTTACTAGAGTTCATGATGGGCCCTCATGTGGTTCTTAGATTTCAGATTGTATGTCTTCTGCTCCTGGGTTTCCTGGTCCTCATCTAACATTTTCTGCTTTTGTTTCAATCTCTGTTAGTTCCTGCTCTGCATAAGGCACAATTCTATGATCAAGCACAGCTGGCAGGTAGGTGAGGAATGTGGCAGCAGGGGACCGTTGTTTATCCTGAGCATGTTCTCCAAAGGGAGCAGTGACAGTTGTTCAACTATTAAATGAAGTTTGAGGCAGCAATGTGAAAGTAGAATCATGATACCTATGAAGAGGGTAGTAACAAGTGGCATCAATGGCTCAGGCCCTACCCAGGCTTGCCTTTAGGTTTTAGACACCTGGCTTCCCTCTCCCCATTAGTCCAATGGAAGAGCCAGTTATACCTCTCATCTTCCCAGGGATAGAATATTTTTTCTCTTGGTCAGAGAATCAGACCCTCTACAAGCAGAATTTATCTTCTTAGCTACAAGCCAGGCTTCTCTGGCCCACTCCAGTGACATTCTTATGTTCCTGTTTCTTTTCACAATATTAAGACTGTGAAACACAGGGATTCCTAGTTCAGCTCATCTTTGTTTTTGAGAATCTTGAATCCTACAATCTGGGTCATGTATGTAATTTCCTGTTTTGGGGCACTATATGTGCATGTCCAGAGTCCTTTGCTAGAGGAATATGAAAATATTTTGAGTGTTTCAGGATCTTTTTTAATGCTGTCTCCCAAACTGGAGCTGTCTATTCATGTGCTGTGCCCTACCTGGCTCATCATAACAAGCCAGAACAAGAACCAATCTTTTCTCTTTTTTCTTTTTTTTTTTGAGATGGAGTTTCACTCTTGTTGCCCAGGCTGGAGTGCAATGGTGTGATCTTGGCTCACAGCAACCTCTGCTTCCTGGGTTCAAGCAACATTCCTGCCTCAGCTTCCCTAGTAGATGAGGTTACAAGCATGTGCCACCATACCCAGCTAATTTTGTATTTTTAGTAGAGACGGGGTTTCTCCATGCTGGTCACGAACTCCTGACTTCAGGTGATCTGCCCACCTTGGCCTCCCAAAGTACTGGGATTACAGGTGTAAGCCACCGTGCCCAGCCCAATCTTTTCTTTAGATTCTCTCTGCCTCCTGTTACATTTGACTAACTTTGCAGTTGCTCCCACTTCTTGGCTTGGTTCTCTGATATTGTCTTAGCCTAGTATTAGTTTCCTATTGCCATTGTAACAAATTACCACAAGCTTAGTGGAGTAAAACACAACACGAATTATCTTACAGATATTCTGAAGGTCCAAAGTCTAAAATGGGACAGCAGGGATGCATTCCCTCTGGATGCTCTCTGGGAGAATTCATTTCCTTCCCTTTTCCAGCTTCTAGAGGCTGCCCACATTCCTTAGCTCATGGCTGTTCATTAACACAACATTTGCTTCCATAGCCACGTCTCCTTGGACTCTGATTCTCCTGCCTATCTCTCATAAGGACTCATGTGGAGAATCCAGCATAATCTCTCAATATTGAGTCCTTAATTTTATTAAATCTTCAAACTCTCTTTCACCATGTAAGAAACGTGATTGTATTAGTCCATTTTCACACTGCTGATAAAGTCATACCTGAGACTGGGCAATTTACCAAAGAAAAGGGTTTAATTGGACTCACATTTCCACGTGGCTGGAAAGGCCTTACAATCAAGGCAGAAGGCAAGGAGGAGCAAGTCACATCTTAAGTGGATGGTGGCAGGCAAAGAGAGAGAATGAGAGCCAAGCGAAATGGGTTTCCCCTTATCAAACCATCAGATCTTTAGAGACTTATTCACTACCATGAGAACCGTATGGGGGAAACTGCTCCCATGATTCAATTATCTCCCACCAGGCCCCTCCCACAACACATGGGAATTATGGGAGTACAATTGAAGATGAGATTTGGGTGGGGACACAGAGTCAAGCTGTATCAGTGATATTCACAGGTTCTAGGGATTAGGACCTGGACATCTTTGCAGAGGGCATTATTCTTTCACAGTACTCATTAGTTTTGGTGATCCCCTAGACTTTTGAGATTATGGTCCTCTCTCTCCAAGACTGTTTTCAGCTCTGCCCATACTCATATCTTTTTGACAAATTTTGTGTTAATTTATCTATTTGTTCTTGCAGTTCTACAAGTTTCTGTTGTATGAATTTTGAAACTTTCTAATTAGATGCATAAATATTAGGACTGTATATCCTCTTAATTGACCCTGTAGTCATTATGAAACAACCCTTATTTTCTCTGTTTATATACCTCTGCTCTGAAATCTATTTTGTCTATGATTCCCCAGCTTTCTTTTGATTAGTGTTATCATAGGAGTATCTTTTTCTATCCTTTAACCTACTGCATTCTTTGTATTTAAAGTAGTTGAGGCCAGATGTGGTGGCTCACACCTGTAATCCCAGCACTTTGGAAGGCTGAGGTGGACAGATTGCTTGAGCTCAGGAGTTCAAGACCAGCCTGGGCAACATGGTGAAACCTTGTCTCTACAAAAAATACAAAAATTAGCTGTGCATGGTGGTGTGCACCTGTAGTCCCAGATACCCAGCAGGCTGAGGTGGGAGGATTGCTTGAGCCCAGGAGGTAGAGATTGCAGTGAGCTGTGATCATGCTACTGCACTCCAGTCTGAGAGACAGAGTGAGACCTTGTCTCAATAAACAATAAAATAAAATAAATAAAATAAAATAAAAAATAAACTAGCTGTCTGTATCCAGCATATAATTGGGCTTTGCTTTTTGTTTTTGAGATGGGGTTTTGCTCTTGTTGCCTGGGTTGGAGTGCAATGGTATGATCTTGGCTCACTGTAACCTCTGCCTCCTGGGTTCAAGCGATTCTCCTGCCTCAGCCTACTGAATAGCTGGGATTACAGGCATGAGTCACCAAGCCTGGCTAATTTTCTGTTTTTAGTAGAGATGGGGTTCTCCATGTTGGCCAGGCTGGTTTCGAACTCCTGACCTCAGATGATCTGCCTGCCTCGGCCTCCCAAAGTGCTGGGATTACAGGTGTGAGCCACCATGCCTGGCCTGGGCTTTGCTTTTTAATGCAGTCTCACAATCCCTGCCTTTTAATTGGGATTTTTAGATCACTTGTGCTTAATATAATTATTGATATATGCATTTTAGAAAAACCCCTCTGGAGATAGACTGGAGACATGGAGACCAAAGAGTCTCTTGCTGTAATCAAGTTAAGAAATAACAGCTTAAACCAAGGAAATGGCCCTAGAGATGGAGTGGGAAAGGGGCTGTATCTGAGGGATGTTAAGGATATATCATCAATAGAAGTGGAGCTGAGACAGAGAGATTTGTCAGTTATGATGTAGGTACCCAGATGGATTGCAATGTACAGAAATGTATTTTTTTTTTTTTTGTGATGGAGTTTCGCTCTTGTTACCCAGGCAGGAGTGCAATGGCGCGATCTCAGCTCACCGCAACCTCCGCCTCCTGGGTTCAAGCAATTCTGGATTCAAGCAATCCTGAGTAGCTGGGATTACAGACGCGCGCCACCATGCCCAGCTAATTTTTTGTATTTTTAGTAGAGATGGGGTTTCGCCATGTTGACCAAGATGGTCTCGGTTTCTTGACCTCGTGATCCACCCCCCTTGGCCTCCCAAAGTGCTGGAATTACAGGCGTGAGCCACCGTGCCCAGCCAGAAATGTATTGTTTTAAATGTCTAGATAGTTTTGCAGATTGCCTGGTATTATATTAGCTCATGTCTGATTTTCCATCTTTACCCAGTTTATGTTGACTCTAATGCAGAAGGTACTAGTACTAAGTAAGCACCATAGTAAGTTAACATATTATATTATTATATTAACTATGGTTAATACCATAGTAAGTCTCCAACATACAACAAATCTTTGGGGAAATGCATCTTTTCATAACTAGAGGGACCTGCTAGAGCAATTGTATTCTGAAGTTGGTTGACATATCACTAATTCTTCATTACTGAGAGCATTAGATTACAGAGTAACTCTTGGTTAGAGCAGAATAGAGAGAAATGAGTGCTAGGGAGTTCAAGAAGACAATGGGCACTCTGAGGTACAGAACTCCTTTTAGGAACAAAGGACTTATTCCTCCAGCTATTGGGAGTGCTCCTGGCAGAAAGACCACAGCCTTCTTCAGAAATTGCTTTAGTTGAACTGCTTTGCTGGATGGCATGCCCTCTCCATGGGGCAGCCCTCATCTAACAACTGATGACACAATGGTATAAAGACTTAGCTTCTGTTATGGTTTGGCTAGGTGTCCCCACCCAAATCTCATCTTATAGCTCCCATAATTCCCATGTGTTGTGGGAGGGATCCAGTGGGAGATGACTGAATCATGGGGGCAGGTCTTTTTTGTGGCATTCTCATGAAAATGAACGAGTCTCATGATATCTGATTTTTTTTAAAAAAACAAGAGTTTCTCTGTATAAGCTCTTTTTGCCTGCCACCATCCACATAAGATGTGACTTGCTCCTCCTTGCCTTCCACCGTGATTGTGAGGCCTTCCAAGCCACATGGAACTGTAAATCCACTAAACTTCTTTCTTTCGTAAATTGCCCAGTCTTGTCAGTGGTCTTCATGGCAGCCCCTTCCATCACAGGTCTGGAAGCCTAGGAGGAAAATATGGTCTCCCTGTCTCCAGTCTATCTCCAGAGGGGTTTTTCTAGATTTGACTGCCCTACTGGATTTTGGACTTTATCAGCATCATGAAAATGGATTAATACACTAAATTGGTACTGAGAGTGGGATGCTGCTGAAAAGATACCCGAAAAGGAAGCAACTTTGGAACTGGGTAACAGGCAGAGATTGGAACAGTTTAGAGGGCTCAGAAAAAAAAGGAAAATGTGGGAAAGTTTGGAACTCCCTAGAGACTTGTTGAATGGCTTTGACCAAAATACTGGTAATAATATGGACAGTGAAATCCAGGCTGAGATATTCTCAGATGGTGATGATAAACTTGTTAGGAACTGGAGCAAAGGTGACTCTTGTTTTGTTTTAGTAAAGAGACTGGTGGGATTTTGCCCCTGCCCTAGAGATTTGTGGAACTTTGAACTTGAGAGAGATGATTTAGGGTATCTGGTGGAAGCAATTTCTAAGCAGCAAAGCATTCAAGAGGTGACTTGGGTACTATTAAAGGGATTCAGGTTTATAAGGAAACGAGAGCATAAAAGTTCAGAAAATTTGCAGCACAACAATGCAATAGAAAGGAAAATCCCATATTCTGAGGAGAAATTCAAGCTGGCTGCAGAAATTTGCATAAGTAATGAGGAACTGCATGTTAATCCTCAAGACAATGGGGAAAATGTCTCCAGGGCATGTCAGCAGTCTTCATGGCAGCTCCTTCCATCACAGATCTGGAGGCCTGGGAGAAAACTACGGTTTTGTGGGCCATGCTTAGGATCCCTGTGTTATGTGCACAGGGACTTGATGCCCTGTGTCCTGGCCACTCCAGCTGTGGCTGAAAGGGACCAACATGGAGCTTGGGTCTTGGCTTCAGAGGGTGCAAGCCTCAAGCCTTGGCAACTTCCAAATGGTGTTGAGCCTTCAAGTGCACAGAAATCAAGAACTAAGGTTTGGGCACCTCTGCCTAGATTTCAGATGTATAGGATGCCCAGGCAGAAGTTTGTTGTAAGGGTGGGGACCTCATGGAGAACCTCTGCTAGGGCAGTGTAGAAGGGAAATGTGGGGTTGGAACCCCCACACAGATTCTCTACTGGGGCATCACCTAGTGGAGCTCTGAGAAGAGGGCCACTGTCTTCCAGACCCTGGAATGGTAGGTCTACCGGCAGCTTGCACTGTGCGCTTGGAAAAGCTGCAGACGTTCAATGCCAGCCCATAAAGGCAGCCAGGAGGGAGGCTTTACCCTGCAAAGCCACAGGGATGGAGCTGCCCAAGACTATAGGAATCTACTTTTTGCATCAGCATGACCTGAATATGAGACATGGAGTCAAAGGAGATAATTTTGAAGCTTTAAGATTTGACTGCCCTGCTGGATTTTGGACTTGCATGGGGCCTGCAGCCCCTTTGTTTTGGCCAATTTCTCCCATTTGAATGGCTGTATTTACCTAATGCTTGTACCTTACTGTATCTAAGAAGTAACTAACTTGCTTTTGATTTTACAGGCTCATAGGTGGAAGGGAGTTGCCCTGTCTTGGATTAGACTTTGGACTGTGGACTTTTGAGTTAATGCTGAAATGAATTGAGACCTTGGGGAACTGTTGGGAAGGCATGATTGGTTTTGACATGTGAAGATATGAGATTTGGGAGGGGCCAAGGATGGAATATGGTTTGGCTCTGTGTCCCCATTCAAATCTCATCTTGTAGCTCCCATAATTCCCATGTGTTGTAGGAGGGACCCAGTGGGAGATTACTGAATCATGGGGGCAGGTCTTTCCTGTGCCATTCTGGTGATAGTGAATGGGTCCCATGAGATCTAATGGTTTTAAAAAAAATGGGAGTTTCTCTGCAGAAGCCCTTTTTGCCTGCCACCATTTCACCTAAGATGTGACTTGCTCCTCCTTGTCTTCTGCCATGATTGTGAGGCCTCCCCAGCCATGTGGAACTGTAAGTCCATTAAATGTCTTTCTTTTGTAAATTGCCCAGTCTAGGGTATGTCTTTATCAGCAGGGTGAAAACGGACTAAGGCTTCTTTGCCCTAACTCAGGACAAGTTTGAAAGGTCATCTGTGTTGAGGTCCCCAAAAGCACCCACAAGTTTGATGATTCACTAGAAGGACTCACAGAATTCAGCATATAGTTGTACTCAAGGCTATGATTATAGCAAAAGGATACAAAAAAGCAAAATCAGCTAAGGCAAAAGGCACATGGTACAAAGTCTAGAGGAAACCAGGTGTAGTTTCTGAGTTCTTCCTCAGTGTAATCACACAGGACACATTTAAGTCTTATAGCACTGAACTGTGACAATACGGAAGCTCATTAAAGATTCAATGTCCAAGGTTTTATTTGGGACTGGTCGAACAGGCCTGTTTACGTAACACATTGCCAAATCCAGACTCCCAGAAGGAAAGTAGGTATTCAGCCTAAACCACACTGTCTGTACAAACAGTCTGGCACAGTGAGCTGCTCTTATGAGTTAGGGAATGGTGGGAGCCCTCCCCAAATCCAAGTTCCCAGATGTCACTCAAGAACCAACCATGCAACCTTGCAGGCATTTCCGAGGATAGCAGTCTCATGCCTATGCTAACTCATTTTTGTGTACTACCCCAGTTTCAGTTTCCTGTGGGGCTCACTAAGGTGCTACCTTTACAGACCTATAAGATAGACATGAGTGGCGGCCTCCATCAACTCTTTTCATTTAATTCACCATTCTGGTCCCTCCAAAATTTAGACAGATCCTGCAAGATGACAGTTGGACTAAGGAAAATTCAACCGACTAGTAGCCCTGATTATGGCTGCTGTGCCAGATGTGGCATCTTTGTTAGAAGAGATTAACATGGCTATGGGTAGATGCCATACAACCACTGATCTGGTGGGTGCCTGCTTTTCCATCCCTGTTAAAGGATAAGAAACAGCTCACAATCACATGAAAAAAAACAAAACAAAACAGTAAACATATGTAGTCTTGTTCCCAAGGCAATGTTAATGATCTTGCTTCTGTTATAATTGAAATAATCTAGACCAGACAGACATTCTATGGAAAATCACTTAGTTCATTTTACTGATGGATTATGTTAATCCAATGGGATGACTAGTTAATTGGAAGGCTTGATAAAGCATATGTGCTCCAGAGGGTGAGATAAAACTCATGAAATTCAGGGGCCTATAACATCAGTAAAATTTGCAGGGAGAAGCGTCCAGTGATTTGGGGCATGCTAAGACATCCCCTCTCAAGTAAGAGACAAATTATTACAATTTGCATGTTCCACTATGAATAAGAAAGCACAATGCTTGACAGGCCTCTTTGAGTTCTACAGGCAGTATATTTCACACCTAGGGATACTGCTTTCCCTTATACACTGGGTAACACCAAATCTGCTAGTTTTGAGTGAGGGCCAAAGCAGAAAAGGGCTCTATGGTAGGTCCATATTGTGCCGAAAGCTGGCCTGCTATGTGGGCCATCTGAACTTGCAGACCCCATATTAGAGTTATATTGGTGGAGGGAAAAGACGTGGAAGAAATTAGAGCAAAACCTCTATGTATATACTCTTTATGTTTCTCTGCTCATTTTATTGAATAACTCAAATGTATAAAACCACGTAACACATTACTGGAGAAAATGTTTTATTTTTCAAATAAATAATGGGAAATAATGGATTTTCTATCTCTCAATTATTTCTGTAATAATTTTATCTTTTTATTAAAACCAAACATATATTTAAGACATTTCACTTTTTCTCAAATTAGACTATGGTATAACTGTAATTATCACTAGCAACCGAAGTCTATTTCCAGAAATTTAAACTTGATGTAGAGAAAAATTCCACATATCAAGTGTTTTGTACCTGACTTTTGGTGCTGAGGTTGAACTGCTGTACTGTGTTCCTGGCTCTAGAGGCCACACCTAGCTTTTAAAGCAAAGTAGAATGAACCCTTGGGTCAGCCTTGGCTGCCAGAGGAACTTCTGGAGTGGGAAGACTTGGGTTTTGCTTTATACAGGACAGTTCTTTCCCGGGCTAGGCTGGAATCTCTGAGAACAGAGGGCTGAGATACATACTATGTTTAGGCATTTGTTTGGAGCAGCAGGGAGGACCTTATTTTTAATCTCAGATTTCTATCAGTAATTGTTTTCCTTTCAGAATAAAGAGAAAATGGGCAGCTCTGGGTCCTTAATGATACCAATATTTTGCCTGTGGTTATTTATTTCTCAGTTATACTAGGTCCAGTGAAAAAGAAGACAAGAACTGAGTATACTACCAATATAAGTAGTAAAAGTGACTGTGGCAATTTTGATAGTGGCAGACTGAGATTTTACTCTTGGCAATGTCTTCTAGGCTTGGTGTATTCTAAGCAGCCAGTAGACTGCTAGATTTCAGATATACTGTGTTTGGATCTACCCTCTTACTTTTCTCCATTGTCCACTGACTTACTTTAATTTACATACTCACAATAGGATGACGGAAAAATAATCTCTATTCAAAACATTTCCATAAAGCCTAAGATCATACCCAAACTTTCCATTAGGGTATCTACTTATTAAGTCAAAATTAAGTAACTAAAATAAATAATGGGTAACTTAAAATAAGAGGTTTTTTATTTTTAAGATGGAGTCTTGTTCTGTTTCCCAGGCTGGAGTGCAGTGGCATGATCTTGGCTCACTGCAGCCTCTGCCTCCTGGGTTCAAGCAATTCTCTTGCCCCAGCCTCCTAAGTAGCTGGGATTACAGTCATGTGCCACCATGCCTGGGTAATTTTTTTTTGTATTTTTAGTAGAGATGGGGTTTCACCATGTTGGCCAGGCTGGATTTGAACCCTGACCTCAAGTGATCCACATGCCTCGGCCTCCCAAAGTGCCAGGATTACAGGCATGAGCCACTGTGCCTGGTCAGGGCTTTTTTTTTTTTTTTTTTTCCAGGTAGGAAAAAGATATGGCCTCAGTGATTTCCTCTTAGCATAAAGCTGATCTTGCAGATATGAGTTAAATCCCATTTAGAGGGAAGGTTTGGAATCCTACATAAAAGTGTAACATGCATTAAAACAGAAAATTCTTAAATACAAAAAATTCAACTGACCATATCTTAACTAATATTAATGTAACACAAAATTACAATAAACAAATAAGCACAAAATGCATTTCAATTTTTGTTACTATGATGAAACAACTGATACTCACATTCTAACTGCTACAGCATGGACTTCCGAATGAGGTTCATGTATGTATACGTGCTTCTAAGTAGAGTGTGGCTTTGGCAAATGGTTTTTATTCTAACCCACAGTATTTATGACTATAATTTAAGTTGCCTTCGGTAAGGAATTATGAGAAAAGCTAAATTTATGACACTTGGATCAATTAGGAAATAACAAGGAATTATTCTTTTGCATATTTGGTAAGAGGCTATTCTAAAGCTGCTGTTTTAATAACCCATTTCTCTAAATAAAATCCCTTGGACAATAATCTACTCCCCTAATTAAAATATTCTAATCCTTTCTCTCCAATTCCTATTTCAACTGCAAGAGCCACAATTATTATTTTTAGTGGTTTCTTTTATATTTTGTATTTTTAAAAAATGTCGGCAATACTACTTTAGATATAAAATACAAAGCAGCATTTAAAATATAGAGCTAGTGCTGGCATTCAGATTTTAGATATACCTTTATGATGAAATAGTCATGAAGCAAAGCGTTCAGACCTGTCAGAGCAACTAACCATTTACAAATCAGATTTATGACATTTTTTATCTCTTAAAGCTATTCTGGTTTACATCAAAGTGCTTCTAGTGAGGAGGAATGATGTACTGTACTGAAAACTGAGACTTCACGAGGGGTCTTCTTAAATTGGCTCTGAACAATTTTAAAAGCCAATAGATCTTCATCATGTGTTATTCTCAGAGTCAATACCACAGGAAGCCTTGTAAAACGATCCTTTGGTATTACTGATAGCTAAAGCACCTTGGACTGAATCCAAGATGGATATGTATTGTAAATGAATTGTGCTTTGTAGTAAAATGCATTTAAAGTAAAATTCAATGAACTTACCATAAAGCACATGTAAGTAAAGGTACTACTTTGAAGCCAAAAATCTGATGTTGCTGGAGAAGTGTCAAATTTCTTCTACTATAGTTTAATTTATAGTTTCTTCTACTATAGTTTAACTAATTTGACATTATTTCTTTAGCTCTGTGACATTTTCTTGAGAGTTTAACATCTTACAATAGTGACCCGGCACTAGTATAGGTCTATAAAAACATAATTGTCACAAGTCACACAAATACATAATTATAACAAATTTCTACATACTTTCAAAAAAGTCTTTGGATAACAACTATAATGCATAATGCTCAGAGAATCCAAAGCAGCACTTTAAATGATGGATATTATTTACTGATGGTAAATGAGATTTTCTAAAAATCTGTACCAATGACAATTTTAGGTAGAACATGAAATTATTTCATGAAATATAGTCCCGTTCTATGCTCTCCTGACAACACTCCCAACAGAAAGCATCCAGTCTATTTGCTGTTTCTTGGCTGATCAGACATTCATCCTTTAATTCCCTGATTGTCTTCCTCAGTGATTTCTGAAAACGTTTTTCTCGGTCTAAAACATTCCGTAGACTTTCCTTTGTATCCTCTAGCTCGGTGATCACATGATCTAATTTATGCTTAAGTTTCTTTGGACTGTCCATTACACTGTAGCTATGTTCCTAAAAACATAAACACCAAGTTATTAAATCAGACAGACATGTAGTTGGAAGAAAGCTCATAACTAAGCCTGAGATGTTTCTTCATTTATAATGCTTACAGAACATCTTTAAGTTGGTGATATTTAGAGGTTTAAGGAATATGGGAAGAAGACGGGGCAGAAGCAAAATTTAGGGTGCTAAGGGCCTCCTTTTACTAAGGCCAGGCATACACAAGGTCTGCAGAATATTAGGAGCACTTATCTCTACGAACATCACGACACTTGCAATGTGTCCTATAGGTTTTGTTCCTTCAATGTGGTGCTGGTAAGTTTAATTTTTACCTATCAGACAAATTTAAATTAAGTTTTTAACTGGATTACTTTATTGGATGGCTATTTTGTTTTATAAGGTATGACAGGAAAAGAGTACTGCAGCAGGTTCTCAGGCCAGGTGATGGGGATTTAGAGAGGACTCTGGTCTTGGGATTTTTCAGAGACAACTCCTCTCAGTATTTATTATGGTTATGCTTAAATTTGCTAGATATGCTTTTTTTCCTTCTTCATTTGAAAATAGGAAAAATAACACTGACATATTTTATAAAGGTACCATAAAATAATGTTGAAAAGCTATTATTTAATATTAAAATTAGTAACAGAGACTGAATTGACCCCTCCCTCAAAGAACCAACAAAGGCTTAAAAGACAGAAAAAAACAGCTTCTAGGATAATGGACATTTGGCAAGGATGGTAGCTATTGTGGACAGATGGGAAACAAAGAGGTGAGACCAAAGACTGCTCCAGCTAACTGCTTGAGAGAGTTTCTAGGCCTCAGGGCAAGGAGGGGAAACCCCGCAGAGCTTAGCAGACTGAGTTAAGAAGGTAGTGCAAAACATCCAGGGAGACCAAGGTGGCTACAGTTCACAGGATGAAGTACTAGGCAGATGAGAGCTGCACAGAAAAAAACTCGAGATATTCAGAGGCTCCCCCTTGATGCCCCTGAGTATTCCACGGAGTAAGATCAGCACATCCATGTGAAAAACTACTCAAGGCTTGAGGAAAGAACAATCAGAGATTGAGTGCCCTGTGCTCACAGGGCATAGGCACTATCCCCACTAGCCAGACTTGAAAATGTCAAGATTCATGGACAGTAAGTATACAAAAGGATTTTGCCTGCACAGTGAATAATAAATAGCCCTATCTGTTCTAGTTCTGTTAATCAAAGTAAAACCTGAAAGGGTCAAACAGTTTCTAACTAACTGTACCCCAGAATAATGCCCAAGAAAACAGGATACAAAAATATCATGGCATGCAAAATTTACCAGGCATGCAAATAAGCAGGAAAGCATTAGTCATACTGAGATACATCAATCAATGGAAACCAAGCTGAAACTGATAGAAATGTTAGAATTAGCAGACAATTAAGAAAGTTATTAAAATTGTACTCCATATATTCAAAAAGTTAAGTACATGAAAGATAAAAAAATACTCTACTAGAATATCTACAGATAACTACGATGTGTGAGGTAAAAAAATATACTGGCGAGAATGGCAATGTATTTTTTGAAATTTGACATTTCAGAAGAAAAGATTAGTGAATGTACATTTACAGTAATAGGAACTATCCAGTATGGACTAGAGAGAGAAAGGAGATAGAAAAAAAATAAAGCGTCAGCAACCTGTTGCACATTTCAGACAGCCTAATATACATGTGATTAGAATTCCTATGGGAGAGGAAAAATTGGGATAGAAAGAAATATTTGAAGAAATCATGGTAAAAATTTTTCCAAGTTTGACAAAAACTATAAACTGCTAAATAAAAAAGCTCAACAACAAAAATTTTTTTTTGAGATGGAGTTTCACTCTTGTTACCCAGGCTGGAGTGCAATGGCACAATCTTGACTCACTGCAACTTCTGCCTCCTGGGTTCAAGCGATTCTCCTGCCTCAGGCTCCCTACTAGCTGGATTACAGGTGCCTGCCACCACGCCCAGCTAATTTTGTATTTTTAATAGAGATGGGGTTTCTCCATGTTCGTCAGGCTGGTCTCGAGCTCCAAGCCTTAGGTGATCTACCCACCGTGGCCTCCCAAAGTGCTGGGATTATAGGCATGAACCACCATGCCTGGCTAAAAGCTCAACAAATCTTATCTTAAGCAGAAGAAACGTGAAGAAAATGAAACCAAGGAATATCATCATCAGATTAGGCAAAAGCAGTAGAAAGAAAAAAATTCTTGTCCAGCACGGTGGTTCATGCCTGGCCCAGCACTTTGGAAGGCTGAGGCAGGGGGACTGCTTGAGCTTAGGAGTTTCAGACCAGCCTGGGCAACATGGAGAAATCTGGTCTGTACAAAAACATACAAAAATTAGCCTGGTATGGTGGCAGATGCTGATAAGTCCCAGCTACTCAGGAGGCTGAGGTAAGAGGATTGCTTGAGCCTGGGAGGTTGAGGCTGCAGTGAGTTGTGAATGTGCAGCTGCACTCCAGCATGGGTGATAGAATAAAAACCTGTCTCCAAAAATAAATAAATAAATAAATAAAAAGTTTTTAAAAAGACAAAAACTCTTAAAAGCCAAGAAAAAAAGGTATTAGGTACAGAGAATAAATCTGACAATTAAATTTTTCATCAGAAACAGTGCATGTAAGAATACAGTAGGGCAACATTTTCAAAAATACCAAAACCAACTGCCCCTCCCCCAAAACTGTTAACCTAGAATTTGATACCTAGTGAAAATGTCTTTCAAGAGCGAAGGGCAAACTTTTTAAGAAATAGAAATGTTGAAAGAATTCATCACTATAGGAAATTAACATTTTTATAGTTGCACTGTAGGAAATGTTTAAGTAAGTCATGTAGGTAAAATGATATCAGGTGGAAATATGGACTGACACAAAGGAATGAAAAGCCTTGGAAATGGCACCTACATGGATAATTATCAGATTTTTTTTTTCTTATTATCCAAATCTCTTTAAAGAATAACTTACTGTTTAAATAAAAATAATAACAATAGGGTGTGGAGTCTGTAGCATATGTAAAAGTGAAATGCATGACAGCAATAGCACAAAGATTGAGAAAGGAAAAATGAAAGTATACAACTATAAGATTTTTGCATATGAAGTGGAATAATATCACTTTAACATAGTCTATGATAATTTAAAGATGCCATAAACCTAAACACAGGCACACAGGCCAATGGACAAGAAAAGAGAATGCAGAAACAAATCCACACACCTATAGGGAACTCATTTTCAACAAAGGTGACAAGAACATAAACTAGGGAAAAGACAGTCTCTTCAATAAATGGTGCTGGATATCCAAATACAGAAAAATGAAACTAGACCCCTACTTCTTACAATATACAAAAATCAAATCAAAATGATTAAAGAATTAAATCTAAGACTTCAAACTATGAAACAACTATAAGAAAACACTGGAGAAACTCTCCAGAACACTGGTCTGGGCAAATCTTTTTTTTTTTTTTTTTTCTTTTTTGAGACAGGTTCTCACTTTGTTGCCCAAGCTGGAGTACAGGGGTGTGATCAAGCCCACTGCAGGCTTGATCTCCTGGGCTCTAGCGATCCTCCCACTCAGCCTCCTGAGTAGCTGGGACTATAGGCATATGCCACCATCCCCAGCTAATTTTTTTGTATTTTTGGTAAAGATGGGGTTTCACCATGTTTCCCACGCTGGTCTCAAACTCCTGACCTCAAGCGATCTACCCAGCTTGGCCTCCCAAAGTGCTGGGATTACAGGAATGAGCCACCATGCCTGGCCTAAAGATTTCTTCAGTAATACCCCACAATTACAGGCAACCAAAGCAAAAATGGACAAATGGTATCACGTCAGGTTAAAAAGTTTCCATACAGCAAAGAAACCAATCAACAAAGTGAAGAGAGAACCCACAGAATGGGACAAAATGTTTGCAAACTATCTATCCATCTGACAATGGATTGATAACCAGAATATATAAGGTACTCAAAAAACTCAACAGGAAAGAAATCTAAAAATTTGATTAAACGCTTGGCAAAACATCTGAATACACACTTCTCAAAATAATACATATGAATGACAAATAGGCATATGAAAAGGTACTCAACATCACTGATCATCAGAGAAATGCAAATCAAGTCAACAATGGGAAAATATCTCATGCCATTCAAAATGGCTTTTATCCCTAAAACAGGCAACAACAAATGCTGGCAAGGATGTGAAGAAAAAGGAAACCTGTATACTGTTGGGGTAAATTAGTACAACTACTATGGAGAACAGTTTGGGGGTTCCTCAAAAAACTAAAATAGAGCTACTGTATGATCCAGCAATCCCACTGCTGGGTGTATACCCAAAAGAAACGACATCATTATATCAAAGGGATATCTGCACTCCCATGTTTGGTGCAGCTCTTTCACAATAGCTGATATTTGGAAGCAATCTAAGTGTCCATCAACAGATGAACGGATAAAGAAAATGTGGCACTTAAGCACCATAGAGCACTATTGAACCATTAAAAAAAAAATGAAATTCAGACATTTGCAACAACATGGATGGAACTGGAGGACATCATTATGTTAAGTAAAATAAGCCAGACACCGAAAGACAAACATTACATCTTTTCACTTATTTGCAGGATCTAAAAATCAAAACAAATTGAACCCACAGAGACAGGAGAGTAAAATGATGATTATGAGAGGCTGGTAAGCGTGGTGGGTAGGGGGGAAGTGGGGGATGGTTAATGGGTACAGAAATTTAGTTAGGCAGACTGAATTAAGATCTAGTATTTGGGCCGGGCGCGGTGGCTCAAGCCTGTAATCCCAGCACTTTGGGAGGCCGAGGCGGGTGGATCACGAGGTCAAGAGATCGAGACCATCCTGGTCAACATGGTGAAACCCCGTCTCTACTAAAAATACAAAAAAAAATTAGCTGGGCATGGTGGCGTGTGCCTGTAATCCCAGCTACTCAGGAGGCTGAGGCAGGAGAATTGCCTGAACCCAGGAGGCGGAGGTTGCGGTGAGCCGAGATCGCGCCATTGCACTCCAGCCTGGGTAACAAGAGCGAAACTCCGTCTCAAAAAAAAAAAAAAAAAAAAAAAGATCTAGTATTTGATAGTACAACAGGGTGACTATAGCCAACAATAATTTATTATATATTTAAAAATAACTAAAAGTATAATTGGATTTTTTTGTAACATAAAGGATAAATGCTTAATGTGACAGATACCATATTTACCCTGATGTGGTTATTATGCGTTGTATACCTATATATGTCTCATGTATCCTATAAATATACATACTTACTATGTACCCACAAAAATAAAAAAAAGATTATTATAAAGCTGTATTAATCAAGATAGTAAAAGAGATCTACATTCCATGCTTGCCTCTAACATGAACAAGCAATGAGATAAATAAATAAATGCAAGCTTGAATACTCTGTATGTGTATGACGGAGAAAACTTAAAAAGAAATAGCTATTTTTTATTACATATTTCATATAGAAATTATAGCAGTTAAAGGGAAGAATTAATTATTTCCTTGGTAGAAATATCCTTCCAGAAGCTTTCTTCAATTAACGACATTATGTAACCAAAGGATTAACTATCTCTATTTTGCTGTTGCATATATATAAATTACAATGACCTCAAGAAGCAATATTAACCCCTGGATTTTGCTAGGATTCTGAAAAATTTCATTCTAGTGGAGAGGACATATTCATCTTAAAAGTATTAACATGAGCTCAGTAAGTCATTTACTTACAAAAATGAACTGGGATTGGAATTCTTCAATACATGAGGAAGAACCGACAAGATGGTGATTGTAGTTAGTGGCTGGAAGGGTTTTGAGGCTGAAGTTTTTTCTACAATGAAGCTTTTCTCTTTTCCCCTGTTAAGAATAGTTAGTAACAATCATTGAGATATTTTTGTCCTTTCTTACATTTTTTATCCTTCTTAACTTTTATAGTGAAGTTAATACCACATTTCTTTTCATGGAAATTTTACAAGTCAGTACATTCTACCAGATAATTTTAAAAGAACTTCCTGAAAACAACTCTAAGCTTCATCTAAAAACACAAATTCTCCTAAAAAGGAAGAGTGTAGGAGGTTACACCCTACAAGCTATTAACACAGTAACAATAATTAAAATAGTATGCTCCTTTCTTAGGACTAGATAGAAAAACCTAGAAATAGATCATCAAGCAGATAGCTGCCTTTAGGATAAAGGTGGCTTTCTAAATAAGTAGAGTAAGGCCACAAATCATGTAAAAAATCAACTAATTGAGAAAAGCAGTCATATCCTTTAATATAATAAAGCACAATGAAATTCCACGTACTGAAAATTTATGTAAAAAAGAAAACTACGAGGAGGTAGAAAAAATACAGAGAATATTTATATAATCTTAAAGTGAGGAAGCTAATCTCATATAACAAGAGAAAACACAGAATTGACTACATTTAAAAAAAGCCTGAATTTCAAAGAATATAACAGAATAAACCCATGCCATAACTAGAACTCAAGAAAAACAATAAAAAATAACCAGGAAGGAATGTAGGAGAAAGGGGAGAAAAAAAAGGAACTGCAACGTAGATGGCAGTTAAATGATTCCTATCCTCAACAGCCAGTGTTTTTACAAAACAGCATAGAAAAAGATAATAGAAGGGGACCTGAATAAGTAACTCACAAAAGAATACAAATATCCAATAAACTCATGAAAAAACGTAGACATGCATGAGTATTCATAAATAGATTAAAACATTAAGATGCCATTTTGCCCATCAATTTCAGCAAAGTTTACAAATGCAACTTATACCAAGGAGTTTTTTTTTTTTTTTTTTTTGAGACGGAGTTTCGCTCTTGTTACCCAGGCTGGAGTGCAATGGCGCGATCTCGGCTCACCGCAACCTCCGCCTCCTGGGTTCAGGCAATTCTCCTGCCTCAGCCTCCTGAGTAGCTGGGATTACAGGCACGTGCCACCATGCCCAGCTAATTTTTTGTATGTTTAGTAAAGACGGGGTTTCACCATGTTGACGAGGATGGTCTCGATCTCTTGACCTTGTGATCCACCCGCCTCAGCCTCCCAAAGTGCTGGGATTACAGGCTTGAGCCACCGTGCCCGGCTATACCAAGGATTATACCAAGGGTGGGTAGACATTGTTATGCATAGCTAGTAGGGGGAGTAGATTGGTGCAAGCTTTCTAATGAGATTTTCTCTAATGAGACTTTGGAAGATCTTTATCAAAAGCTAATCTTTAAAAATGTATATAATCTTTGATCCAACCATTTTATTTGCAGGATTTAGTTCAAGGAAATAAGGATATGAACCAGCTAGAATAGTGTTCATTTTAGTGCTGTTTAAAATAAGGAAAGTTGACAGCCTATACACATTATTAAAGATTGATTATATACACTATTTTTTATATGTAGGATCAACTGCTATATGGTCAGTAAAAATGGTCTATAAAATTGATACCACTAACTACTGTTAAGGTTATGGAATGAAAGGAACTCTTATATGCTGATAGCGGGACTATAAATTTGCAAAAGCACTCTGGAAAACTATGGCTATGGCAATATATACTCAAGCTGAACATCCACATCGCCAGAACCTAGTAATTCCCACTTCTAATTGAAGCATATATATACCCTATAGAAATGTGTATATAAATGCAACCAAAAGACATGCCCCAAAATGTTCAGAACTACACAACAGCCCTAATGTGAAAAACCACACCAACGTTTATCAATAGTAGCATGAAGAAATTAGTTTATTTGTACAATGGAATACTATATAGCAAAGAAAATAAATGGACCGGTATCTCAAGCTACAATGTGGATGACTCACACAAGATGTTGAGCTAAAGAAGCCAGAGTACATACTGTAGACAGGACTCCATTTATATAATTGACAGTGACACAAGTCAAGACAGTAGTTACTTTTGGGGGGTAGTGGCTGGGAAAGCATATGAGGGAGGCTTCTGGGGCACTTATAATGTTTTATATCTTGGTCTGAGGGGAGTGACATGATTGTACTCACTTTTTGAAAACTCACTGATTTGTATACTTATAAATAAGGGTCTACAAATATGTTTTACTTCAATATAAAGTTTAGTTAAAAAAAGTGACAGTCTATATAGGTTTCTCTTAAACATGTGATCCACAGATCTGCAGCACAGAGTAGGATGCTTGTTAGAAAGTACACTCCAACTTACAGATGTAAGAGTCTGTATTTTAAACAAACTCGCTGGATAATCTTTATGTAGGCTAAAGCTTGAAAGCTATGGTTGTAGGAAAATACTTAATGTCATGGAGAATAGGAGTTAATAGTGAACTCTGAAGCCAAAATGCCTGGAATCAAATCTAGCCTCTGTCACTTAATAGAGGTGTGACCCTGGGGAAAGTCATTCTAGCTCTCTGGGCCTCAGTGTTTTCAAGTGATAAAATGAAAATAATAATAGTACTTACCTCATATATTCTTTCAAAGATTGAGTTAATAGATATGTAAAGTACTTGGAATAACACCTGGCACACAGTACACACTAAGTTAAAAAACCCAATAAAGCAAAGAAAGGAAAAGATACAGAGTGTAATTCTATTTCTAGAAGGTTATCTATATAAATACAGATGAATTTATATAAAGCATATATACAAATCATTACAAAGATATAGATCAAAGTGTTCAGAGTATTATTTATAGATTATGTGATTATTATCTTTATGTTATTTTTGCTCCTATTTTCTAAAATGAAAAATTTGTTATAAGGAAATCAGTATTTTTTGAAAGTTAGTAAGTTACGGCTTATTTGATTTGTTATACCCATATTTCTCAAGTTAAGGTCCTCCTAACATTGTATAGCTAGATGATACCTTGGTAGTAGGAAAAAAACAAAAGCCCTAGAGCAACTTTCCCAAGATACTGTATATTCATTAGTATAAAAGAAAGTGAGGCATTCTACAAAATGACCAACTGCAAAAAGTGAGCAGGACTGCATGAGGGCAGGTATACTTCTGGCTACTTTTCTTGTTTTTAGCTGCCAGGAAGGAGATCCCTTTCAATGGAGGCTCTTCTTGAATTTTCCACCTTGGATAAATCAATCAGTCTACAGGTTCTAGAAATTCACTTTGAGGTACATAAAGTCAAGAGAACTACTGAGAGTGAGGCAGCCAACCCATGGGAGTATTCCCGAGAAAAAACACAGAATTCAATTAGCGTTTACTTATTCAACTGTTCTACCTTCTTTTCCTGACCTTTTCTTCTCCTGTTCTTATCTCTCTTTTTTGGTTTTCTTCCTTTTGATCCTACCTAGACTTTAAGCTTGCATGTATGTGGCTCTTACAAGTACTTTAGTCCTGTTATTGGTTCTGCTCTTGACTTCTGTCCCAGTGTTAAGGACTGCCAATTAGGAACGTCAGTTTTACATTCTTATGTTAACTTCCATTTTTAGACAAAAATCTCGAGTTATGCTAATTCCTAAAGTCAGTCCACTTCACCAAACCTTAGTAATGTACAAATATTTATGAGTGGTTACTGGTAAAATACTCCTACTATGCATTACAAAAGTTGAAGATGCAGTCTACAAATTTAAAAACTTCAAGAATGGACTTCAAATGAATAAGCAGACAATAAATATGTTAGCAAGAGTGGTGAAGGTTCTTCAACAGTATAAAAAGTGAGCAATGATGGTAAGTAGTATCTCATAAACAAACCTGTAGGTGATATGGAGAATCAAAGATAGAAGGTATGACTCCAGGTTTCAGTTTAATGTTTGGAGCACTTCTGTCAAAATCTGTCTTCTTAAAGTGCCTCGAACACAACACATCTCCTTTTTTAGGCTCCCAAATGCCGGCTGCATTCACATCAAGTCTTTTCATTGCTAATACCCATTTCCTTTTGATGTTTTCATCTGTGGGAAATCTAGAAAAAAATACAAAAAATATTTTAAAATCAAATGTCATTAATATATAATTGAATTAAAGCTGTCATACAATTGTAACTAAATTGATTTGTTAACTTTTTTTTTTTTTGAGACAGAGTCTCACTCTGTTACCCAGGCTGGAGTGCAGTGGCTTGATCTTGGCTCACTGCAACCTCTTCCTCCCAGGTTCAAGCAAGTCTCCTGGCTCAGCCTCCCAAGTAGCTGGGATTACAGGCACAGGCCACCACACCCAGCTAGTTTTTGTATTTTTAGTAGGGGTGGGGTTTTACTGTGTTGGCCAGGCTGGTCTCGAACTTCTGACCTCAAGTGATCCACCTGCTTCGGCCTCCCAAAGTGCTGGGATTACAGGTGTGAGCCACTGTTATTAGTCTTGAGAATTACAATATTTAGGAAACCATAATTCATGCTTTTGTAACTTTCAGTTTTAATATTCAGATTTTTGTGCCAATCATGCTGCAGATACATGGCCCTCGTTTCAATTTTTCTCATATTATAAGAAAGAAAAGTTTCAGTGGATATTAGCATCTTATAGTAAGATCCACAATTGAAGATATTTATTCATCTATAGATGATAAAAGAATTATCACTTAGGCCTTTTCCTATCTGAAATGATACCCAGAATTCGATAAAAAGGGCCCATTGTAATTCCGTTCCTCTTCAGCACCAGAAAATTGCTTGGTACAGCATACACAGCAGGTCTACAGATGCCCAGTGAAAGAATGAAGAGAATAGCTGCAGAGTATGGAGTTCTGGAGATCAGAGCTATTTTGAGAGATTTGAAGGCCAATAGCCATATCTTACTCAATTTTCAAGCTGATTCAAATTTTTCTGAAATAAGGTAGGTAATATATGCTCATTTTTGATTTCCTTATATCTAACAAAGTAGCTCGGAGATCTTTCTCTAACACATAGCACAGTGCCTGGCACAAAAGCAGCAAAATAAACCTTTAGCAAGTGAATGATTACTAGATCGTATTACTCTTTCACTCACTCTTTCATGGCTTTCAGGAGAATGGCTAAAATATGAAACTAAAATCACCTTGATTTATTTGCAACACATATAAAGATCTCTTGGTCTGAACTTGTAATTTATGTTTTTTCCTACAACCTATGCTTGATCTATTTCTAATTAGAAACAGCAATATATCTTAGCAAAGCTCCTTCATTCACACTGTAAACTACATGAAAACAACATTGAATTTCTTTGGCTGTATGACAAAATGCAAAGTAATAATATTAGCAAAAGTGAGCCTTATGGTATTTTTTTGTAAACCAGTCTCTGATACCTTGGCAGGTATCTTAAAACGTTTAAACTAAATTATAAACATGTAGAGGTATCACGATGTCACTTCAAATTTAACAAAAAGGGTATTTAAAAAGGATTTGGGAACTAAAGTTCAAAACTGAAGACTTAAGTAGAACTGTCTTTTGCTTTTTATAACATGGCCAAAGTATTTGGCTTAACTACAGCAAAATCTTACACATGAAATGTCAGTCCTTTTAACTTCGAATTTGGCAAACAGCGAGAAGCACATCCAATGGCGGAGCAGCATTTCACCATTTTAGCAACTCATAACAGAACTGAAAGAAAATTAGAATGTTAAGAGTCAGTAACTGGAAAGCTGAAGGGGACATTTTTCTTTTCCCAGCGTTTTAGGAAACATGAAATCAGGTTAGAAAGCCAAAGACAAATAGCTTCTTCTAACACCTGTAGCTTTGCTTAGAACATTTTCCAGCGTCTTGGCTCTTTAACAAGGTGAAACATATTTAGCTATGTACCCTGAGGCATCTGATTTCCATTTTGTCGGCCTGTACACCTCTCTTCTACCTTCTAATGGGTACCATGTTCTCTGTGCCACAAAGCCTTTTGCACACTAACTCCTACTCATCTTTCAGCCCTCAGCTTGCATCGCTTCCCCAAGGAAACATTCCCTGACTCTTGAAACCCAGATTAAATCAGAGCTCCTCTAATACTAGCTCTCACAGTACACACACTTCTTCTTCCTAGCACTTTTCCAAATTGTAACTACATTTATTGCAGTGACAGCTCTTATTAATGTCTTCCTCCTCCAGCAGTTTTGTTAGTTTCATGAGGGCATGGTGGAGTGTGTCTATTTTTTCTCACTTTTTGTCCTCATGGTTTAGCTGGTGACTGGCAATAGTGAATGTTAGTACATACTTTGAATGAACAGCAAGTAAACGGGAAAGGGAGGAAGCAAGGGGCACTTCGAGGTGCTAGCGAGTGCCCTGGCGTCCAAGAGCTGCGCGCGGGACCCACAGAGCCCAGGGCCCGGGCCGAGCTCCGCCCCTTTCTGCAGGTCCCCGCCACCCGGGAGAGAGGGAGGGGCCGCCCTGTCACAGGTAACGATGCGCCCCGAGAGCGTCCATTCCTCAGGGGCCAACCAACGTCTCCGCGCCGCTGCAGCCCACCTCGCGCCGAACCACGCCCTGAGATTTCGGCGGGTAGCGATAGGGGGAAAAGAAGAGGCAACCTAAGAGTTATTACCGTTAGCAGCGAAGACTGCGACTAACGTCAACGACGGAGACTGCGTCTGCCCTCGCTTCCGCCTCGTAGTCCCGGGAACCGGAAATCCGTCTGCCCCGGGTCACGTGCTTAGGAGCCATATTAGCGCTGGTGACCGTTGCGGCTGGGAGGGGGTGTGCTAGAGCGGCGCAGCTTGACTGGGCGTGGTTTTCATCCTGTGGGAAGGCTCGGTGGAATGTGAGGGGAGATGGAGGAGATGGCGGCGACAGCGCGGGAAGATGGCGCGAGCGGTCAAGAGCGAGGGCAGCGGGGCTGCGAGCACTATGACAGAGGATGTCTCCTGAAGGTGACGCCTTCAATGGGCTCTTCCCCGACGAGCTTCCGCTGGGCTGGGCTGGACTGGGGCGGGCTGGGCAGGCGGTTAGGCTTGGATTTAAGTTTGAGGTTAAGCTCCTTTTCAGGATACCTTCTCCGCTTGGAATTGGGTTCTTCTTGAGGAGAACGTTTTTGGCAAGGCGATAAGCCCCGCCTTTCCTACCTGCTTCGTACCTTGAAAGCAAAACCCTCTTTCTTGGGAATTGATTAGGCTTGCACAGTGGTCTCTCTACATGTGGGCTTATTCGTCTTTTGCTGTTGAAGTAGACTGAGGCAGCCCCGGCCTGTACTGGGCTTTTCCTTTCAGGTGTGTGGTGAAGTAATGGAAGTCAAGATAATGAAAATAAGCAGGTGGAGAACTAGAATACGATTTCAGCTCCTGTAGTAAAGTTTTATAGCCTGCCAGCTTCATTTTAAAGGCAATGCGTGTGTTTAGACCTACGTAGGAGAAAACATATGTCCGAAAAAAGAAGACAATCATGTAATTGCCATTAAGTAGGAAATTATGTATAGGAAACTGCCTAGTGAGTATGTATCGTTACTTTGAGAAAAGTTCTTAAGCTATATATTTTTTAAATTGGCATGTGTCAATTGAAGTTTCCTGATTTTCCTTACAAGAAGCAGTACAAAAATTTTGCTTAGAATACTTGAGCTTTGGAATCTCAACCGCCCTATATCCAAATCTTTGCTCTTCTCTTTAATAACTGTGATTTTAGCTAGCTCCTCTTTACCCCATGTATAAAGTGGGGATGATAGTCCCTGTTTCATTAAAGCGTATGAGGAGTATATATACTAAATGGCATGTATAGTGTTTAACAGGGTGCATTCCCTGAAGTAAATGAATAGTAAATGTATACTACCATGACTGTTACAAGTCAGCCTTGCTGGTCACTGTCTCATTATTAGAAGCAAGTTCTAATCTCAGGCCTGTAAGTGGATCCTAAACTCTTTCTGTAAGTCGTGGTTTGGTGAACATTGGTCCACTGCACAGAAGAAGCTCCTTAAAAAAGTTGGTCATTCACCAAGTGTTTTGTAAGGAAATTGAATGCTATCGATATGATTGCATTTCTACTGAGATGTATTATTACT
Source organism: Cebus imitator (assembly GCF_001604975.1). Taxonomy (NCBI): domain Eukaryota; kingdom Metazoa; phylum Chordata; class Mammalia; order Primates; family Cebidae; genus Cebus; species Cebus imitator. Next base: position 1,737,869 of record NW_016107852.1, read on the forward strand.
CTTTCAGACTTGAGGTCAAAAACTGATTTTAACATCTTACCCCCATAAACTACACAACTAGATCTGTGTATCATAACACTAAGATACTTAGCCTTGGGTGTCAAACAGTTTTTGTCTTCCCTCTCTCCCTCTTAAATACCAGAGGCCAAGTGAAGCATTTCAAGGAGGAAGTGGTCAACTAGGTCAAATGCAGTTGTTTGAGTAAGATAACTGAGAATTGCCCTTTGGATTTGGCAAGGAAGAGAGCACTGTTGATCTTGACTACAGGAGTTCCAGTGGAGAGGTCAGGATTCGGGTGAATTTAAGAGAGAATGGGAGGAGTGGAATTGAAAATAGCACTTACAGGTAATTCTTGGGGTTTTGCTATAAAGGGAAGCAAAAAATAAGGTATGGTTGCTGGCAGATGTGGCACCATGATATTTTTTACTCTTGAGAGAGAGGAAGTATTGCAGCATGTTTGTATATTCTAGGAAATGATCCAGTAGAGTGAGAGCATTTTATAATGCAAGAGAGAGAGGGAAAACTGTAGAGACATTGTCCTTGAGTAGCCAAAGGGAATGAAATCCAGTGCACAAGTGAAGGAGTTGGCCTTAGAAGCATAGACGTCAGTTCTTCATAAGGGAAGGCAGAGGTTGAGGTATATTTGCAAGTAAGTTAATAGAGATGATAGGAGGATGTTCTCTTTTGATCACTATTTTTTTCAGGCCTGTTAGCAGGAAGTATAGTTACTGTTTTTATAGTGAACACTCATCAGCAGAGTGTTAAGGCGGGAGAAAGAGTTGTTAGGCTTTTAAAGCCAGAGAAGGTGTGAAATGATCATTTAAATCTTTGATCTTAGACTCTAGAAGAATGAGAGAATGAACCAGCAAGGATGGTGATGTTTTTTCTCTAACCATATTCAGCTGCTTCTGATACAGGTCTAATAGGATTTAACCTGGGTTGGGATTGTGATCTGTGAGTGTAGGGAAGAGAGAAGGGAAGTAGGGTGTATGCAAGGGAAGACTTGGAGTAAGTTAGAGAGGAGGTGGTGGTTAGAGAATTTGATGCTTGGAATTGAGATGCAGAGAGGGTGCAGTTGTTCTGTAGCAGTGATTTTTAGAGTGTGGTGAATGGATCCCTGGGAATCTCTGAGGTCCTTTTGGGGGTCTGCAAGGCCAAAACTACTTTCTTTGAATACTAAGGTTTTTTTTTTTTTTTTTTTTTTTTTTTTTTTTTTTTTTTTTTTTTTTTTTTTTTTCAGTCTGTTGACACTTGCACTGATGGTGGAAAAGCACTACTTAATACTGCTAATACCTTAGCTTGAATCAAGACAGTGGCACCAAGCTATACTACACCTATAGTTTCTTTAAAAAGCCTGTTTCACTTAAAAATGTTGATAAAGCAGTAAAATCATTAATTTTCATCAAATCCAACCATTGAGTGTGTGTCTTTTTAATATGCTGTTCGGTGACATGGGAAGTTTTCATCAAACACTTTGCAAACCTAAATTAAAGGGTTATCTTCAGGAAAAACTTTTGTGCAATTGGATTGTAAAGTGAACTAGTTGCTTTTTTTCATGGAACAGCATTTTTTACTTGAAAGAACTATAGTGATTCACATTTGAGTATTTGGCAGACATTTTCTCAAAAAGGAAAAAAGTGAGACTCACTACCAATGAAAATGACAGTATTTGATGCCAGTGATAAAATTCAAGCTTTCACACAAAAATTAGAATTTTGGAAAACTTTTATGAGCTTTTGTAAGGTTGGAAGCTTTTTAAAAGACTTTTTTTGGTGAGGTTTTCTTCAATACCTAAAGACTTTTAATGAATATGATTTTTTTTTTGATATTATATGTTAAATGTGTGAATATGCGGGAGATGTAAGTAACTCACTGAACTAGTGTTTTCCAAATGACCAATGCATGAGTAAAACATCCATTTGAAGTGCGAGATAGGTCAATGGATTTTAATGTGACAGAGTAAGAAAAGTTCACTTATATTATTTCAGATTTTGTGTTGCAACTACCCTTTAAGAGTTGTTGTTTTAGTGTAATATCAGAGAATAATATCCATAATTCTCTGAAAAGGCAATTAAAATACTCAAAATACTCCTTTCTTTTCCAGTGCACATATTTGTGTGAGGCCAGAGTTTCTTCTTGTACTTTAGCCACAACTGTTTGAATCCATAAGCAGATACAAGATTTCAGCTATTTGGGGGGAAAATACAGTTATTTTTCATTAAAATATGTTATTTATGTTAACAAGTAATGAGTTTGTTGCTTTTAAAAAGGAGTAATATTTTAAAAACGTATCCTTTTTAATTTATGGTATGGTATATATCAATAGATAAAATCCACATAAACCAAAGGTCTTTGGGATTCTCAGTAATTTTAAAAAGTGTGAAGGAATGCTGAGACCAAACCATTTGAGAATGACTGTTCTACCGTATAACTATGATAATATATGGGATGGAGGACAAGGTTATTGGAAGTGAGAAAGTGAAGGAACTGAGAGTTACAGAGAAAGGAAGAGCCACTTAAGTGTTAAAATCTTTAAGGGATGAACTACATTATGGTAAGTCATGGCATAGGAAGCCTTCAGAAATGAGTGATCTGCAAGCTCACAATGTACTGGAAAGTATTGGGTTAGCTCACTGGCCTGGAAATCTCTTGATATACTTGTAATGGTAAAGTTGCTGTAATGAAAAAACCCAAACAATGATGTAGATTAAAGAATAAAGGTTTTATTTCTTCCCATTTAACAATTCCAAGGTGAGTGATGCAGATTAGTGATGGGCCTTTGTTCCACATGGTCACTGTAGGGACAATATTTTTCTGTTGTCATTTTGTCATGTTTTAGGGCGTATGGCCATCTGTGTGGTATAGCTGAACAACTGTGCCCAGGAAGGAGAGGATGGATTTTGGTTGACAACTGACAGTCTTTGCCATGCTTGAAAACAAGGGCTATCTCTTACAATTGTTGCATTTTCTGCAATATTAGATATGAGGTTGATGATTATTAAAAACTAGTAAAATAAGAAGATAATCTTTATTATGTAAATGAATTTATCTGGAAGTGTCTGAGAAGAGGTTTCCTGTCTGCTGTTTAGGCTCAGAATGAAATTAGGGTGTTGTATTAGTCTGTTTTCACACTGCTGATAAAGATATACCCAAGACTGGGAAGAAAAAGAGGTTTAATTGGACTTGGAGTTCCACGTGGCTGGGGAGGCCTTAATCACGGTGGGAGGTGAAAGGCACTTTGTACATGGTGGTGGCAATAGAAAATGAGGAAAAAGTAAAAGCGGAAACTCCTGATAAACCCGTCAGATTTTGTGAGATTTTATTCAGTATCACAGGAATAGCACAGGAAAGACTAGCTCCCGTAATTCGGTTACTTCCTTCTGGGTCCCTCCTACAACACCTGGGCATTCTTGGACATATAACTCAAGTTGAGATAAAAGTGGGGACACAGACAAACCATATCAAGTGTTGCTGGATTAGTGTTTCAATTTAAGGATTTCCTTCATAATTCTTTTGTTTTAAAGTTGGTTTAAACTTCATATAGACATAGTGATGTGAAGGGAAGAATTAACATAAAATATGCGAAGAAACTAGTGAAATGTTATGTTTATGATTAGTTTAGCATCTAATCTACTGGGTATAATCTTTGAGTTCCAGGAGGAGGAGGAAAAAATTTTCTTTTTGCATTGCCCACTTGGTTTCTCTTGCTTCTTACTATATCTCTTTTTCTCCCATGGGGGTTAGGCACCTTGCTGTGACAAGCTTTATACTTGCCGTTTGTGTCATGATAACAATGAAGATCATCAACTAGACCGCTTTAAAGTGAAGGAAGTGCAGTGCATAAACTGTGAAAAAATTCAACATGTAAGATTTTATGACATTTCTATTTTCTTTTTAAAAGCTATGTTAAGGTGGTTTGAAAAAATTTAATCAGAAGTATTACAAATATGACTTCTTTAATTTCTAGAATAAGCAGTATCTTTGGTTTAGGTGTTTCAAAACTTGTAAAAATAAACTGCATATACTTTAACAAAAGTTCCTTAAATGGTAACTCAAAATGTTTTGGTTAGTTTATTGCAGTTTTTTAATTATGTGTCTTTTTTAGGCCCAACAGACTTGTGAAGAATGTAGCACATTGTTTGGAGAATATTATTGTGATATATGCCATTTGTTTGACAAAGATAAGAAACAGTATCACTGTGAAAACTGTGGAATTTGTAGGTACTGTATGTAATATGTTCTTATCTAATTGATTCTAATGTATATGCAATAATAGTTTTTAAAATAAACTTTATTAAGATGTAATTTACATCTGATAAAATGCATTCATTTTAAGTGTCCAATTCAGTGAGCTTTGATAAATACATGTATCTCTGTTACTATCAGCACAGTCAAGCTATAGAAAGTATACATTCTAAGAAGTTTCTTCATGCATCATTAATAATTTAATTTACCCATTAATTATTGTATAGTTATTTAGAATTTTACCTTTGGAATATAAAATATGTTTTATATAAAGTGTTTTATAGGCAACCGAGGTAGAGAATTGGGATAAATTTTTCCTTTTTAAAAATTAGTATTTAAAAAATTATCAAATATATAGTGATTTTATAAAAATTGGAAAAAACAGAAAAGTAGAAATAATAAAAATAACCTACAGCCTAATTTCAGACAAGCTGCTATTGATATGTCAGTGTATAAGGAATTATTTTTTTTCTTTAAAAACTCAAGTATTTTAGATATATGTTAACATATGTATGTAAGGTGTGTATAAAGTATAATACAGTGAACAAGCCACCCAGTTTAGGAAATGAATGTTACTAATACTGTCAAAGTCCAAGGTGTTCCATGTTCAGTCCTTTCTTCTTGTCCCTGCTGGAGGTAATCACAGTCTTGAATATTTTTTTCTTTTTTTTGAGACAGAGGTTTTCTCTTGTTGCCCAGGCTGGAGTGCAATGGCACGATCTTGGCTTACTGCAACCTCTGCCACCTGGGTTCAACCAATTCTCCTGCCTCAGCCTCCCAAGTAGCTGCAATTACAGGCATGTGCCACCATGCCCGGCTTATTTTGTATTTTTGGCAGAGATGGGGTTTCTCCGTGTTGGTTAGGCTGGTCTCAAAACTTGCGACCTCAGGTGATCTGTCCACTTTGGCCTCCCAAAGTGCTTGGATTACAGGCATGAACCACTACATTCAGCCTGTCTTGAATATTTTAAATCACTTTGTTGCTTTTTTTTTTTTTTTTAGTATAAGTTGTGTTTAAGGAAGGATAACTAACCACCAAAAGATACAGAAATTATAAGTGAATGACTTTATGAATTTTAACAAATGAACATACCTTAGTAACCACTACCCAGATTAAGAAACACAACGTTCATAGCACCTTCATAGCTTCCTGTGTGCCCCTCCAAATTAATACACTTCCCCAAAGATAGCCAGTATGCTGACTTTTGGAAGTTTTTAATAAATAAAATCATATAGTATTTGCTCTTTTGTTTTATATGTTTTAAGGCCATGTCATTCAGTGTTCACATACTTAAAATTATTACATTTTCTTGTATGATTGATCCATTTATTATGACATAATGTGTCTTTTTATCTTTAGTAATGTTTCCTGCCTTAGGATCTACTGTATCTGTATTGGCTTTTTTAAATTTTAATTCTTTATTTTTACTTAACATTCTTGGAGTATATGTATTGGCTTTCTTTTGATGAGTTTTTGCATGATATCCTTTTCCATTTAGACATTTTTATATACTTACATTTAAAGCACGTGTCTTGTAAAACAGCATATAGTTGAGTTTTAATTTTTCAATCCAGTTTGATAAAACTTTTAATTGGAGTATTTAGTTCATTTATTTTTAATGTAGTTAGGATATATTTGTATTTCAATCTACAATTTTGATATTTTCTATTGCCTTAGTATTTGTCTTTTTTTCCTCTCATTTCTTGCTGTCTTTGGATTAATCCATTGTTTTTCTATTCCGTTTTTATTCTCTAGAAGCTTATTAGTTGTACATTCTTCCATTATTCTCTTAGTGGTTATCCTAGGAATTATACATCCTTGGCTTACTAGAATAATATGTCCACTTCGTGGACAATGTTAGGGCCTTAAGCACTAAAAGTCTTTATATGCTATTGTTGTCATATGTTTACCATTTCTGTTGCCCTTCTTTCCTTTAAGTTTCTAGCATTATCTTTGGAGTTACTTTTCTCCTGCTTGAAGAATACTCTTTATTATTTCTTTTAGTGAGGTCCTGCTGATGATAAATTCTCTCTCTCTCTCTCTTTTTTTTTTTTTTTTTTTTTGGTCTCTGAAAATGTCTTTATTTGCCTTCATTTTTTTTTTTTTTTCTGGGTGTAGAATTCTAAGTTGACAGGTGTCAGTTCTCCTTCACCTCCTAACACTTTAAAGATATTCTGGTTCCATAGTTTCTGTTTAAAAATACCACCTCTCAGGATTATTGTTTCTTGGAAGGTAATTTGTTTTTTATCCTCTTCTCTCTGTAAGTCATTGATTTTTAGCAGTTTTTCCGTAATGTGTCCAGGTTTGTTGAGTGTAATATTTATCTGGCTTGGGGTTTGTAGCATTTCTTGAATCTGTGGCTTGATGTCTTCTGTCAGTTTTGACATATTTTTGGCCAGTTTCTCTTCAGATAATGTTTCTGTAACATTTCCCACCTCTTTTGAGACTCCATTCCATAGATCCTTTTACTACATCTCATATCTTTTTTTTTTTTTTAATATTTCTCCTACTTTAATTTTCTTTATGCTTAAATTGGATAGTTTCCATTGATTATCAGCCAGGTCTCTCTCCTGTTTTGTTGACTCTGCTGTTAAACCTACCAAGTTATTTATTTATTTAAGTTATAAAATTTATGTTTAATCTTCATTCTTGTTATTTTCCAGTTATCAGGTGAAATTATCTTTTTTTCTTTGAATATATTGTTCACAGATAATTTAAAGGGCTGTGCCTGATAACTCTAATATCTTGATTACCTATGGGTAAGTTTTGTTTTTTGTTTTTTTCCCTCTTGGTGTTTGGTTCTGCCTTTTACATGCTTGATTTTTTTTTTAGTTGATTGTTGGATATAATACATAAAAAATTATTCTCTGGATGCTATTTTTTTCCAAAGAGAATTTATTTTTCTTTTGGTAGGTAGTTAATGTAGGGATAGATAGCATTGATATGATTAGAGGTGAATTTTTGTTTTTTTGTATGTCCTGTTCTATTTTGTCCCCCCTACCTTTATTCTTATGCTCCTAGGATATGGTCCTTTGGAGATCTTGTCTTAAAAAGCTAGGATTGTTTACCAGGCCCATCTCTTTTGTGGTGGGACCTGGACTCCAAATTTTAGCCCCCAAGCATAGGAATACTTTCAGAGGATTTACTTAGTTCCTTAGACTCTTACCTGCTGCTCTCTGTTTAGTTTCTTAGCTTGTCACAGCGCAGTTTAGGGTCTAAAAATCTCTCAAGGAAGAAAGAAGCAGAGATATTGACTTTCCCTCAGTATATTTCCTTTCTTGCTGAGATCTTTGCCCTTCAAGCACTTAGTTGCTTTTTACTATTAAACAGCTTGTTTTCTTTAAATTCAGTTTTTCTAGTTTTCAGTGGGAGTTTTAGTCCCATACCAGCTACTTCATCATTGTGGAAGTAGAGGTACAATATATGCTTCATTTTGCTTGTTTTAAAAATCATATATATGGTCTTTTTTCTTTCTTTTAGTTTTTTTACTGAGCTGTGTTTCTAAGATTCATCCTATTTGATTCATGAACTCCAATTTATTTTCACTGTTATGGTGTTATTTTGTATATAATATCTGCATATAGCTTTTAATTATCACACACAACCAAGAAAATTACACACTATTTTATTAGTTGATTTATTGACATTCAAGTTATTGGGACTACAAAGTACACATCTCATGCTACATGGTAAATATTAAACTTCATGAGATCATGTTATTTTCATACTTTACATTTCTATACCTGGGAGTGCCTTATATCAGGGTCCCCAATGCATGGCAGCATGGGTACTGGTCAGTGGCCTATTAGGAACTGAGCTACACAGCAGGAGGTGAGTGGTGGGTGATCGAGTATTACCGTCTGAGCTCTGCCACCTGTCAGATCAGCAGTGGCATTAGATTCTCATGGAAGCACAAACCCTATTGTGAACTGTGCACGCAAGGGATCTAGGTTGCATACTCCTTGTGAGAATTTAATGCCTGATGATCTGAGGTGGAACAGTTTCATCCTGAAACCATCCCCAAACTTCATTCCATGGAAAAATTGTTTTCCACGAAACCAGTCCCTGTGCCAAAAAGGTTGGTGACCACCACCTTATATATAGTAGGTGCACAGTAATGTGTATGCAGTATATTGTTGGCAGTGTTTCAGTATTATGATGACCCTGAATGTACTAGAAAAATTAGTCATCACCATTTACCATTTAAGTATAATGGATTTTTATTTAAAAAAATATTTTAAAGTCCTTTTATGAATAATGTGCTGAAGAAAGAATAAAGGGTAGCGAAAAACAACTTTTAGAAATTTTACTAGGAATTTGAACACTGCAAACCCAAATTTTAATTCCATATATTCCAAGTTGAAGACATGTGTGCTCAAATATGGCAGTGTTCTTTGTAACTGCAGTTGACCCTTGAACGATGTTGGGGTTAAGGGCACCAACTGCCTGCTTAGTTGAAAATCTGAGTATAACTTTCAACTCCCCACATTTTAACTACTAATAGCCTGGTATTGACTGGAAGTCTTACCAATAACATAGTCATTAATACATATTTTGTAATGTTATATGTATTATATACTATATTTTTATGATAAACTAGAGAAATATGTTAACTCTTCATTAAGTGGAAATAGATCATCATAAAGGTCTTCATCCTTGTCTTCATGTTGAGTAGGTTGAAAAAAGGGAGGAATAAGAGAGATTGGTTTTGCTATTTTGGGGTGGCAGAGGTAGAAGAAAATCTGCTTATAAATAGACCTGTGTACTTTAAATTCATGTTGTTCAAGGGTCAACTGTATTTACTTGTCAGTTTTCATGCTTGAATATGGCACATGTGCATACTGATTCTAGATTTTAGACACATTTCTAATAGGTTCTAGCTTGTAGTTACTTCTGGTTCTTGTATTTGCATCATCAAAATGCAATACTAAGTCCAGATCTCAAATACACCACTAATAAGTCTTGGCTTATCATCACTTCTGTACGTGCATTGCCAAATTCAAATAAATTTGAGAACTTTGAGAGTCACAATTTGGTTGAAGAAAAGTTGGCTGTCTTTGCTCCATAATTGCAAAACATATTAATAAATTTCATTTTTACATCATCTGTTTCCTTCTAAGTACTTTTACATATGTATCTGCCTTCAACATTTGTCCACTTATGAACCATATTAAGTACATTTTGGTGTACAAATATAATACAAGATGGAAGAATATTATCACACATCCTTTTAGCAAAATGGAATGGTCCAAGTATTTGTCATGACATAATATAATTTGAAGTCCTTCCTAATAAATGACTAAGTGAGGATACCATATTTTCTTTTTGTTCTTAGAAGTATATTATTCATTCCTTTTTTTCAGTGAGACTGTTCATATAGCACATCATCTGAAAATCATAATCTGGGTTATTGCTTATAGGGTTGATTTCACCATCATTATAATTAGAGTCCAGAGAACTGGTTCTCATCTGGGGACGGTTTTTTCGCAGGTTATATCTGGTAATGCCTGGAGACACTTTCAGCTGTTGTAACCAGGGGGTGAGAGGTAGTGGAGGCTAATGGCATTTATCTACTGGATAGAGACCAGGGATGCAACTAAACATCCTGTAATGTACAAGACGCTTCCCTACCACAAAGAATTATCTGTTTCAAAATGTAAATATTGCCTAGGTGGAGAACCTTCAGTCTAGAGTGGTTATCTGCCTTTTTGCAGTTATCTTCTACTTTGTCTAAATTTTCCTTTTTTTTTTTTTCTATTTGTGAAAAATGAAAAATTCAGATTTCTCAACTGCGTTCAAGGAAAACTACAAAGAAGGTATCTGCAGACTCTTTAATGCCTTCATGAAAGATGATGTAATACTTGGAGCAGTACAGAAAGAAAACTGAAGGATTACGCATTAGTGATTATTTCATACTATGTCATTCTTTCATGTTTCTATATGAAAGGTCTTTCTACCATGCTTTGCATTTTAGTTTTTTTGTTAGGATAGTTGGGAACAATTGATAATTAATGTGAAAGGATTCCTGGGCTACTGAAATACCAAAATTAGGAAAAATAAGATTATTAAGATTCCATAATGTATTAGATTTATAAAAGGGTTCAATGGACCCATATGGTAATTGCAAACAGAACAGAATGAGTTTATTCTATTAAAGAAAAAGTAGATTTCTTCTTTGGAAGACTTCTAAGAAATAATAAATGTTATAACATATTCATCTTTAAAACAATTGATTAAAAAAGGAACTAGATCTATGTACAGAGTGGATATTGTATAAAAAGGCTTTCGCAGTCATAGAGGTTTGTTAAATGCTGAATTTAGTTAAAATCCCTTCTCAGAATTTTTTTTTTTAATTGAGATGAAGTTTCGCTCATGTTGCCCAAGATAGAGTGTAATGGTGTGATTTTGGCTCACTGCAACTTCTGCCTCCTGGGTTCAAGCGATTTTCCTGCCTCAGCCTCCTGAGTAGCCGGGATTACAGGCATGTGCGACAATGCCCAGCTAAATTTGTATTTTTAGTAGAGACAAGGTTTCTCCATCTTGGTCAGGCTGGTCTTGAACTCCAGACCTCAGGTGATCCGCCCATCTCAGCCTCCCAGAGGACTGGGATTACAGGCATGAGCCACCATGTCCAGCCTTCTCAGAACTTCTAACTTGTTCATTGTACAGTGGAAATATCCAAGTATATTGAATTTCTAATACAGTATTTGATTATAGAATCCTTTTCATGTTCAGTGAAACATAATTAGGAGATGTTTATAGAATAACAGACGTTACAAATAGAAAAGTTGTTTTATGTTATTGAGTATTGCAATGTTAAGTGACTCAAGTTATAGACAAATAGTTTTGTTCATTTCAGGTAGGTATTTTAGGAGGCATTATATCTTTTGTCATCGTTCAAAAATATTTAAAATATTTATTTCTGCAGTTGCTTTTTTTTTTTTGAGATGATGTCTCACTCTGTTGCCCAAGCTGGAGGTCAGTGGCACGATCTCGGCTCACTGCAACCTTCATCTCCTGGGTTCAGGTGATTCTCCTGCCTCAGCCTCCTGAGTAGCTGGGACTACAGGCATGTGCCACCATGCTTGGGTAAGTTTTTTGTATTTTTTAGTAGAGATGGGGTTTCACTGTGTTGGCCAGGCTGGTCTTGAACTCCCAACCTCCTGATCTATCTGCCTCGGCTTCCCAAAGTGCTGGGATTACAGGCATGAGCCAGCATACTCAGCCTGTCGTTGCTTTTAATGAGTGCATGTGGCATACTGAAAACTTACTCTTGAGGATTTTTGAGCTCTTTTGGTTTTTAAAAAATTTGCCGTAAGATATTAGGAGCAAAATCTATTAAGATTGTTAGTCAAATGACATATAATCATCAATAATGACTATTGTTTTCTAAATAATAAAAATATTAAAAGAGCTGGTCGTGGTGGCTCATGCCTATAATCTCAGCACTCTGGGAGGCCGAAGCAGGCGGATCATCTGAGGTTGGGAGTTTGAGACCAGCCTGACCAACATGGATAAACCCTATCTCTACTAAAAATACAAAATTAGCTGGGTGTCATGGTGCATGTCTGTAATCCCAGCTACTCGGGAGGCTGAGGCAGGAGAATCGCTTGAACCTGGGAGGTGGAGGTTGCGGTGAGTGGAGGTTGAGGTGAGCCGAGATTACACCATTGAACTCCAGCCTGGGCAACAAGAGCAAAACTCCATCTGAAACACACAGACATACACGCAAAGATAGGTTAAAAACGTCTGTCTGTGCAATAGAGCATTGTTGGAAACTCTTTATCCTTTCACGATAACTTTAAAAAAAAATCATGTCATTTGAATGTATTAATTCCTGTATTTTTGTTTGAAAATCAGTCTTCTTACTTTGGAGCTGTACATTGTTGATAGTCTTTTACACCAAGTCCTCTTTGGGAATTAAACATTTTTGTCTTAGGCATATTAGGAAGGTTTGTCATTGCTTTTAGTTCATTAAATAAATCCATAAGGCAAGGATAAACAGGTCTTCTTGGCATAGCTCTCCTACTGATATTTCTACTTTTGACCCTCTTGCTTCATCTGTGGTATCTCTGACTCTCATTTGGAGGTGTGGGCTTGAAAAATTGCTGTTCATCCTTAGGCAATAATCACTGTAAGCAAATCAAGTGCTTCTTACAGAGTTTAATCCTGATTTGCATTTTAAAATTGCTTGATTATAGTTATAGATTATCTTTTCACAGAGGCTATCTTTCTCAAAGACTGATGTACCCTAAAGATAGGGCATCAATTTTTGGTAAATTTGGGCAAACATCTGGTCTTAATTTTTTGGTAATGGCCATTACTGGAATGTACAAGAATGAGCTTTTTAAAAAGTGAGGAAATACCAGTTTCTCATTGTTACTAAGTAAGCACCAGAGTTTTTTATAAGACAGCATTGTATAGCAGAAGTGGTTGCTGTGTTCTGATTCCTTATTTTTATTGACATGTATTAGATGTATGTATTTTTGGATTACATTTGATAATTTGATGCATTCATATAATCAAATCAGGGTAATTGGTATATTCATCACCTTAAGTATTTATTGTTTTTTGAGAAGGGGTTTTGCTCTGTTGCCTAGGCTAGAGTGCAGTGGCACGATCACAGCTCTCTGCAGCCTCAACCTCTGAGGTTTATGTGATCCTCCCCCTCAGTCTCCTGGGTAGCTGGGAGTATAGGCATGTGCCACCACACCTAGCTAATTTTTTGTGGAGATAGGGTTTCTCCATGTTGCCCAGGCTTAAATACTTATGCTGGAAACATTTGAATTAATTCTCTTTTAGCTAGTTTAAGATGTATAATCAATTAATGTTAACGGTAGTCACTCTGCTGATCTATCAAACACCAGGGCTTATTTCTTCTAAGTGTATATTTTTACCCATTAATCAACCTTTCTTCATCCCCTGCCTGTCCGATCCTCCCTACCCTTGTTGGCTTCTGGTATCTTCCAGCCTATTCTCTATCTTCATGACATCCAGTTTTTAGCTCCCACATATGATTGAGAACATGTGATATTTGTCTTTTTGTGGTCGGCTTGCTTCACTTAACATAATGACCTTCATCCCATCCATGTTGCTGTAAATGACAGGATTTCATTCTTTTTAATGGCTGAATAATATTTCATAGTGTACATATACCACATTTTCTTTATTCATTCTTCACTGATGGACACTTAGGTTGATTCTATATTTTGGCCATTGTGAATAGTGCTGCAGTAAACATGGGAGTGCAGATACCCTTTGATATACTGATTTCTTTTTAGATATGGACTTGTAGTGGACCTATTGGATCATATGGTAGCTCTATTAGTTTTTCTGAGAAATCTCCATACAGTTCTCCACAGTGGCTGTATTAATTTATATTTCCACAAATAGTATACAAGGGTTCCACTTTCTTTATATCCTCACCAGCATCTGTTATTCCCTGTCTTTTTTGATATAAGCCATTCTAACTGGGATGTGATGACACCTCATTGTGGTTTTGATTTCCATTTCTCTGATAAGTAGTGATGTTGAGTATTTTCTGATTTACCTGTTGACCAGGCCATTTGTTTGTCTTTTGAGAAATGACTGTACAGGTCTTTGAACTATTTTTAAATCAGATTTTTTGTTGTTGTTATTAAGTTGTTTGAGCTGTTTGTATATTCTGATTATTAATTCCTTGTCAGGTGGATAGTTTGCAAATAGTTTCTCTCATTCTGTGGGTTGTCTCTTCACTTTGTTGTTTGTTTCCTGAGCTCTGCAGAAGCTTTTTAGCTTGATGTAATTCTGTCTATTTGTGTTTCAGTCGTGTGTGCATTTGAGATCTTACACAGAAAGTCTTTGCCAAGACTAGTGTCCTGGAGAGTTTCCCCAGTGTTTTAGTAGTTTATAATTTCAGGTCTTAGGTTTAAGTCTTTAATCCATTTTGATTTGATTTCTGTCTGATGAGAGATAAGCATCTAGTTTAATTCTTCCGCATATGGTTATCCTGTTTTTTTCTGCACCATTTATCGAAGAGATTATCTTTTTTCCATTGTACATTTTTGGCACCTTTCTTGAATGTGAGTTAGTGTAAATGCATACATTTATATGTGGTTTTCTCTGTTCTGCATAATTGGTCTATTTGTCTCTTTTTATGCCAGTACCATGCTGATTTGGTTACAGTAGCTTTGTAGTATATTTTGAAGTTAGGTAGTATGAATCCTCTCCAGTTTTGTTCTTTTTGCTCAGAATTGCCTTGACTATTCAGGTGTGGGAATTCACTCAAGATGGTGGCAAAAATATTAAGGGAAATGTAGTAGAGAAAAGTTATAAAATATAGTCTCAAATACTTTTGGAAGGCCTAAGGGTGTTTTCATAGTTTCAGTAGAAGTTTTGGTGGAAGGCAGCCTAAATCCCTCTTACATTTAGTTAATAAGTGAAGCAAATAGCTAGGGTATGTGGGGGACTTTACCTAACAAACTTGTTTACTCATGTGGTCTTAAAACTAACTTTTGAGCCAGATGGCCCTCTTGGGGGAGGTTGACTGGGATATTATCCACTAACGGTGTTTGCTTTGGGCATTGGAACCTGGGCCTTTGATTTTTCTCTGCAAGTGTGTTGACTCAAGTCTTTTGTCAATTAAGCTTTACTAAATAAATGTGAGTCTCACAGGCTGGGGAGGGCTGGTGGTTGCAACTGTTTACAGCACTTTCCAGGGAGTTTGTAAGAAGCCGCAGGGACCCTCAGCTGAACTTAATTTATTCACCTGTCGTTGAGTCAGGGCCTGTAGGACAGACTACAGCAGGTGGTGATCCCGACAGTGGCATCCAAGATGGGGTGACCGCAACATTCAGGGTCTTTTGCAGCTCCATGTAAATTTTAGGATTTATTTTCTTTATCTTCCTTCCTTTCTTTAAATGTTTACTATAATTCAGCAGTGAAGCCATCAGCAGTATGGGTTTTTCTTTGGTGCAAAACTTTTTGTTATGGCTTCAATCTCATTACTTGTTACTGGCTTATTGAGGTTTTCTGTTTCTTCGTGGTTGAAGCTTAGAAGATTGGATGTGTCCAGGAATTTATCTATTCTAGGTTTTCTAATTTGTTGTCATATAATTGTTAATAATAGTATCTATCTTTGTATTTCTGTGGTCTGAGTTCTTGTGTCTTTGGTTTTCTTTCTTTTTCATAGTCTACCTAAATATTTTTTTCATTTTGTATTATCTTTCCAAAAACACCAGCTTTTGTTTTATTGGTCTTTTGTATGGTGTTTTTAGTCTCACTTTCATTTTTTTCTACTCTGCTTTTTATTATTTCTTTCCTTTTACCAATTTTGGGTTTGTGAAGTCTTTCCCAAGGGTAATCAAGTCATCTTCATCTTTCTTCTGTGCATGTGTTTTGTTTTTTTTTTTT
>NW_016107852.1:1753520-1758990 GCF_001604975.1 Cebus imitator
TTTAAGATTTTTTTTTTTTTGTTTCTAGTTTTGACAATTGGATTATGACATTCTATTGTGTAGTTTTCCTCATGTTGCTTGTCCTTAAGGTTTGTTGAGCTTTTTGAGTCCATTGATTTATAGTTTTTTCATTAATTTCAGGAAAGTTTTGGCTATTACTATTTCAGATGTTTTTCCAGTCCTCCCTTTCCCCTGCTTCTCACCTTAGGGATCTCCAGTTGCATGTGTTAAAAGAAAAACTTAAGACAAATTAAACTTAACAGAGTTTAATTGAGCAAAAAATGATTTGCAAGTTGGGTAGCCCCAAAATGAAAATAGATTCAGAGCAACCTTGGTTCTGCCATGTGGTCAGAGAGGATTTATGGACAGAAAAAGGAAAGTGACAGAAAATGGGTGAGGTACAGAAACAGCTGGATTGGTTATAGCTCAGCATTTCCCTTTATTTGAACACAGTTTGAACAGAGGACTGCCTGTGATTGGCTGAAACTTGGTGATTAGTATAAGAGTAGGTTACAGTTAACTGTATAGCAAAGCCTTTAGGACAAACTTAAAATATGCAAGAGGCAGCGTTAGGCTCAACTGAACACATGTATATTAGGTTGGTTGAAGTTGTCTCACAGCTTACTCATGCTCTGTCATTTAAAGAAAATTCCTTTTTCTTCCTGTTTCATTTCAGACAGTTTCTGTTACTGTGCCTTCAAGTTGACTAACCTTTTTGTTAGCAATATCAAACTTGCCATTAATCCATTAGTGTATTTCTAAATCTCAGACATTGTAGTTTTTATCTATAGAAGCTTGATCTGGGTCTTTTAACATATTTTCTTTATTTTTACTACTTTTTGAATATATGGTATATAGTTATAATAACTTTTAATGCCCTCTATTCTAATATCTGTGTCAGTTCTGGGTTGATTCGATTGATTATTATTCTCATTTTACATTGTGTTTTTCTGCCTCTTTGCACGCCTGGTTATTGCTGATTGGATATCACATGTGTGTGTTTTTTTTTTTTTTTTTTTTTATAAACCATGTTTAGTGCTGGCAATTTTTGTATTCCTATAAATCTTCTTGAGCTTTGTTTTGGGATGTAGTTAAGTTACTTGGTAACAGTTTGGACTTTCTGATATTTACTTTTCTAATTTGTTAGGTAGATCTACAGAAGGGCTTATTCTAGGGCTAATTATTCTCCACTATTGAGGCAATATCCTTCTTAGTACTCTACCCAGAGCCTGTGAATTATGAGTTTTCGCAGTCTGTTTGGTGGGATCAGGCACTGTTCCTAACCATGCGTGAATAGTCTGTTCCTTCTCATTCTTTAGGCGTTGTTTCCCTGGCCCTGTGTAGTTTCCTTACATCCATGTGCTGCTGTGTATCCTACTAAATATTTCAGGGGTTTCAGCTGCTCTGTGCAGCTCTCTCCTATCTGATGCTGTATCCTATGAATCTAACTGTCTTGGTTTCTCTAGACCATTTCAGCTCATTTCACTCTAGACCATTTCAACTCATTTCAATCATGAAGTCTTCCTGGGTCACCCTTGGTTCTTCTAACCTGTTTTGGCCTGAAAAATCTCTAGGCAATAAACGAGCAATTTTAGGGCTCACTTACTTTGTTTCTTGTCTCTCACAGTTCACTCTGTTTTGTTGCCTGATGTTCAGTGAAACCACCGTTTCATATATTCTGTCTTTTGCCATTGTTGTTTCAGATGGGAGGGTAGATCTGATCTGGTTATTCTGTCTTCAGCAGTAGTGGAAACTTCCCGCAGGATTTTACTTACGGAGTTTGACAGGCTATTCTAAAGTTCATTTGTAAGAGAAAATTCACAATAGCTGAGTAAATTTTGAAGGAAGAACAATGAAGAGTGGATTGTCATTCCACATATCAAAACATGATAAAGCTATATAGTTCAAATAGTTTACTATTTGTGCAGGAATAGATGAATAGGTAAATGACCAAGCATAGAGAGTGTGTGTGTATACACAAACAAACATGAATTTATGGCAAAAGTGATGTTTCAAATCAGGAAGGGGTAGTATTAGGATAATTGATTATCCATTCAGAAACCAAAAATGGACTCTTAAAACTGTATTCATTAGAATATGGATTTAGCATCTTGTGACAAAAACTCAAAGTAATGGTTCAAGAAACGCAGAAGTTCATTTCGCATGGAAAAGTCTGAATCGTGTAGCTAAACGGGAACTCAGGTTCCTCTTGTTTTTTGCCTTTTCATCCATAAGGTATTTTCTTGTCTCTGTAGTCTAAAATGCCTCATATTCTGACCTGTGGAAAGGGGGAAGTTAGGTGAAGGGAAGGCATATTTTTCCTCTTGACAGCACAGTACAAAATTTTCTTGTATCTCTTCTGTTCCCAACCTCCAGGCATGTTGGAAAATAGTCTTTATTCAGGACAGTTCTGAATAGTTCAGTGCCTAGCTAAATGTCCTATTAACGTAGAAGAAGTGGAGAACAGATATTTAGGGATAAGTAGCAACCTAACCTTTGCCATACCTAACAAATTTCAAATGGATTACAGAAAAATATAAAAATGAAAAGCTGTAGGTACTAGACATATACATAGAGGAGTCTGTTTATGAACTATAGGTTACAAAAGTCTTTTCTAAACAAGTGGCAGAAAGCATAAGCTATACAGGATGATATTGATGGCTTTTTACTACATGGTAATTAAAAATGGCTATATGACAAAGTTAAGAGAAATCACAGAAAAGTAAATATAACATATGCAAATGAAAAATTGTATTCATGATATATAAATATACATGCAAGTAAAAACATTGATATTCATTATATCTAAATGAAAAAAGTAATATTCATGTTATATGTTTTTACCTGTAAATTGGTTAAAAACAAATACCCCAGTAGAAAAATGGACACAGCGTATGAATAATCCACAGAGAAATCCAAGTAGTTCATAAACATTAATGTACATTCTCTGTCTCATAATTTGAGAAATGCAAATTAAAATGATATCTTTTGTTTGTCTATAATACAAGTAACCATTGTTAGCCAAAGTATGGGGAACATGGTTACTGTCTTGCAGTGTTGGTGGAAATATAAATTTGTACAGTCTATTTGGAGGTCAGTTTGGCAGTATCACAATTAATGTTGCAAAATTTTCTGACTCAGTGGTTTCACTTCTAGGAATCTTGTAAAAAATAACATGTGAACTAAGTGATGTCTGGACAAGGATGTTTATTGTGTCATTGTAGCAACTAAAGATCATAAATTATATCAATGAGGGAATATTTAAAAAAATTATTATACATCCATGCCATTAATGTAGCTATTAAGAAGAATGAAGTGGTTCTGTGTAGATAAACATAAAATCTTCAGAATATATTAAGTGAAAAACAGTCACAGAATGGCATATGTAGAAAGAAACCATTAAGATAAGAAACCAAACCTGAAGTGTGTGTGTTCTTTCTTTTTGCAAGTTTATAGAAAAAGCCTTAGAAGGGTAGATACCACTCTGTATAGTGCTTACATTTAGAGAGGGATGTTGGGGAGATAGCGGTTTATCTCATATTCTCCAATGTGGCTGGAAATTTTTTTCATAGAGACTAAACTTATATTATGTATTGAACAAATCATGACTTATAAAAAATAATCTAATCTTTTGACTTTCATATGTTTTGCTAGGATTGGTCCAAAGGAAGATTTTTTCCATTGTTTGAAATGTAACTTATGCCTAGCTATGAATCTTCAAGGAAGACACAAGGTATATAATTTAGTTTGTATAATTTTTAAAGTATTATAGTGTTTTTGAAAACAAGCTTAAATTCTATTATATTTTGTAAGCATGCTAATTTTCATATATTTACAACTACAACTATATTGCTTTTTTGAAAAGCAGTATTAACAAGTAGATATTTAAAAATATATACCGCGGAATATCTGATTTACAACTCCATTTCTTCTCTATAGTGTAAGAACGTTCATATCACTTATTAGCATAATGTTGACAACTTCCATATTGGTTTATGGGTTCTTATCATTGGCACTGCTTTTAAGAATAACTTTAAAACAAGAGAAATACTGAGTGGTGTAACCTTATTAGCACCACATTCTAAGAAAATTCAGAAAATATTTTAATATTTTTTTTATAATTAAGTTATACATATTTTAAATCTGGACATAGGAATTATGTTACAATCCCAGGCCCTTTTTCATCATTTAAAAAAAATCCAATAAAGTATTACATTTATAGTACTGCTTCTACATACTATAAGAGTTTAGAGAATGTAGGATTGGTGTAAAATGAAGTATAAATGATAATTGTTCAAATAGAGGAAATTCCAGATAAGGGAGAACAGTGTAAGTAGCAACATTGTAGCTGCTGAGAAAGAGAGAGATAGACATAATTGGAAAGAGACTGTGTGAAATCATTTACTTAGCAGTATAGTAGGCTCAATAGAAGATGAGGGTAAGAAGTTATTGCAGAAATATATTATTAGCTAGAATTTGGCCTAAATAGTAAAGTGGTAAGGAAAATTGAGATGAATAATGAGCATATATGATCAGGTAATGGTATTAAGGAAAAAGAATGAGGCTTAGTAAAGATGACTGAAGATTTTCAGCCTCAGCTTAAGGTACTTGATTAGTAGATTGTAAATTTTTTGGAGATAAAAGATTGAGTTTGGTTTTTAAACTTGAGTTTGGGGTGATGGCAAGCTATGTTAGTGGAGTCAGTAGTATCTTATGGATTATATTTCTATGATGTTCTGGTTTCCGAAGCATGTGTAGTGTGTGTGTGAATGTACGCACACTAATTCATTGCATCTTTACCTCGGTATTTGCATTCAATCAACTCAAAGATGCTGTTGATGATCAGATATGTTGTGATTGTGGAGATGTTAAAATGTATGTGTGAAGTTCACTTTACAATCAAATGAAATATGTATTAGTTTTATAAATAAGAAACATAAGAGGAAAGAAGTGGTGACTAGTCCAAAATCTCAAGGGTTAGTAAATAGCAGAGCTAGGATTACAATCTAGTTTTTTAAACTTAGTATTAAGCTTATTATTTTGAGAGTTTTTCTCCCCACTATACTGTCAGCTTTCAAAAACTTGTATTTATTTTTTGTTATGGTTTTTGTTTTGTTGTTTTTCAGTAATCTTTTATTGTCTGTATTACTAAGTGGTCTTGCCATTTATTAAGTGCTTTCATTAAAAACCTGGGAGTCTTCCATGGCACTCTTTCCTCCCTCCATTTAATCAGACATTAAATCCTGTCAAATTAAGAACTCGGGCTCTGAAGTCAGCCTGCTGGAGCTCCAGTTTAATTCTGCCTCTTATTAATTATGTGTGACTTTGGAAGTTACTTAGCTTCTCAAGGCCTCCAGTGCTTTAACTGTACGATGGTATAGCAATCATAGCCTATTTCATCTAGGATTGTGAGATTTAATTGGTCTTTTTTTTTTTCCCCATTTATTTATTTTATTGCATTTTAGGTTTG
>NW_016107852.1:1765359-1782365 GCF_001604975.1 Cebus imitator
TACGCAGAACTGCTGCTCCGGGGCGCCGACAACGCAGCTGCGCGGGGCAAAGCAGCTGTGCTGGCCGAAACAGCTGCGCTGGCGACCTGTGGAGCTCCTCCGCCTGGAAATTGCCTAGTCTGTGGGCAATAAAAATGCGGCATCCACTCACCCTCTACGCTTTCACTGGGAGCTGCCATCCTGAGCTGTTCCTAAACGGCCATCTTGGATCCTCCCCCTTAATTGATCTTATACAGGTACTGTGATGAGCATGGCATGTAGTAAATTTTAATAATATGAACTATTACTATTACCAATATTATTAGTAAGTTGTTGAGCTTACTAAGGTCACTGGCTTTGGGGCAAAACATACATAATATGCAAAGGTTCCAAATCTTATTATCTTTGGATCTTGGGTAAATGTCTTGAATTCCTAAGTCACTTTCCTTATCTGTGAAATGAAGGTAATCTCCGTAATGTTTATTGAGCATTTTCATTGTATCAGGTAATGTGCCAAGTCTGAAATAGTGTGAGAATTAAATAACTATTAAACAACTCTTTTCTGACATATAAGAAGCATGTATTAATGTTAGCTTTTATTTTTAGTAAGTTGGTTTTGTTAGTTTTTATTATTAATACTATATATTATTAATATATATTAATATTATATAATACCTGACATTTACATCTAGTTAAACTTTTGCTAATGTGAATTTCTCTTTTAAACAGTGTATTGAAAATGTGTCCCGACAGAATTGTCCAATATGTTTGGAGGTAGGCTTAAAATATTTTTTACTTTGGAAGTCTCAGCTCTTGAATTTAAAATACTTGGATGTTTATATTGTCTTCATACAAACACTGAAATTTATTTCCTTGACAGGACATTCACACATCTCGTGTTGTTGCTCATGTCTTGCCATGTGGACATCTTTTACATAGGTAAAGTAACATTTTTTTCTCAATGATGTTTGAAAATAGTAGAGATAGTTTTTGTTTTACTAAAATAATTGTTTATTTTCTTTCAGAACATGTTATGAAGAAATGCTGAAAGAGTGAGTGTTTGGGATTTTAAAAATAATTGTAAGATGTTTGATTTTTTTATGTGTGTGGGGTGGGGAGCTGGACAAACATTGTTACTTATACTGTAC
Source organism: Cebus imitator (assembly GCF_001604975.1). Classification (NCBI taxonomy): domain Eukaryota; kingdom Metazoa; phylum Chordata; class Mammalia; order Primates; family Cebidae; genus Cebus; species Cebus imitator. The sequence continues at coordinate 1,766,487 of NW_016107852.1, forward strand.
TGGGCATAGCAGATATTTATATTGAAATGGGTAGCATAGATGAATAGTGTTAAAACTGGACAAAGCGTCTTGGATATAGAACTACATACTTTGTCCATATGTTCCTCTTAAGCCTCGCCTCCTCCCATTTGGAGATAGATACCTCTTTTTTTTCTGGCCATGTATACCAGGAAGCACAGTCTATGCCAGGTGCAGTTATGTTGTAAAAATGTGAAGAATATTGCTAAAATTTGTTAGGCTGTTATACTGGCCAAGTATAATGGACTACAAAGAAAGTATGTGAAGCGATCATTTAGAGCTAAGACTTTATTAATGGAATGGATATTAAAATTATATGAAAATAATTGAAAACAGGAGACTGGATTTTGGTCCTACAAATTGATGAGCAAAAATTTGAAGAGCTAGATAGAGGTGATTTTGTTTTTTTTTTTTTCAAAATTTTAGAAAGGAAATAACATGATCTGGATAATTTTAACAAAAAGAGTCTCTTTGCATGAGTATATTGAGAAATTAAGATTGTTTAGCTAAGGAGTAGCTTAGTTTGTAAAAATATATGATCTGTATTCTACAAATAATATGGACTACTACTTCTCCATTTTATAGGACTGAGAAAAAAGACTTAGTTTTAAGTAAGTATACAGGAATTAATTTAAAAGTTTTATAGTGTGAAAGTTCCTAGGTTCCTAAGCGATTATGTTGAAATAGAGGATAATGCCTATCTTGAATGATTCATGTGCCAATTAGCTTGCATCTTTTTGTATACCTCAGTTAATATATTCTTTATTTAATGTTTGGAAAATAACCTTTCTATCTCTGTTAGAGGCTACAGATGTCCATTATGTATGCACTCTGCTTTCGATATGACCAGGTATTGGAGACAGCTGGATGCTGAAGTAGCACAGACTCCTATGCCATCAGAATATCAGAACATGACTGTGGATGTGAGTAGAATCAGTACTTAAAACTTCGTAGATTCCTTGTTGACACTCTTCTTTATTTTTGCCCTCCTGCTCAAATTTGCCAGAAGAAACTATTGGTTTGACACAGATGCTAATGTGATGATTAATAATTTTTAAATTTTAGTTAAATAATTATCTCAGATTAGGAAAAATGTCCTAAGAATACCTTTATGTAGTTTTTTCCAACACTAGATGGCAGGCAAAAACTTTATTCTGAATTGTTTACACATTACTTGCCAGTCAGTCAGTAATATAAATGGCTAGGGTTGGATCACTGGTGGGACATTTTAAGTATGTTTTATTTTTAATTATTTTACATTTTATTTTAGGAGAACATATTTGCTGATTTTTGAGATGACGTTTTGGTTTTTAGTGTTTATTACCCTTTTTATTCCATCCAAGACTTATTTTTTTTCGAGTGCACACAGGAGACCCCTTTTTCACTTCTGTTGTTCACAGAATCATAAGCAAGTAACAAATTGAGAGAGAAGAGTCTCATAATTACAGAGAAGTCTTGATCCATGATCTTGGGGGAAAAACTGTCCACACTAAGATGCTGCTTGCTTCTGGGGAGAAACTTCCTAGTTAACTTTACCTTCAGGTCTCTAATGGGTGTCCAGTTCCAAGAGTGCGGAGAGTCCCTTCTGAATTGTCAGATAATGATCCTAAGGTTCAAAGTCCAGAAGCTTTATTGCAGTGTAGGTTGGAAAGGCAGTCTTTCTCTGATGTTGTTCTCAGAAGACCCAATCTCCAGATTCTAGATTGTGAAGGGTTTGATTGTTCTTAGTCATTGGATCATCAAAATTTTCTTTACCTGGTGAAAATACATTGGCATAATGCATAAAAATTTTATAGCATTTAGTCATATCAGAGTTTAGTAGTGGAAGATACATGAGGTTCTGTTATTAGGTGCATATGCTTTCCAGTGATGATTTTGTAAGGGGTCAACTTATGTTTTCCACTCCAGTCGGATCTGATTATCATCAATCTTTGACTAAGGCAATCCAGTCAATTCAGTTAGTTTTGCCTAATGCTATTGTATCTGTAATATCTTATTTAACTACTTTACAACTTGTCCAGTGAAATAAGTACCCCTGTCACTGGAACTTTCTCCAGGAATGTCCCATGAGAGAAACACATTTTATAATAACCTTTTAGCCACTGTAATAGCATTAATCCTCTTGCATGGGATACCTTCTATACAACCAGAAAACATGCACTGAAAATGACAATTGAATGTAATTGCTCTATAAATACGTAAATGGTCCATCAAGTAGCAGAAATGTGTACTTGAAGTTTTGATTGTCTTCCCAGGATTATGGTTTCAACAAAGCAAACGGTCATAAATTATTTTAGCAATTTAGCAACATATATAAATTTTATATGTACGTATAAAATTTGGATTAGTTTATCTTTTCCATGATAAGCCATGGAATGCAGAACTTTTAATAATGGAAGCTTTAAGGATTTACGAAGGGCCAGGTGGCTGTCCAGGTTCTCTGTGAGTCCACGCTTAACATTGGATTTGTGTCCTCTAAATACCAGGTTAGGTGCCTACCACTGATAACTGAAGGGTAATTATAGATAATTTGACTTGGATTGTGGAGTTGATTGAAATCTAAACAATTTCAATACTGGCTGATTTAATATGAAAAGCTGGCCAACTATTTTCTTGATATTCAATTTTTATCCTGCTTGGGTTAGCAGTTTTATAAACCAGTCTCTCCATTAGAGTTCAAGGAATTGTTATCCAGTCCAAGTCCTAAAATTATCAGAAATCTGTATTTCAGAGTGCTTGTCAGGGTCCTTTTCATCCTTTCACGAACCTTCTTGAAGACACAGTACTCTAGGATTTTGCTTGCTTGTGAAGTTTTCAGAGAAGCTGCATCAGAATTAAGCATTTAACTGTGGAAACAACTTAAAATGGTTACAGTTAAAGATGTGATTAACAAAGACATTGGTTATTTCTGTGGCCTGCAATAACACAATAACCATAATTAAGACTGATAGCACATACCCAGACAAAAGAATTTTAGAATCTCATATAATCTTGGAATAAATTTTAATAAAAAATATAACACAAAGGTTAAATATCATTTTTTATTTGAGAATGCTTCCTATATAATTTAACAGATCAAATAATCCTTTTTTTCCTCTCTTTTGGATGCTGCAGGGACCCTTTGTAGCATGCCAAACTTAGAGGTTAAAAAAAAGAAAAAAAGACTTAATTTTTTTTCTTTTTAATTGTACTTTGGGCTCTGGGGTGCATGTACATATCCTGCATCCTGCAGGATTGTTACATAGGTGCATACATGCCATGGTGGTTTGCTGTCTCCATCCCCGGCCCCCGTCACCTACATCAGGCATTTCTCCTGGTGTTATCCCTCCCCATCCTCCCCAAGCCCCTGTTGTCCCTCCCCTCTTCTCCACCCACCCCCCGCCTAGCCGAGTGAGTATTGTTCCCTTCCCTGTGCCCAACTGTTCTCATTGTTCATCACCCACCTATGAGTGAAAACATTAGGTGTTTGTTTTTCTGTTCTTGTGTCAGTTTGCTGAGAATGATGGTTTCCAGATTCATCCATGTCTTTACAAAGGACACGAACTCATCTTTTTTTATGGCTGCATAGTATTCTGTATTTTCTTCGTTCAGTCTATCATTGATGGGCATTTGGGTTGGTTCCAGGAAAAAGACTTAATTTTTAAGTTGAAATTTGATTTTGGGAAGCTTGTCAAGTGTGTTGAAGATCTAAAGCACTTGACCAAAATAAGATCACAAGTCACTGTAAAATCATAGTCATTGTGTATAGCCAATATGAGAATTAACAGGTTTTAAAAAGCAATTACTTTTACTCTTTGAAACTCAGTTTTCTAAACAATCAAAAGTCCTAAGACAGTTTGTGAGAAAATCTGTCTCCCCTTGTCTTCTCTTTTTATTATTTGCAGTTTATTCAAAAAAGTACACAAAAATATTTTACTGCCTTATTAATACTACATGAAATCTTTGTTCGAAAGAGAAAGCCAGATTTTACCTTTGTAGTTTCAGGACTAAAGCTAATTTTAATAAAACCTTATAAACAAATCCATCCAATCTGTCAGTTTTTGACCACAGAAGATTTCCATAAACTTTTATATTTCCTTATAAACTTTAAAAATTCTTTCTTTTGAATGTTCTATATTTTAGTCTACATCTTTTTTATTCCTCGAATTTGAAACAACCTTTAAGTAACTTCAAGCTAGACCAAAAATTTTTTAAGCACATCTTTGCAACTTTTCTCACCAAAAGTATGTCTTACTTATTTTTTATTATTTTTATTTATTTTTTTATTTTTTTGAAATCTCTGCAACCTCTGCCTCCCGAGTTCAAGTGATTCTCCTGCCTCAGCCTCCCTAGTAGTTGGGATTATAGGTGTCTGCTACCATGCCTAGCTAATTTTTGTATTTTTTAGTAGAGATGGGGTTTTGCCATGTTGGCCAGGCTGGTCTCGAACTCCTGACCTCAGGTGAACCACCTGCCTCAGCCTCCCAAAGTGCTGAGATTACAGGCTTGAGCCACCACGCCAGGTCGCTTGTTTTTACACTGTGTAGGGAATTGTTTTTCTTTATCTAGTAGTTTTAATTACCTATATTAACTACAATTTTAACTCTTTAGTAATCCTAATTTCCAGTGAAAACCCTAAGAAGTAATTTTGAACTGGTTTGTATCAGTATTTGTAGATGGAAACCATTTTAATTTTTTGGAAGGATATTTCCTTAAATGATTAATTATTAAGAGATCTAAATATATTTACCTTTTCTATGCTATATAAAAATAAGATGCCAAAGTATATAAACTTAAACTTATAATTAATGTTTTAGCATTTTAACTTACAAATGACTTAAAAGTTTTATGATTATTTACTTAAACATATGACTCTAAGATTTTAAATTACTGAAAATAAATTTGAAATTATGACCACAGGTGGCAGAGAAGAAGCCCTAGTAGGCTTGATTCTGCCTTGTAGCTACAGGCCTAGGCACTGAGAACATGTACACAGGCCTCACCTCGTCATACTTCATAATCTAGAGGTTCAAAACCCAAAACATAAGCTCACAGTCAAATCAATCAAGTGTTGAATTATATTCAACAGACACCTTTGAAGCCACTCCTATTTTACTAACAATATAAAAACTGGCTTTATTTACCAAGTGTTATCACATACATATAACACTTATAGGAATACAGACATAGGCAGAAACAGAACTTAGAGCTTTTCCTAAAGGATTCTCATTTTTCTATTCCCCATTCAGACTTATCAGTTTTCCAATTACCTGTTTCATTGCCCTAAGCAGTTGTTAGCTAGGCAGCCCTAAGTATGCATTTCTAAAGGGCCAACTCTTAGGTTAAATAAGGTAGAAAATTTATATCTCAAAAGCACAGAACTAAGACTTTACACATAAATATTTACCATCATTTGCTCAAACCAAGGAAAAAATGGTGTAAGTAAAAGTTAAGACAATATGGCCAGAAAATCACCTTAAACAAAGATGTGACTTATTATGTAAATTTAAAACAGTGCTAAGAGTTCCTAGTGTACACAGACACCTTTACAAATGGAAATTTCTTTTATACATATAAATTTATTTTACCAAAAGGGTTTCAGGATAGCCTTCAGTATAGTATAGCCAGTTAAATGCCAGGAAGATGTTTTAGTTCCATAGATGGTTTTTAAAAATTTAACTGTTGTTTCTTAGCTAAAATTACTGAGTTTAGGGTGGAGCCCACTAAGAGAGTAGGGGAAAGAAAACATTCTTTTTTATTGTTTGCAGTTTACTAAAAAAATTAAAATATTTTACCGTCCATCTCTGTGTCTGGACTCAGCATGGATAGATCTGAAAAAGAAGCAAGTCTGCTTTACCTAAGGGCCTATATTTTATAAACATTAAATAAGGAAATGTTTGTAAGATTTTTAACTAGCTTTCTTCTTGCCACCTTTTTGCTTTTTTTTTTTAGCCTAACAGGCTAGCTTTCTTTTAGCCTTCAGAGCAGTATTCCATCTAAGCCAAAAGGCTCATAATTTCTCTTAAGCTTTTTATTTGCTTCTTAAACTCTAACAGCTCCTTATGGCCATTGTCAAATGCATTTCTTAGACTGTAGTTTTAGGTGTTCATTTGGAACGATCCATTATAATTTTAAATTACCTTTAGTAAGATTTTGCCGTTTCTTCTTTTTGTTTTTTTTTGAGACAGAGTTTCACTCTTGTTACCCAGGCTGGAGTGCAATGGCGTGATCTTGGCTCACCGCAACCTCCGCCTCCTGGGTTCAGGCAATTCTCCTGCCTCAGCCTCCTGAGTAGCTGGGATTACAGGCACGCGCCACCATGCCCAGCTAATTTTTTGTATTTTTAGTAGAGACAGGGTTTCACCATGTTGACCAGGATGGTCTCGATCTCTTGACCTTGTGATCCACCCACCGCGGCCTCCCAAAGTGCTGGGATTACAGGTGTGAGCCACCGTGCCCGGCCCCGATTTTGCCATTTCTATAAGCAAATGGCATTTTATCCTTCTATAAAACGTTTAAAAGTTGTTTGCTGCTTCTGGGGCCTAATACTTAGATTTGTAAATGTAGGCAGAGCCGGTAGATTGCTCAGTTCGTCAGAAATTAAGGATCCTATTTTCACCTTGAAACTTGGCTTTGGCTCTCATATTTCCATGGTACACTTAACCAGTGATTTTTCCCTACTTAAGCATGCAAGAAAAAGAGTCAAAGGGTGCAGGACACGAAAAACCCTGTGAATTTATTTCCAAAAGCCAAGTTTACATGCCGTGCTGTTTTGCCATTTTACTGTTCTTCTGCCTGACCCAGTCGGACATAAGAGGGCTTTAGCTAGATCCAAGGTAATTGGATCCTGGACCTAATCCAGTTTTTGTTGCAACTTCTGAATCTAATTCAGATAAAAAATGTGTTCAAAAAAACTTGGATAGCTCAAAACACAAATCCGTTGAGCTTTAGACACAAATCCGCGGAGCTTTAGAATCTAAGAGAGAACTTACCATGATTCCTAATTGCTGTCAGAGAGCAGTGGACTCCCAAGAGGCACTTTACTGGGTCCCTTGGTGCTCCTGGGGGTCACTGAAAGGTCTATTTCAAATCGCACGTCTGATGCCAGCTGTTTGAAGAAAAACCTTATACAAATGAAATTTAACAGACCTTCATTGAGAAGCAATTTGTGTTCAGGCAGCCCCGAACCAGAATAGATTCAGAGTGTCTTGACTTTCTTTATTTGGTTGCAATTAGCCTGCAACCTAAAGCATAAAAGGTTGTTTCTGTGCCTTTTGTCTTATGGAGAGTGATCATCTTTTTCCCTTTAATTGAGATGTGTTGCCGTCCCTTCTCAGCCATAGTATTGAGTTGTAGATAAGAATGGGAAAGCCTAGATTGTTTTCTGGCTGGGTAATTTTTGGTTATATTACACATTTTCTGAACATCTTCAAATATTTCAGCATGCAAGAATAAAAACCACTTAGCAAAGCCAAATGAAATTTATTTTTTGTTTTATTTACACTGGAGTGATTTATAATTCATGTGGATAATTAAATTGTCAGGGCAATGAAAAATCACTTTTGGGATACTAACTGGTAATCATGCGATGTTTGACTAGAGGCCGAAGTGTGCTATGTTCCATGTAGATAATTTTTTGAAATAATGGCTTCATTAAGATGCAGTTCACATATCATACAACTCATTCATTTAAATTGTACAATTTGGTACGTTTTAAAATATTCATGTAGTTATGCAAACCCCACAATTTAGAACATTTTTATCATCCCAAAAAAGAAATGCTCCTACCCATTAGCAGTCATTCCCTAATGCCCGAGGCCTAGGCAACCACTAATCCACTTTCTTCATTTAGATCATATTTTTTAAAGAATTATTTTCCAAATTATAATTTAGAGCAAATTTGGAAATTTTCTGCTTATTGTAATGTGAATACTCAAAAGCTAGAGCTCTTCTTGCATAGTGTGTATTGATTTTCAGGTTAACACCTTTGTTATTTTTCAGGTTCTTAGCATTAGAAGAAATTAATTGCTAAACAGCATCTTCTTGTTATTGTAGGCATGAGTGAAGAGCCTCTCTCTCTATTTAGTCAATTTTAGGAATTACTGTTTTTGGAATTTAATTCATTCCTGAGGCAGAGAAGACAGGGAACTTAGTATACTAAACCTAAAAAATAAGCAAAAATATTAATTTTAATACTAAAATATATTAAAAAGTATATATTTTTATAAATATATGCAAAGTCTAAAAATTTTGGTTTTATTAACTGAGATACATTTCTGACTGAAAGATAATGAAATTGTATATATTATTTTGAATTGTAAGTATCAGGTATTGATTTGATTATGCCTAGGTTAATTTTCTTGCTTGTACTATTTATATTATTTAATATTTGGAAACTATTTTAAAATAAGCTTTTTTGTTTTTCTCAAATCTGCCTTTTCACTTTCTGAATTCAGAGCCACCTCAATAGCCTTTTAGAGTTTTCAGTGAAAAAAATAAAAAGAAATTTCTACTTTTGGACATATTTAGACTTATATATGTACTTTCACATCTTTAATATGATTTTCAAGGGATTATTATGAGCAGACAATGCAACTTGTATTTATAAGGTTAAAATATTTCATTTGAATTAATCTCTTTTCAGATTCTCTGCAATGACTGTAATGGACGATCCACTGTTCAGTACCATATATTAGGCATGAAATGTAAGATTTGTGAATCCTACAATACTGCTCAAGCTGGAGGATGTAGTTTTTCACTGGATCAGCAATGACCAGCCTATGCAGTACTGGAGAACTTGGCATTTTCTGATATAGAAAAAGGCTTTCCTTGGTATCCTGTTATCATGTGTCATAATCTATGCATTAGAGTTGATGTGTTTTGTACTAGTGTTACAGCATAAAATCATGTTACAAGTACTTAAGGATTCAGGGTCTCTTGATAGAATTTTCATAGCTCTATATTGAATGAAAGCCATGTGCTTGTGTTTGGATTGGAAATTCCTTTAGTGTCAGTTTTTTGGAAGCCAATGATGTTTGCCACTGATATATTCATAGAAATGTATTATATTTTCATGAAACTTTGCTTTAAGTGACACTATGCACGCAGTTCATTTCTAGTTCTTGGTAGAACTGCACTTAATTCTCAGTAGTAGTCTTGACTTTTTAAGGCTGTGCTGTAGTAAGTTCTCCCCTACTGTTAAAACCTAATTAAATATGCTTTAGAATTTTCTATGAAAGTCCTCTGGATCCTCTAAATGTGAATTTTGATGTAATAAATGCTAATAAAATTATATTAAAACAATGTTTTATAGAAAGTTTTTTCCAAAGTTTTCTGTTTGGCTCAATTAGGTCAGTATCATCGGTTCTATAATGTAAAATAAATTTTCTTTCTTTTGAGGTATTCTGTAAGAGTAGTTGGGGAAAGTATTATGTAAAATAATAAGACTCTTCCAAAGCCTTAATCAAAATATTAACATTGAAAAAAAAATTTCTTTAGGTTGCCCCAGATTATTTCTTCAAAGAGTCATTCATTCATTTATTTAGTGAGTATTTATTTTGCAACTGCTATGTTGCAGATATGTTTCTAGATGCTGTAGAGACAACAGTGAACAATAAAGACAAAAGTCTCTGTCTTCATATCTGTGCATGCTAGTGTTCATCATATTTAATTATTTTTCTTTATGCAAGGAGTGGATATCTTTATTGTAAATGAATGGAATATTTCTTCTTTACGCATGTGAAAGTAGGGGAAGGGCATGGGATATTCCTGGCAAGATCTCTGATTTCATAATACGTTTTGGGTTTATATAATGGAATTAAATATACCTCTTAATTCAGGAACAAAGTTAACAAATATGTTTGATGATTCTGCCGACTTTGACAGTAGTGTCTCCGTAGTAGCTTACCATTAGGCTAGGAAGTAAAATGTACACATATTAATTGATAAGTACTTATTGAGCACCAGTTGTATTTCCAACTTTGATCTATTTGAATCTTTTGTGAATAAGAAAGATAGCCTTTTAACTAGAAAGCCTAAGAGGTTTGGTACATTTGTTTCTTCTTTTGTTGAAATTTATTTACCTGGATAAAGGCAGCAGTTTGGGACTCAGATCTTTATTCTATCCTACCTTCTTATCTTCTGTATTCTACTCTTATGTTCTTTCCCTTCATCTGTTTCCTTGGCCTGGGCAGAGCAGCAGTGCTGATCTTGATTTGAGAAAGCATGTTTCTGGTATTGCCAGTTAGTATACAGATACAGAAAAGCTGGTTTTCCAGATCTAATCCTTTTTTATTTTAAACGGTTTTGCTCTGTCATTTAGGCTAGAGTGCAGTGAAGTGATCATAGCTTACTGCAGCCTTGACTTTCTGGGCTGAACTGATCCACCTCAGTCTCCAGAGTAGCTGGGTCTACAGGTGTGTGCCACAATGCCCGGCAGATTTTTACTTTTTTCGTAGAATCAGGGTCTCAGTGTGTTGTCCAGGCTGGTCTCGAACTCCTGGGCCCAAGCAGTTCTCTTACCTCAGCCTCACAAGGGCTGGGATTACAAGCATGAACCACTGTGCTTGATTCATATGTACTACTTTTTATGTTTGTTATTATTCTGCTAAACCAATTTAAATCATGTTATTGCTTTTAATCATTGAATCATTGGCTCCTTAAATAGGAGTGAGAGTAATTAGGCTTTTCTGTTTTCAATGTCTATGTGCTAGGGTCATGTATTAGCATTAATTACTACAGTGATTCTGTGGGGGTAAGTGGTGTCTTCATATTATAGACAAGAAAGCTGAGGTTTAGAGGTTAAAATGACATGTTGGGGGTAAATAACAGACACTATATGTTGAGTTGGGAATCAGATCCAAGTCTGTGACTACAAACCCACTTTACTGTATTGCCTTTGACCTAAACTTCCATATTGCTAAAATAAACCTCACAGCTAGTCATCTGTCATTGAAGAACTCATGATTTGATAGATCGACCTTTCATTTTTAGGTGACTCTAGTTAGAAAGACTTATTTCACAATCTGATTTTTCCTTTAACTCAGGATCCAAATGTGTCCAAAATAATGCAGAATACATGTGCAATCACTTGTTTATGCTATCCAGTCATGTACTTGAAGCAATTTTCAAAGTCTCTAGGCTACAGTACCCAGGGTTGCTTCAAGTATTGGTTCATGAGTTGTCAACTTGATGATTAAAATCCTTCAGCAAATCTCAGTCATAATCACAATAAAATCTAAGTTCCTTAGCATTCATTATGCAATATTTAAAATATATTATCTTACCCTTAAATATGTTTTCTTTTTCTGAATTCAAAAATATAGGTTGTACCTCTGGAAGAAAGAAAGTAAAAAACTGAACAATCCTATCTTCCAGAGAGAACTACTGTTAACATTTTAATAGATAACTTCATCTTTCTTTTCCTGTTCTTTTTTATAAAGCTTACAGGAATTCTAAATATTTAGCCAGATCTTAAGTACACTAGAGTTATCTGTCCCTGAAATAAGTCAGGTTGCCCTGCCGCACAATTTGTATCTATAGTTTACTTGTATTATTTTTGAAAAAAGTAAAATACCTTTATGAATTTCTTGGTGCATAGCATCTCATCAGCTTCTTTTATCATTAAAGATTTATGTATGAAAAAAATAAGTGTATATCAGATTGTTCATTTCTTAGTGGGGTCGTCTTAGCCAGTACATAGAGCTCTGTATGAATTAACTTTAGCTTATGTTTGAAGTAGTAGTTTGTTTATGATGTCACAGATTTTAAAATCAAACTCAGTTTTTATTTCTTCACTAAAACCTATTTTCATATTATATACATGTTTAATTTCCCTTTTATTTTCATTATGCATCAAAATAAATTTACTAAGTACTAAAGAGCCAACTTATTTTATAAGTGCCTGGCACTTAATAGGTATTCACTAGTTGAATAGTTTAATTTGCAATGAATTAATTTTAAATGATAGTTGAAAACTATGCCACTTTATTTTTCCTTTGTGTTATTAAAATTTTAATTGATGATTGTATATATTATATATATGGAGTACAATGTGATGTTTTGATACATGTTTACATTGTAGAATGATTAAATCAACTTTATTGCCTCATACCATTTTTTTTGTGGTAAAAAAAATCAACACTTAAGATCTCTTTTAGTATTTTTGAAATGTACAATGCATTATTTGTTATACTCACCATTCTCTATAATAGGTAAGTAAAGTTTATTCCTGCTGTCTAACCGAAGTTTTGTACCCTTTGATCAGTATCTCTCCTTTTCCTATCCACCCCTCTTTCCCCAGTCTCTGGTAACTACCATTCTACTTCTACCAGTTTACCTTTTTTTAGATTGCACAGATAACTGGGATCACATAGTATTTACCTTTTTGTGCCTGGCTTATTTAATTTAGTATAATGTCTTCCAGGTTCATCCATGTTGTCATATGTGACAAAATTTCTTTCTTTTATAGAGCTGACTAGTATTCTGTTGAGTATATATGCCACTTTTTGTTTTTCATTCATATGATGATGGACATTAAGGTTGCTTCCATATCTTAGCTGTTGTGAATAATGCAGCAGTAGACACAGTGGTACAGAAACTTTTTTGACACACTGACTTCAGTTCCTTTAGCTATATACCCAGAAGTGGGATTGTTGGATCATATAGCAATTCTGTTTTTAGTTTTCTGTTTCTGTACTGATTTTAATACTGGCTGTTTTAATTTACATCCCCACCAACAGTGCGCAAGGATTCCCTTTTCTCCACAACGTGTCAATGCTTTTATCTATTTGATAAGTCATTCTAATAGGTGTAAGGTGATATCTCATGTTAATTGCATTTTTCTGATTAGCAATGATGAGCATCTTTTCGTTGGCCATTTGTATCTTTTAAGGAATGTTTGTTTACATCCTTTGCCCATTATTTAATTGAGTTCATTTTCTTATTATTGGAGTTCCTTATGTATTTTGGATATTAGCCCATTATCAGATGTATGATTTATATATTTTCTTTGAATTTATAGGTTGTCGCTTCATTCTGTTATTCCCTTTGCTATCCAGAAGCTTTTTAGTTTGACGCCACCCCATGTATTTTTTGTTGTCTATGTTCTTGGGTTTATATCGAAGAAATCTTTGCCCAGACTAGTGTTGTAGAGCATTTCCCGTATGTTTTGTTCTAGTAGTTTTATAGTTTGAGGTCTTAGTTTAAGTCTTTAAACTATTTCGAGTTGATTTTTATATGTGGTGTGAAATAAGGATCCAATTTCATTTTTCTGCCTATGTATATTCAGTTTTCCCAACACCATTTATTGAAGAGACTGGCTTCATTGTGTGGTGTCGGCATATTAGTTGAAAGTTAATTGCCTATAGGTGTGTTGGTTTATTTCTGGGCTCTTCTGTTCCACTGGTCAACATATCTTTTTATGCCAGTACCATGCTGTTTTGGTTACTATTGTTTTATAATAGATTTTGAAGTCAGGTAGTGTGATGTCACAAACTTTGTTCTTTTTGTTCAAGATTGATTTGGCTATTCAGGTCTTCTGTGGTACCATACAAATTATAGTATTGTTATTTCTGTTTTTGTGAAAAATGACTGGAATTTTGTTAGGGGTTGTTATGAGAAAAACCTGGTACTATAATGTCCCAACTCAGTGGGAAGGAGCCGAGAGACCAAAGAATGACTGGGACAAGTCCAGCTTGAGGAGCAGATGAGTTTATTAGGATTTAAATATGGGGCAGTCTTGGATGGCAATAGGACATCTCTAGAGCTCTGTGCCATCTCCCATCTCTAAACTGCTTCTAAGCTAATTTTTTGACTCTTTGGCTATTGTGTTTGAGCAATGAGACTGTTTTTCTTGGTATGTTCTCAGTTACTCTCTAGAATGTTTAGATTCTCAGGGACACCTGCTCCTTGCCTGGACACTATGGTGTTGACTCATCACCGAGCCTTCAGGATTTGGACAATGGACTTACACTCTTAAGCAACCTTGTGGGGGACCTGTCACACTACAGGGATTGCACTTAATCTGTAGATTGCTATGGCTACTATGGACATTTTAACTATGGCTATGGTTCAGATCTGTGTACCCACTCAAATTTCATGTTCTATTGTAACCCTCAGGGTGGAGGTTGTGCCTGGTGGGAGGTGATTGGATCATGGGGGCAGATTTCTCCCTTTGGTGCTATTCTCGTGATAGAGTTCTCATGAGATCTGGTCATTTGAAAGCGTGTGGCCCCTCCCCAACCTGCTTCCTTCTGCTCTAGCCATGTAAGATGGACCTGCTTGCCCTTGACTTCCTGCTATGATGGAAAGTTTTCTGAGGCTTCCCAAGTTTCCTGACCTCCTGCTATAATTGAAAGTTTTCTGAGGCCACCCCCCTTCCTAAAGTTTCCTTCTGCTCTAGCCATGTAAGATGTACCTGCGTCCCCTTGACCTTCTGCTATGATTGAAAGGCCAGCATCAAATTTCCTTTACAACCTGTAGAACCATAAGCCAATTAAACCTCTTTTCTTTATAAATTACCCAGTTCCAGGTATTTCTTTATAGTAATGTAAGAAGGGACTAATAGAACAATATTCGTCCAATCCATGAACACAGGCTACCTTTTCATCTATTTGTGTTGTCTACTATTTTTTTCATCAGTGTTGTATAGTTTTCAGTATACAGATCTTTCACTTACTTGATTAAATTTACTCCTAAGTATTTTTTTGATGCTATTGAGAATTAGATTGATTTCTTTTTCAATAGTTCATTGTTAGTGTAAAGAAATGCTGCTAATTTTATATTCTGCAATACTGGAATACTGAATTTGTTTACCAGTTCTAACAGCTTTTTGGTGGAGTCTAGGGTTTTCTATATATAAGATCATGTCATTGGCAAACAGTTTAACTTCTTTTCTTATTTTGATGCCTTTTATTTATTTTTCTTATGTAATTGCTCTGGCTAGAACTTCCAGTACTATGTTGAATAGAAGTGGTTAGAGTGGGCATCTTTGTCTTGCTCCTGATTTTAGAAGGCAAGCTTTCAGCTTTTCACTATTGAGCATGAGGTTAGCTGTAGGCTTTTCATATATGGCCTTAATTGTGTTATGGTACATTCACTCTACTCCTGAATATTTGAGTGTTTTTACCATAAAATGATGTTGAATTTTTCAAATGCTTTTTCTGCACCTATTGAAATGATTTAATGTTTTTTGTGCTGCACTCTGTTAATATGGTATATCATATTTATTGATTTGCATATATTGACCCATTCTTGCATCCCAGGGATAAATCCCACTTGATCATGGTGAATGATCTATTTAATATGCTGTTGAATTTAGTTTGCTGGTGTTTTGTTGAAGATTTTTGCATCAGTTTATATCAAGGATATTGGCCTGTAATTTTTCTTTCTTTTTTTAGTGTCCTTGTTTGTTTGTTTTTTTAAATTAATTAATTAATTTTTTTATTGCATTTTAGGTTTTGGGGTACATGTGAAGAACATCCAAGATTGTTGCATAGGTACACATGTGACAGTGTAATTTGCTGGCTTCCTCCCCATCACCTACATCTGGCATTTCTCCCCATGCTATCTCTCCCCAACTCCCCACCCATCGCTGTCCCTCCCCTATTTCCTCCCAACAGACCCCAGTGTGTAGTGTTCCCCTCCCTGTGTCCATGTGTTCTCATTGTTCAACACCCATCTATGAGTCAGAACATGCGGTGTTTGATTTTCTGCTCTTGTGTCAGTTTGCTGAGAATGATAGTTTCCAGGTTCATCCATGTCCCTACAAAGGACATGAACTCATCATTTTTGATGGCTGCATAATATTCCATGGTGTATATGTGCCACATTTTCCCTGTCCAGTCTATCATCGATGGGCATTTGGGTTGGTTCCAGGCCTTT
>NW_016107852.1:1783990-1785590 GCF_001604975.1 Cebus imitator
TCAATACCTAGTTTATTGAGGGTTTTTAGCATAAAAGGCTGTTGAATTTTGTCAAAGGCCTTCTCTGCATCAGTTGAGATAATAATGTGGTTTTTGTCTTTGGTTCTGTTTATGTGGTGAATTACGTGTATAGACTTGCGTATGTTGAACCAGCCTTGCATCCCCAGGATGAATCCTACTTGATCATGGTGGATAAGCTTTTGGATGTGCTGTTGCAATCGGCTTGCAAGTATTTTATTGAAGATTTTTGCATCTATGTTCATCATGGATATTGGCCTGAAGTTTTCTTTTCTTGTTGAGTCTCTGCTGGGTTTTGGAATCAGGATGATGTTGGTCTCATAGAATGATTTTGGAAGGATTCCCCCTTTTTGTATTGTTTGGAATAGTTTCCGGAGGAATGGTACCAGCTCCTCTTTGTATGTCTGGTAGAATTTGGCTGTGAACCCATCTGGACCTCAGTTTTTTTTGGGTGGTAGCCTCTTAATTGTTGCCTCAACTTCAGACCTTGTTATTGGTCTATTCAGTGTTTTGACTTCTTCCTGGTTTAGGCTTGGGAGGAGGCAAGTGTCCAGGAATTTATCCATTTCTTCCAGGTTTACTAGTTTATGTTCATAGAGTTGTTTGTAATAATGTCTGATTATGGTTTGAATTTCTGTGGAATCTGTGGTGATATCCCGTTTATTGTTTTTTATTGCATCAATTTGGTTATTCTCTCTTTATTTTTTTATTAGTCTGGCTAGTGGTCTATTTTGTTGATCTTTTCGAAAAACCAGCTCCTAGATTTATTTTTTGAAGGGTTTTTTGTGTCTCTATCTCCTTCAGTTCTGCTCTGATCTTAGCTATTTCTTGTCTTCTGCTAGACTTTGAGGTTTTTTGATCTTGCGCCTCTAGCTCTTTCAATTTTGACGATAGGGTGTCAATTTTAGATATCTCCTTGCTTCTCATGTATAGGGCACTTATTGCTATATATTTTCCTCTAGAGACTGCTTTAAATGTGTCCCAGAGATTCTGGTATGTTGTGTCTTTGTTCTCATTGGTTTCGAAGAACTTTATTTCTGCCTTCATTTCATTGTTTATCCAGTCAACATTCAAGAGCCAGTTGTTCAGTTTCCATGAAGCTGTGCGGTTCTGAGTTTCTGAATTCTGAGTTCTAACTTGATTGCACTGTGGTCTGAGAGGCTGTTTGTTACGATTTCCGTTCTTTTGCATTTGCTGAGGAGTGATTTACTCCCAATTATGTGGTCAATTTTAGAGTAGGTGTGATGTGGTGCTGAGAAGAATGTATATTCTATGGATTTGGGGTGGAGAGTTTTGTAAATGTCTATTAGGTTTGCTTGTTCCAGGTCTGAGTTCAAGTCCTGGATATCCTTGTTAATTTTCTGTCTGGTTGATCTGTCTAATCTTGACAATGGGGTGTTAAAATCTCCCACTATTATTGTGTGGGAGTCTAAGTCTCTTTGTAAGTCATTAAGAACTTGCCTTATGTATCTGGGTGCTCCTGTATTGGGTGCATCCATATTTAGGATTGTTAGGTCTTCTTGTTGCATTGATCCTTTTACCATTATGTAATGTCCTTCTTTGTCTCTTTTGATCTTTGTTG
>NW_016107852.1:1786547-1810070 GCF_001604975.1 Cebus imitator
AAACTTGTGCATGCTTCGTGAAGTTCTCATGTTTTTCAGCTCCATCAATTCACTTATATTCCTCTCTAAGTTGTCCGTTCTCGTTAGTATTCGTGAAATCTTTTTTCAACGTTCTTAGCTTCTTTGCATTGGGTTAGAACATTTTCTTTTAGCTTACAGAAGTTTCTTATTACCCACCTTCTGAAGTCTGATTCTGTCATTTCATCACACTCATTCTCCATCCAGCCTTGTTCTCATGCTGGTGAGGAGTTGTGATCCCTTGTAGGAGGAGAGGAGTTCTGGTTTCGGGTGTTTTCATCCTTTTTGCGCTGGTTTCTTCCCATCTTTGTGGATTTATCCACCTGTCATCTTTGTAGTTGCTGACTTTCAGATTGGGTCTCTGAGTGGATATCCAGCTTGTTGATCATGAATTTATTTGTTTCTTAGTTTTTCTTCTAACAGTCTGGCCCCTCTGCCAGAGGTCTGCTGAGGTCCACTCCAGGCCCTGCTTGCCTGGGGGTCACCTGCAGCAGCTGCAGAACAGTAACGGTTGCTACCAGTTTCTTCTTTTGCTATCTTTGCCCCAGAAGGATACCCGCCAAATGTCAGTGTGATCTCTCCTTTATGAGATGACTCTTTGGATATATGGGGGTCAGGGAGCTGCTTTACAAGACAGTCTGTCCTTTATAGGAGCTCAAGTGCTGAGCTGTGAGCTCTGCTGTTCATTCAGAGCTGCTCGGCAGGTTCATTTAAGTCTGTTGCAGCAGAACTCATAACCCCCACCTTTTTTTTTTTCCCCAGGTGCTCTGTCCCAGGGAGTTAGGGCTTTATTTATGAATTTCTGTTGTGCTGCTGCCTTTTTTTTTCAGGGCTGTCCTGCCCAGCAAGGAGGCAACCTAGTCACTGTCTGCCTGCAGAGACTTTGCTGAGCTGCTGTGGGTTCCGCCCAGTTGCCGTGTGAACTTCCCTGCAGTCCTGTTTATATGGGTTTAGTTAGAACTGCCTCGGCAATGGGCCGGGTGCGGTGGCTCAAGCCTGTAATCCCAGCACTTTGGGAGGCCAAGGCGGGTGGATCACGAGGTCAAGAGATCGAGACCATCCTGGTCAACATGGTGAAACCCTGTCTCTACTAAAAATACAAAAAATTAGCTGGGCATGGTGGCACGTGCCTGTAATCCCAGCTACTCAGGAGGCTGAGGCAGGAGAATTGCCTGAACCCAGGAGGCGGAGGTTGCGGTGAGCCGAGATTGCGCCATTGCACTCCAGCCTGGGTAACAAGAGCAAAACTCCGTCTCCAAAAAAAAAAAAAAGAACTGGCTCGGCAATGGTGGCCCATCTATGTAATGGTGGACTCTCTGTGTAATGGCAGGTTGCCTTGGCAATGGCAGGCTGCCTCAGCAATGGTGGACTATCTTCGTAGTGGTGGAGTGCCTCAGTAATGGCGGATGCCCCTCCCCCACAGAGCTGGACCCTCCCTGTTTCAGCTGTGCTTGCTGTGAAACTCTCAACCCAGAGCGTTTCCAATTGCCGTATTTTTTTTTTTTTTTTTTGGTGGGGGTGGGAGCAGCCAAGCCTGATCACCTGGCTCCCTGCCTCAGGGCCTTTTTTTTTTCGTTGAATGGTCGACTCTCTCCCAGGTGTTCCAGTCGCCTGTTGAAAAGGCGCTGGGATCTGTGTGATTTCCCATGCGGGACTCACTGCGCAGGCTGAAACAGCAGCACTGAGATTCATGGGCTTTTTTTGCCTGGGAATCTCCTGACCTGGCTCCCTGTTTCCGTCCCCTTTTTAATCAGATAAATGGGTTACTCTGCCTTCCCGGGGCTCCAATCACCAGCTAAAAGGGCACCCGGACCAGTGTGTTTTGTATGGAGAACCGCCAGGCTGGGGCACCAGCAAAGCAGCTGTGCCGGCCAAAACAGCCGCACTGGTGACCCGTGGGACTCCTCTGCCTGGGAATCTCCTGCCTGTGGGCAATAAAAATCCATCTGGAAATGCGGCGTCCACTTACTCCCTGAGCTTTCACTGGGAGCTGCAATTCTGAGCTGTTCCTAACCGGCCATCTTGGATCTTATCTTCCCTTGTTTGGTTTTTGTGCCAAGGTAATTCTAGCCTCATAAAATGAGTTTGGAAGTATTCCTCCTTCAAAATTTTGAAAGAGTTTGAGAAGGATTGGTATTAGTTCCTCTTTAAATTTTGGGAGAGTTCTGTCATGAAGCCATCTGATCTTGGGCTTTTCTTTGATGGGAGATTTTTAAAATTATTCATTCTGTCTTCTTTGTTTAGGTTTTCTGTATCTTTTGGATTCAGTCTTGGTAGGTTGTTTGTTTCCAGGAATTTATTCATTTCTTCTAAGTTAACCAACTTGTAGATGTATAATTTTTAACAATAGTCACTTATGATCCTTAGTATTTTTGTGGTATCAGTTGTAGTGTCTCCACTTTCATTTCTGATTTTACTTATTTTAACGTTCTTTTTTTTCTTAGTCT
The DNA here is from genome assembly GCF_001604975.1 of Cebus imitator. Taxonomy (NCBI): domain Eukaryota; kingdom Metazoa; phylum Chordata; class Mammalia; order Primates; family Cebidae; genus Cebus; species Cebus imitator. The sequence continues at coordinate 1,789,013 of NW_016107852.1, forward strand.
GGATAAAGTTTTATCAATTTTGTTTATTTTTCAAAGTACCTTATGCCACTTTAAATGCAGTTGACCTGTGGTATCTGTGGGGATTAGTTCCAGAACCCTCTGAGGATACCAGAATCTTTGAATGCTCAAGTCTTATATAAAATGGTGTGTTTGCCTATAATCTATGGACATTCTCTTGTATACTTGAAATAATCTCTAGATTACTTATAATACCTAATACAGTAGTAATACAGTACTACATATACTACTTCATTTTTGTGGATTTACCATAGTATCACCACATGGTAAATTCAAGTTTTGCTTTTTGAAACTTTGTGGATTTGTTGTTGTTTTTTTTTATCCATGGTTGGTTGAATCCATAGATGTGGAACCCATGGATAAAGAGGGGCTACTGTAACCATCTCTGCTTAAATTAATTTAAAATGTTTGCTGTTTGCATTGTGTTCATCTGAATTTATTTCTTGCTAAGCAAACTTTTTTCCTATGGTTATTTTTGTGTGGATTTTTCCTCATGTTCAGTTAATAGTTGACAGGTCTGCTTTTTATCCTTTATTCTTACACATCTGTTTTTGTTTTCTTACTAACCTAGTCTTCTTACATTCAATTTCACTTTCTGTCTCCCTTGTTATCCTGCCTGCCAAATTACTTTTCCTAAGCTTAAATGTGTTACAGTTTTGGTCAAAATAATGCGCAAGTTCCCTGATGTGTATTTGACTAAGCCTAGATTCTTCATTTTGAAGCCTTTACAAATATTGTTCCAATCTTTTCAGTTTTATTTTTTGTTTCCTTATGTGTATTTCTTAAACAAGCCTCCTCTTAATTTTCGCACCTTGCCTTGGCACATATGCTTCCCTCATGGAGCAACCTTTCTTAAAGAAATGGAGTTGTCAGAAACCTGCCTATTCTTCATGGTCCAGATCAAGGTTTACTTTCTTTACTATCAACTACTACTAACAACAACTATGTGCCTACAAGTTGGATAACTTAGAAGAAATGGATACATTCCTAGGAACATAAAACCTACCAAGTCTTGATTCAAGACTGAATCGAGAAGAAATAGAAGCTCTGAGGAGACCAACAATTAAGGACACAGAATCTAATTAGTTTCCCATCAAAGAAAAGCCAAGGGCCAGATGACTTCATAGTGGAATTCTACCAAACATTTAAAGAAGAGCTAATACCAGTTCTCAAACACTGCCAAAAAATTGAAGAGGAAATACTTCCAAACTCATGAGGCCAGCATTACCCTGATAATCAAAGCCAGACAAGGACACTATAAGAAAAGAAAATTACAGGCCTATATTCCTGATTGTGAAAGGAGATTGTGGCTTGGAATGTTAAATGTTAATGAATGTTATATAATGAATGTTAATAAATAACCACATTCTCTTGTAACCTCTCTCTTTTCTAAACTCTATAGCACTTTGTACCAGTCTTAGGCGACTTAACTATTTCGTTTTTTTTACTGTGATTCAGTTTTTGCCATTCCCCTCCTCATTTAAACAATGTATAAAAACAATGTATATAAAGCTTACCATTGGATAAAACTGCAAGGTGGAGCTACAATTGTGACCCTGAAAGCCCTCTGGCAGTTGGCTTGTGGAGGACAAACACAGAAGATAACTGTGATGAGAGCTAAGATGGGTTGTGGAAGGACCCTAACCCAGTAGGGATAAGGATGAGAAAAAGAGCCTATTACTTTTTGAGGACAGTGGTGGAGTCTTTATCTCTTATAATGCCTTGCTTTATTGATACTGGTAAGAATTTGTTGGATTGCTAGTGAGATATAAAGCATAATGTGTCCCAAGTTTTCACCATATGTAAAAATGTGATTAGAATGGTGAGTGTATGTACACACATGCACAAAAATTCAGAAATGTTTAATACTAGAACATATTGATGGTATCGCACTTTTCTCAAACTAGGAGACATTGGGTTTAATTAAGTCATTCTGGAATCTGGTTGATTGGTTCCCTTCATTTAGCAAACATTTATTTTGCACCAATTATGTACAGAGCTGGGTTATTAAAATATGAGTAAGATATAATGAGTTACCTCAAGATTTTTCCCTGCAATAGGAGAGGTGAATGTTTCTTATAGAAAGGGCTATAGGAGTGCATTGACTGATTTCTAACATCCATGTTAAGTGGCTCAATAAATAAGGGGTTTTTAGAAATAGTCTCTTTAGGATAACTGTTTGCCTTGGTTCTGCCACATAGGTACTACAAAGGTATAGTCTTTGGGAGGTGTGTAAACCTGTGACTTACGTATTCTCTATTTTAGAATAAGTAGTCAAGCTTAAATTTCTGCAGATGTCAATTACCAAAGAGGCCCAGTCTGTGATATGTGATATACAAGATCCCTAGTGTAATGCCTGCTATTTCCAGTTCATTAAGAATTGATCTTGACCAGATTTTGTCCTTTAGGCATGCCAAATATTTAATCTTGTAAACCTCTGATCAGGATCAAAGTGTCAGGCTGGTTGCACTTTTATTTTTCCTGAGGCAAACAATGTATGTCCAAATAGGAGTCAAAACTCTTGTAATGACCCATCTGCTTCCCTCATCTTGCACATTTTATTTTTCTAGAGTCAGAGAATTCAGAATGAGGTAAGAATGGCCAAAGACAGTTTAGCCTGTCTAGAGGCTGCTTTAATTCCAGTCTTTGCCAGTAATGGGCTTAGGTGGGGCTTGGCCATTGACTTCATAGCCTACAAATGTGTGGCGACACTGAGGAGCAGAGCCTGCCTGAGCCTGCAGAATCTCAACAGGCAGGTACAGTTCTGGGTCTTCTCTCAGGGCCTGGTTACAACAGCAAAAGATTCCTTTTGGAAACCTGATTGTCCTGGACTGTTGTTCCCCATCCCCTCACCTCACCTCCCACTTGGCATCTCAACAGCATTTGCTTGAATTTCTGATGGGCATTTATTACATTCTGCCTTGCTTAGATTATTTGCACACTAATTTCCTTTGTTGAATTCTGAATTCCTTTAGCACACTTAGTACAGTGCCTGATCATTGAACTCAATATGATCAGTAACTTCTCTTAAAGTTTTAAAGGGGTATAATTCTCCTCTGGAGTTCTGAATCAAGTTCTGAATCAATTGTGAAGTAGATATGAGAGTCAGATATTGATGATAAAGCTGGAAAGGAGATTGTGGCTTGGAACCAAGGCCAAATTGAGTTTGCACTTCCTTGCTCTAAATTGAACGTATGCATATAGTCACTGACTGCAGACCATCCTCTACAGGGTAGGATCTACCCTGGGGAAGGGAGGGGTGAGTCTAAGCACTGCAGCTGCCTGGGGAAAGGCTAGATGCTAGAAAGGGGCCTAGACCATGCATATGCAATGCCTTGTCCCCAAATCTTGCCAAGTTACTCCCTTGTCTGATGGGGTGGGATGAATGGTGGAGCCATGAAGGAGGGAGGATTTCTTTCCAATACTTCTAAAGGGGAAAGACTTTTCCGTTCAATTAACTGAGTCAAGAAAATGAAGAGGTCCCTGAGACAGCCCTAGTATTATTGCCCTGGCACCCTATGGATAGAAGGTAATCAGACCCGCTGGGCCAAAGGTAACTTGTGGAGCATGAGATAAATAACCCCTTTCTGGTATAGATTCTAAAACTGACCTGACCTCCAGGGATGGTTGGTTATGGCACCAGGCAAGGCCCGCCTTCCACTCTGTCATCTCAAGAATGAGGTAATACCAGCCAGTGTAAATCTCAGCACTTAAAAAAAAATCGCATTGATGTCCTAGGCACAGAGCAGTATTTGTCAGAATTAATCTATCTCTTTTCACCTCTTTATGAGTTGATGTATTTATTAAGGTTATTTTATTGTGTAGATTAGTGGATTTAATTAAAAATAATAGAATTACAGACTCTAAAGCTGGAAGGGAATTAAAGGTCATGTAGTCCAACTCACTCTGGTTTTGCTTGGTCAAACTGAAGCCCGGCAGACTTCAATTTACTTACCCAAGCTTTCTTAGAAAGTCTGCAAAGGAAGAGTTTCTCATTATTTTTCATATCATTATCCTTTAAGTTTCTGTATATGAATACATTGGAGGCTGGTATAAATAGGGTGACCCTCTTTGAGAAACACCTATCCTTGCTCCTTGCTCTGCCTGCAGGGTCTCACTGAACATGATGTTCTTCTAGCACCATACCAGGAATTCTGTCCTGCTTCTTTCAGTCTGCAGCCCAGAGCTCTCCAACCTTTTGAGCATTCCTATCATCTGTACACAGACCTGTTTGGCTCATTATTCCATGGAAGAAGATGAGAACTAGTTGCTTTGTCCTTCATTAGAAAAGGCTTCCTACTCCCCTATAGGTTTCACTGGGTCAGTGAACAAGTCTTTGTGAACCAGAGACATTACTTTTGAGTTTAGCAAAATACATTTTGATTTCTCCAAAGAGCAAATTATTTCTAAATTTAGAAGAGAAAGTAATCTTTTTTTTTTTTTTTTGAGACGGAGTTTCACTCTTGTTGCCCAAGCTGGAGTGCAATGGTACAATCTTGGCTCATGCAACCTCCTCCTTCCAGGTTCAAGCTATTCTCCTCAGCCCTCAAGCAGCTGGGATTACAAGAACGTGCCACCACACCTGGCTAATTTTTTGTAGTTTTACTAGAGATGTTTTTTCACCATGTTAGCCAGGCTAGTCTTAAACTCCAGACCTCAGATGATCTACCTGCCTCTGCCTCCCAAAGTGCTGGGATTACAGGCGTGAAGCCACTGTGCTGGTCCTGTAATCTCAAACTTCAGAATAGCTTATTGTGAATGGGAGACTTGGATTACATTTTCTCTGCTTTATGTGGGGCAAGAAATTTTCCTGGCAGTCAATATTCTTTTAGGTAATGGCAATAATATCTAATAATAGTTCTTGATATACTTAAGGAAGTTCCCCCCTCCCCCCCGCCATTAATAGGCAGTAGAGTAGAGTGGTTAAAGATACTACAGGCTCTAGATTCAGATTGCTGGGGTTTGTATCTTGGTTCTGCCATTTACTTGCTCTGTGACCTTGGGCTATATTTAACCTTTCTGTGTTTCATGGGCAATTTGTCAAGATTACTTTTGTAAAGGCCTTAGACAAGGATAGCTATATTATGTTTTTGATATTGGCTACCTCTTGAGATTCTATACATAGCTTATTTTCTCCTTTCAGACTTATTTCCATTGAACTACACACACTGATGGGTTTTTATTTTTTACCTTTACCTTTATATCTTGCCTGCTTTAAGCTGCTTGCTTTTCTTCTCCAAATTATGCTTTTACATCTGAATAAGATGATTGGCAGCCTATGGGAACAGGATGCTGAAGAATCCTGCAGGGAAAATGAACACAGGGTACCTTTAAACTTTGTTTCCTGACAGCAGAGGGTGCCATAATGTTTCTGGTGATAGGGATCTTCTATGTAGAATGATTTTTTTTCTACCTGCTACTTAAGAGTAAGAGCTTTTCCAGGACACCAACATTGAGCACTTTTATTGCCCATTATATAATAATGACACAAACCAAGGATTAACAATGCAAAGTCATTGACTAGTTTTAAAATTTAATTAAGCATGTTTATTATCACTGTATTTCATATCTGCCTGTTTGTATTTCTTGGGTCAGGTTTGTAAAGGTAGGGTGTTTTCAAGAGTATACGACCAATGTTGTTTTCTAATATTATGTCCTTATATATTTTGGAGCAGAAAAGACATGATGGAGGAGGAAAAGAGGGGGTTAACAGGTAAAGGCAGAAGTTGGTGGGCAAGCAGTACCAGTGCTAGAATGATGTGCAAGCTGAGCAGGATCAGATAGATGATAGTTCTAAGCAGAAGAAGTGCTGTTTGGCTTGCTAATAATTGGAAACTAGTCAGAGCCAGAGAAATAAATGTGCAGACCAAGGGGGATCCAAAGCATGGCAGATGGAACTTTCCTTGATGGCTGCAACAAGATTTCTATTGCACACACTCATCTTCCAGTGTGACATTGGCACTCCTTCCATCAAGAAGTGGGACCAAGGTTTTCTACCCTTGAATGTTGGTGGGTTGGTAACTACAATTGAAGTGATGTCTTCTAGACTATGGTATAAAGGTGATAGACTTATTACCTGCGATACTATTGGGATGCAAACTCTTGAAACCTAGCCACCATATGGTGAGGAGGCCCATGTCACATGGAAAACCCATGTATAGGTGTTCTGGGTGACAGCCTCAGCTGAAATCCCAGCCAACAGCTGGCTTTGACTGACAGACGTATGAGTGAGGAAGCCTTTGGATGTCTCTAGTCTCAATCACCTCCTGATTGTAACTACATGACAAACTCCTGGTGAGAAATGCCCAGCTCAACCTAGTCAACCCCCAGAATCAGAAGACATAATAATAAAATGATTAGTGTTTTCATTCACCAAGTTTTGGGGGAATTTGTTACCAGCAATAATAAACACAAAGTTAAGGTCCATCGGCCAGACAGAAGGTCTGGGGTAAGACAATTAAGTCAAGGATGCATTTCCAAAGTAAAAGCTAAATAACAGAAAGGAGGTTGAGTGCAGAAGAAGGGTTTGAGATCAGGGATGGGGTAGCCTATAAGGAGTTTACAGTGAAGCATACCAGGTCTGGTGTCTGTTGCTGTGGCAGACTATTTACCATCTTGCTCTTAGTTCTTAAAAGTATGCCCACAGTTGTAGCCTCATCCACTTCCTTCTAACCTTTTATCATGGAAAATGTCAAACATATGCAAAAGTAGAGAGTCTAATACAGTGAATTTCATACTCATTTCCACATGACCAACTCATGCCCATTCTTATTTATCTACACACTTATCCACTTTTCCCCACCACATTATTTTAAAGCAAGTCCTAGTCATAATATCATTCCATCCCTGTATATTTCATATGTAGCTCTAAAAGATAAGGACTATTTTTAAAAGCATAATCACAATATCATCATCAAACTTAAAGTAATTATATATATATTACTTGTGTATTTATATCAGAATCTAAATAATATTAATAATAGCAATACTATCATACAAATGCAATATAAACCACATATGAATTTGTAATTTTAATTTAAAAAGTAAAAGTGAAATTAGTTTTTTAAGCCAATGTACCAAAAACATTATCATTATGTCAACATATCAGTTAAAATATTCTAATAAGATACTATATATATATATATATATATTTATACTAAGTCTTTGAAATCTAATGTGTATTTTGCACACTTCAATTTGAACTAGCCACATGTGGGTAGTGGCTACTGAGTAGGACAATGAAGATCTATTTGTTGCAATTGATCTATGTGTCTTAAGTTTTTTTTAATATATAGGATTCCTCCTTTCCTCCCTACTCTTTTTTTTTTTTTTTTCATTTTATTTATTTGTTATGGAACTGGGTTGTTTGTCCTACAGAGTTTTCCACATTGTGGATTTTGCATTTCTGTACTATCAATTATTGTGTTTTTCTGGTTCCTGAATTTCCTGTGAACAAGTATCTTGATCCAGAAGCTCCAGCTCGATTTTAAGTTGTAATTTTGCTAAGACTACTTGCAGGTTATGTTGTTTTTTTCTCATTAGGAGACACATAATGACTGGTAGTCATGACAATGATCATTGTCTTAGATCCTTTACTTTATTAGGAATTGAAAAATGGTAATATTCTGTTATTCATTTTTTGTTTATTGACTGAAACATTACTATAAGAAGAAAATTTCCCTCATCAGCTTGGCAATGTAAATAACAATGGTGGCTTATGTTTTCATTTTGTAAACTATTGCTTTAAAGTGGAATAAAAATCAGTGAAAATGTCTACTTCTTTGTTATTGTGAGAGTACTATGCAGTTACAATTAGTTTTTCTTAAAATACAATAATTTTTGTTTCTTATTATAAGAGTAACGCATGTTCATGATAGAAAATTTTAAAATGTGGAAAAGAAGAAAGAAGAAAAAGAAAATTAGTGGCTCTTAATTGTGCTACCCAAAGACAACTCTTTCAGCATTTTGATTTATTTCCTTACAATCTCTTTTCTAAACATCTAAAAAAAACCTTGTTTGTGGTCATAATGTAATACATATTGTGTGCTGCTTTTTTTCATATAATAGAGCAAACATATCCCTGTAATACTACAGTTTCTCTGTAAACATCATTTAAATTCCTTGCAAAATATTTCAATTTATAGATGTTGTGCATTTAGAGTGATAGCTGATGCTTTTTCATTTATAAATATGCTGTGATGAAGAGTGATGTGCATAATGCATGGCTTGTGTTTCAGATGTTATTCTTAGGAAACACAACTTATTTTAAAGAGGTATGCAAGGTTGGTGGGCCATGCAGCATAACAAAATCAAATAAGAACTCCACAATTTGGGAACTATTAATTCAAACACCGAAGCTTCTGCTATGACTGTCTTCTAGGCAATGGGGAGATAGTACACAAATAGGCAAGGACTCTCCTCTCAGGAGACTTTTTTTTTTTTTTTTAAACTGAGTCTCACTCTGTTGCCAGGCGCCAGACTGGAGTGCAGTGGTGCAATCTTGGCTCACTGAAGTCTCCACCTCCTGAGTTCAAGCAATTCTACTGCCTCAGCCTCCCGAGTAGCTGGGACTACAGGCGTGCGCCACGATGCCCAGCTAATTGTAGAGACGGGATTTCACCATGTTGGCCAGGATGGTCTTCATCTCTTGACCTCATGATCCACCCACTTCGGCCTCCCAAAGTGCTGGGATTACAGGCCTGAGCCACCGCGCTCGATTCTGTTTTGATTATAGCCTTGTAGTATAGTTTGAAGTCAGGTAGCATGATGACTCCAGCTTTGTCCTTTTTGCTTAGGATTGTCTTGGCTATACAGGCTCTTTTTTTTGTTGTTGTTCCATATGAAATTTAAAGTAGCTTTTTTCTAATTATGTGAAGAAAGTCAATGGTAGTTTGATGGGATAGCGGTGAATCTATAAATTACTTTGGGCAGTATGGCCGTTTTCACAATATTGATTCTTCCTATCCATAAGCATGGAATGTTTTTCCATTTGTTTGTGTCCTCTCTTATTTCCTTCAGCAGCAGTTTGCAGCTCTCCTTGAAGAGGACCTTCATGTTCCTTGTAAGTTGTATTTCTAGGTATTTTAATCTCTTTGTAGCAATTGTGAATGGACGTTCACTCATGATTTGGCTCCCTGTTTGTCTGTTGTTGGATTAAAGACTTAAATGTTAAACCTAAAACCATAAAAACCCTCAAAGAAAACCGAGGCAATACCATTCAGGACATAGGTATGGGCAAAGATTTCATGACTAAAACACCAACAATTGCAACAAAAGCCAAAATTGACAAATGAGATCTCCTATCCAAGTACTAACCAGTACTAACCAAGTACTAACCCGGCCATGCTTAACTTCTGAGATCAGACAGGATTGGGCTCATTCAGGGTGGTATGGCCATAGATGACAAATGAGATCTAATTAAATTAAAGAGCTTCTGCACAGCAAAAGAAACTATCATCAGAGTGAATAGGCAACCTACAAAATGAGAGAAAATTTTTGCAATCTACCTGTTGACAAAGGTCTAATATCCAGAACCTACAAGGAACTTAAATTTATGAGAAAAAAATCATCAAAAAGTGGGCAAAGATATAAACAGACACTTCTCAGAAGAAGACATTTATGCAGCCAACAAACATATGAAACAAAGCTTATCATCACTGATCATTAGAGAAATGCAAATCAAAACCACAATGAGATACCATCTCATGCCAGTCAGAATGGTGATTATTAAAAAAAGTCAGGAAACAACAAGTACTGATGAGGCTGTGGAAAAATAGGAATGCTTTTACACAGTTGGTGGGAGTGTACATTAGTTCAACCATTGTGGAAGACAGTGTGGCGATTCCTCAAGGATCTAAAACTAGAAATACCATTTGATCCAGCAATTCCATTATTGGGTATATACCCAAAGTATTATAAATCATTCTATTATAAAGACACATGCACATGTATGTTTATTGTGGCACTATTTACAACAGCAAAGACTTGGAACCAAGCCAAATGCCCATCCATGATAGACTGGATAAAGAAAATGTGGCACATATATATCATGGAATATAATGCAGACATAAAAAAGGATGAGTTCACATCCTTTGCAGGGACATGGATTAAGCTGGAAGCTATCATTCTCTGCAAACTAACACAGGAACAGAAAACCAAATGCCACATGTTCTCACTCATAAGTGGGAGTCGAACAATGAGAACACATGGATGCAGGGAGGGGGACATCACACACTGGGCCCTATTGGAGGGTTGTGGGCAAGGGGATGGAGAGCATTAGGACAAATACCTAATACATGCAGAGCTTAAAACCTAGCTGATGGGTTGTTAGGTGGAGCAAACCACAATGGCACACGTATACCTATGTAACAAACCTGCATGTTCTGCACCTGTAACCCAGAACTTAAAGTAAAATTAAAAAAAAAAAAAGGAATAAAGATGGGCAGGAATGATTTCCTTCTTATTTTTAAAGAAAGAACTTTACCCTCTCTCTCTTCTTGCTTTTAAATTGAGGATATGCTTTTGCTTTTTAAACATCTGTACTAGCTGCTCATCTGCAGGGACATAAATTCTGTTGACATGCCCAAGGGAAAGTGTGGCTCAGACGTGAAAGCAGAGCAGGAACTCAAGGCAGCCTGTCCTCATCAGCCTGCTGTTCCCAGACACTTAGCACAATTGTTTTTTTAAAATGGTCTGGGAGTGCATTTTCATAGAATATGTTGAAATAATCAGATCCCCTCTTTTCCCTCTGGCTGCTGTTCAGCCTTACCTTACCCTTACAGCTCACCTTGGAAGCCACTTTCCTGTTTGCAATGAAGTGGGAGGATAGAAAAGATACTATGCTTCTCAGTGGTCATTTTGTTAAGTGTTTTCTATTCAAATGTTTAAAAATTATCTCTCTGCCCTGAAAGCATACAGTAGCTCTGGTTAGAGGGCCAGGTATAGGTTTCCTTTTCTCTACATGGATGAATACACTTGTAGGTTCACATCTGCTCTTGTCAGGAATAATTTTCCACTATGTTTTTTTTCCATTACTGAAGCATGATTCTCGGTTCTGACCCTGGCCTTGAGATGGATCCTTGGACTACCTCCATGGAGATATTCTTGATTTTGTCGAGGGAGGCATGAACTTTTCCTTCTTGTCAACTACCCATTTCTCATCCCTTTCTAGCCCACAAACCCTCAATTGTCATCCATTCATTTATTTGCTCCGTAAGCATTTGTTGTTTGTCCACTGCATGCTGAACACTATACTCAAGGCTTTGGGGATTCCACAAAAAGAAAGAAAGGAAGAAAGAAGGTATTTTCTCTCTAGTTAAAGCATTAAAATGTGTAAGTAAAAATTACATAGCAAATTACCAATGTCTTAAAACATTTTTCTTGCTTACAATTATGTAGTCAAATTTCACACCGCTATAAAGATACTACCTGAGACTTGGTAATTTATAATTAAAAGAGGTTTAATTGACTCACAGTTCTGCGTGGCTGGGGAGGCCTCAGGAAATTTACAATCATGGCAGAAGGTGAAGGGGAAGCAAGGCACATCTTACATGGTGGCAGGAGAGAGCAAGAATGAGATGGGAACTTCCAAACACTTTTAAACCATCAGATCTCATGAGAACTTCCTCACTATCACTAGAACAGTATGAGGGAATCCACTCCCAAGATCCAATCACCTCCCACCAGTTCTCTCCCTCAACATGTGGGGATTACAATTAGAGATGAGATTTGGGTGGGGACACAGAGCCAAACCATAATAACTTATAACACTTATAAAATATAAACTATCTTTGTAATTTTCCATTTAGAAATCCCCCATCCTTTATTCTAATTCTGCCCTTTATTCAAATCCCCCTCTATGAGAAGCAAGCTTATTTTGAAGCTTTTTTACCCTTTACCCACCCTAACTCATGCCTGACACATACAAGTCTGTTTCTCTTCCTTTTTTCCTTTTTTCCCTCTCTCCCTCCCTCCCCCTCTCTCTACCTTCCTCCTTCCTTCTCAGTATTTGGATTGTGGTAAAGACTTTATAGAAACTATTCATATACTTAGAGTTACTCTTTTCAGACTTATCAGACCAGAAATACTTCACAGTGGCTTCCAGTTGCTTCCTGGAGTGGGATTGAGAAGCAGAAGATGAGCCTGAAGACATAAGTCAACACCAGATGATGTAGTACTTGATTTTCATGATAAGAAGTTTGGATTGTATCCAGAAAGCAATGGTAATTAATGCATCACATCTATTTATTGAACATTTACTATGGACAAGCACTGTTCAAGGCATGAGGCTATAGCAGCGATTAGGTCAGATGAGGTCCCCACCTTTATTAAGGGACTTATATTTTAGTGGGAGGACATAGATAATAAACACATAAATAAGGCAGTGATAAGTGCCATAAAGAAGATAGAGTATTGTGAAGGAGAAGGCCTGCTTGGGGACATTTGCTTTAGCTAGGGCAGTTTTTCAGGCATTTCTGAGGTGAGAACTGAAAATAGGAAGGAGAGAAGCATTCTGTCATGGGGGATGGGGCAGGCTGGGGAGTTTAGAGCATGCCAAGCACAAACAACAGCAGACCAGAGAACCCGAGATGGAAACAAACGTGGCTTCTTTAGGGAGAAAGAAAGAGGCCAGAGTGGTTGGAGCATGGTTCTGGGTGCAAGTAGAACAAGGTGTGCTGAAGAGTTTAAAAGGTGTTCCATTCATGTAGATCTTGGAATGCTGTGTCAAGAGGTGTAGATGTTTATTCTGGTCATTGGGAAGCTCTGGACAGTTCTCAGAAAGACAGTTCATCTGATTTTACCTTTAAAAATCATTTTGGTAGTTGCTACAACAGGTTTTCTTATACAGTTGACACAACCCTATTCTCCTCTGATCACCAAAATTCTCCAGCAGACACCAGCTGGGTGTCTTCCAATTCAATTTTGATGCTACCTGGAGTTACAGTCAGATCCCATAAGTCAGTCCCACAAGACTGACCACACTAAAAATACCAAGTGGCAGGTAGTAGATTGTCATTTATAATTCTGACTGGCTATAAATTTAAGTTCTCATGACCTCCTTTTTGGGTTTGATTAATTTGCTAGGATGGCTCACAGAACACAGGAAACACATTTACCAATTTATTATAAAGGATATTATAAAGCCTACAGATGAATGACCAGCTGAAGAGGTGCATAGGGTGAGGAATGGTGTGGAGCGTCCACGTCCATCTGGGCACACTACCTTGCATGTACCGCCACATGTTCAGCAACCTGGAAGCTCTCTGAGTTCTCCTTTGTGGTTTTTATGGAGGCTTCATTACCTAGGCATGACTAATTTCACTGGCAATTGATGATTAACTCAACTTTCAGCCTCTCTTTCCTTCTAGGGTGGGGTGCGTGGGGGATAGGAGATGGAGGTTCCAACTCTCTTATCACATGATTGGTTCCCTTGGAAACCAGCCCCATCCTGAAGCTATCCAGGAGTCCACGAAGAGTCACCTCGTCAGTACAAAAAATGCTGCTATTTGCGCAGAAAATTTCAAGTGATTTAGGAACTCTATGTCTCTTATCACTCAGGAAATTACGAAGGCTTTAGGAGTTCTGTGTCAATACCTGGTCAAACACCAAATGCTAGAACAAAAGATTCTTGTGGCACCCCATCTACCATGGTTTTAGGAGCTCTACATCAGGAACTGGGGGTGGAGACCAAAATATATATTTCTAATTTCACACCTGGAGAAGAGCCTATAGTGAGGCAAAAAACAGAAGAACCAGGCGAGGCATGGTGGTTCAAGTCTGTAATCCTAGCATTTTGGGAGGCCGAGGTTGGCGGATCACTTGAGGTCAAGAGTTCCAGACCAGCCTGGCCAACATAGTGAAACCCTGTTTCTACTTAAAATACAAAAATTAGCCAGGGGTGGTGATGGGCATCTGTAATCCCAGCTACTCAGGAAACTGAAGAAGGAGAATCACTTGAACCCAGGAGGTGGAGGTTGCAGTGAGCCGAGATCGCAGCATTGCACTCCAACCTGGGCGACACAGTGAAACTCTAACTCAAACACAACACAACACAACACAACAAAACAACAACAACAAGAAATCAGGAGAACCAGTTAAGATGCTATTGCAGTCCAGGGACAAGATTGGAGTGACTCTAACTGGGGTTGTAGCAGACAGTCACGTGGCTAGAAAGTGGTAGACAGAAACTCACTGTGTCTTACCCATTCCCCTGACTAGTCTGGAGCAGCAACCTAATGCCATGCAGGAACACAGACTAATGAACAGCATTTACAACTAAGAGAGAAGCTGCTGAGTTTCTGAGGCTGATTCTCATTTTTTTCACTGTATTTATTTATTAATTCATCATTACGCAGGATTTTGTGTCTCACACTGCTGTTAAGCACACCATGAAATGGAAGAAACGAAACTAGGTTAACAGGAGGCTTTGCTAAGTGTGCTACTGTAAATGTTTTCTGAGATGTCAAGTGAAGCCATCAGGCTCTTTGAGAGTTATTTGATATGTGGACAGAGGAGAAAATTGCCAATATTCTTCTGTTTTTATCATACTTATTCCTCCCAAATGTTGGCCAAACTTCCTTCACCCCATCTTCTCTCTCTCCCTCCCTCCTTCCTTACAAGGCCCTATATGATCTGGCCCCATTACCTGGCTCCCTACTTTCCCCCTTGTTATTTCTCCCAGCCACACTGGCCTCTTCATGGCTTCTAGAACATGCTTGGCAGTGTTGGCATTTGCTGTTCCTTTGGCACTCATGCTCTTCTTTGCAGTGGGCTGCATGACTTGATCTTCCAGGTTCTCTGGTCTCGGTTTAATTTTCACCAATCCCTCTCTCTAAAATTGTAGAGACACCTCCCCTTCCACCAAGGAGAACATAATGATACAGAAAGACTTCTGTCATCTCTTAAAATTGGACAGATTTAGTAAGCAAATGAAGCAAGAACACAGAGGAGCTGAACGATACTTTCAATACATTTAATGTAGCTGGTATTTATAGAAGCTTATAGTCTCTGAATGGAGAATATTCATTTTTCCATTTGCAGTTGCATAATTTATAAAAATTGATAATGCATTTGATCTCAAAGAAAACCTTTAATTTTAAAGGATAGCGATTTTACAGGTCACATTCTAGGATTATATTTCAGTAAAAATGGAAATAGAATGTGACCCAAAATGTTTTTTTAAACCAGGATTATAATAAGCACTACATGCATAGATAATCTCTAGATAAAAGAAGTCAAAAGGAAAGTTTCAAACTTTCTAGGAAGCCATAAAAAAGGAGAGCACTTTAAGTACGGTGGCCTGTGCCTGTAGTTCCAGCTACTTCAGAAGCTGAGGCAGGATTGCTTGAACCCAGGAGTCAAGTCAGGCTTGGGCAATATGTCAAGACCCTGTCTTTAAATAAAAATTTTAAAAAGAGAGTACCTTATACTAAAATCATTGGACGCTGCAAAATATGTGCCCAAAGATAAATTTATAGCTTTAAATATGTTCATTATTTAAGAAAGGCATTCTTTGAGGGACCCCCGCCCCCCATTCAAATTCAAGTTCACAATTGTTCAGCTTTGTCAACTGTGTGCAATTCTTTCCTGATGGGAACAGATTTGCCACGGCCAGTGCTGACGGCCAGATACACATGTATGACGGTAAGACCGGGGAGAAGGTGTGAATGCTGGGCAGAAGAAAGGCCCACGACAGCGGGATTTACGTCATTAGTTTGGAGTCCGGACAGCACCCATTGCTTTCTGCTTCTGGGGACAAAACTTCCAAGATTTGGGATGCCAACGTGAACTTGGTGGTCAGCACAATTCCCATGGGCTCCACGGTTCTGGACCAGCAGCTGGGCTGCCTGTGGAAGAAGGACCACCTGCTCAGTGTCTCCCCGTTTGGGTACATCAACTATTTGGACAGAAACAACCCCAGCAAGCCCCTGCGCGTCATCAAGGGCCACAGTAAATCGATCCTGTGTCTGACGGTGCATAAAAACGGAGGCAAGTCCTACACTTACTACCGGAGCCACGACGGACACATTAATTCCTGGGATTCGGAGACAGAGGAGAAGGACTCTTTCGCTGGGAAGGGCCACACGAACCAGGTGTCCAGATGGACCATGGCGGAGTCGGGGTGGCTCATCAGCTGCTGCATAGACGACACCGTGCGGTACACCAGCCTCACGCCGCGGGGCTACAGTGGACAAGGAGTGGTGAAACTGGACGTTCAGCCAAAGTGCGCAGCCGTCGGCCCCGGGGGATACGCCATGGTCGGGTGCATCCGGCAGAGAGTCCTGCTGGAGACTCAGAGGAAGTGCTTCAGCAATCACAACCCCGGCTCCCAGCCCGGAGCTGTGGCCGCGCAGCCCGGCGGAGGGGGGGCGCGCACGCACTTCCGCCCGCCCGTACTCCATCTTGGGCACCAGGCTGAAGGACGAGGGCGAGCTCCGAGAGGCCAAGGGCCGGGTGACCGAGGTGGCCTCCTCCCACGACGGCGCCTTCCTCGCGGTGTGCGACGCCAGCAAGCTGGTCACGGTGTTCAACGTTGCCGGCGGCTACTCGAGAACAGTGTTTTTGATGGACACCATGCAAAAATCGTCTGCCTGGCCTGGTCCCCAAACGATGAACACTTTGGCCCCAGTGGCGGGGACAGGATGGTGTACATCTGGACCCTGAGTGACCCGGAAACCAGAGTCAAGATCCAAGGCGCACATCGGCTGCACTATGTCAGCAGCCTGGCCTGGCCTGGCTGGACGAGCGCACGCTGGGCACGACCTCCCACGTCGCCTCTGTTAAGGAGTGGACAATCACCTACTGAGGAGCCCCACCCCCGCCTCTGGACTGACCGAATCAGGGACGAGGGTTGAACTGCAGTGGAACATGTCATTTCTCTATTTCTGTGATGCGCCTCTTTGCCCCCGCCCCACCGCAAGAAGCAGGAGGGCCCCGTCATGATCCTTGTCTCTGCGGGGTGTCTGTACACGTTCTTCTGAAAGCTTTAGACAGAAACGGATTGCACATGAGAAATAAAGCGAGCACTTAAACAATATGTGGAGCGTTACTAAACCCAAAGCCCAACCAAACCTTGAGAATGCGGAACATTCCAGAGGAATGTTTGGAGTAGCCTCCAAAGCACACAGAGCCCCGGCCCCCGCTGTGGCTCTCACTGTCAGCGAGCGTTGTACAGGTAAATGAGCCGGGGCTCTCACGTTCCTACCTGCAGAACATTTCTGTACTGGTGAGAAGAGGGAGTACGCGTTGCAGTTCAGCAAAGCGGGAATTCTCTGTTGAGATGTCTGTCTCTTCCTAGCATGTGACTCACACCGTGTGGCTGCCTTCCAGATCAGATGGGGACACACAAACCCTTGGGTATGTTTTATTGTCAGATTTTGTGCTTGATTTTAAGAATGGAATTATTATTATTAT
The DNA here is from genome assembly GCF_001604975.1 of Cebus imitator. Lineage (NCBI taxonomy): Eukaryota > Metazoa > Chordata > Mammalia > Primates > Cebidae > Cebus > Cebus imitator. The sequence continues at coordinate 1,806,443 of NW_016107852.1, forward strand.
TTTTTATCTTAACGGTTGCCTGTCAGTGTTTACAAACGAGTGTGCTGTCAGCACCGTGTCCAGATTTTTAGAACCCTTGTTAGCCAGAACTGGTCATGGTTTCACCATTATGCTTTGATGTTCTCCTGTCTTTCTCTTCCTCTTCTGCTCCCAGGAGCAAAGGTTAATTTAAAGGCAAAGATAAAGTTACTGTAAACTAATCTGCCATCGTTTTAACATTCCTTTACTTTTTCAGTGCAGAAATTAAAAGTAAGTTTAAAGCACCATGTTTGGGAGTGTTTTTGCATGTGTCAGAACCACTGGTATATGTTGGCTGAGAAAAATCCCTCCCCTTGCACTGTGAAAACACTGAGCAATTTAAGAGATTAGCCTGAGAAATAATTAAATATATTTTCTCTCTCTCTCTAAAAAAAAAGTTTACAAAAAAGAACTTAGTATTCATATCAAGAAATTAGAAAAACAACTACTTAAAAGAAAAAATTAATAAAGATAAAATCTATAATGAGTGGGAGTAAAAACAGTTTATAATTTAAAAGCTGCTTTTTTTAAATTAAAAAATTGTTTTAGAGATAGGGTCTTGCTATGTTGCTCAGGCTAGCCTCAAACTCCTAGCCTCAAATTGTTCTTTCACCTTAGCCTCCTAAGCATTGGGATCACAGGTGTGAGCCATCATGCTGGACCCTGCTTCTTAAAATGACCAATAAGCCGCTTATTGAGTCTAAGGAGAAAAGGAGAAAAAGTATATAAAGATTAGGAAAAAGAAAGGAGAAAGAAACAGGTATTAGGAAAATTAACAGTTTTAAGAGGTATTGCATGCAATTTCTTTATAGCCATTTGAAAAACTAGAGGGAATGTTTTATTTCAAAGAAAAATATAAGTAATTGAAAATGAACAAAGTAGAAATGGAAAACTAATGACAAGAATGAAAAGGTAATTAAAGATCCAGTAAAAAAAAACCAGGAATAGATGGGTTCACAACAATTATCTAGTCTTTAAAGAATGAATAATTCCATTGTTTTACAAATGATTCCAAACCATGTAAAAAGATAGATCTCTCTCTAAATGATTTTATAAACTCATCATAACTTTCATACTGAAAAAATATATGAATATTCACTTATGAATGTAGATGCAATAAAATATAAGGAAAAATATATGAATATTCACTTATGAATATAGATGCAAAAATTATCAAGTATTAGCAAAATTAATCTGGCAATAAATCTAAGAATAATACATTTTTAGAAATGTAAGCATAGGTTGGATACTGTGGCTCAAGCCTGTAATCTCAGCACTTTGGGAGACGGAGGCAGGTGGATCATGAGATCAGGAGTTCAAGATCAGCCTGACCAAGATGGTGAAACTCCTTATCTACTAAAAATACAAAAATTAGCTGGGCGAGGTGGCAGGTGCCTGTAATCCCAGCTACTCGAGAGGCTGAAGCAGGAGGATTGCTTGAACCTGGTAGGCAGAGGTTGCAGTGAGCCGAGATCCTGATAATGCACTCCAGCCTGGGCAACAGAATGAGACTCCATCTAAAAAAAAAAAAACAAAACGAAAAAATAAAGAAATGTAAGCATAGATGAATAGCAGGAAATCTAGCAACATACTTTAATATGTTAGCAAATCATATGTTATTTGAATAAATAAGGAAGAGCATTTGATAAAGTTAACATCCATTCCCAATTAAACTATAATTAAGATAGGAAAAGAAGGAAATTTTTTGTGGTAGTTCATTTTAGCTAACAACCATTATTTGTCCTATTATTTTAAAAATTCTTACTGCAATGCACTGCTTATGTCTCCTTCTCCATATTCACGTTAAAATATTCATCCCCAAGGTGATGTATTAGAAGAGGGGCCTTTGGGAGACGATTAGGTCGTGAGGGTGGAGCCTTCATGGATGAGCTAAGTGCCCTTATAAAAGAAACTCCGAGATTCCTCATCCTTTCCACCATGTGAGGATGCAACAAAGAATGTTGTCTGTGGACCAAGAAGCTTGCCTTCACCAGACACAGAATCTAACAGTGCCTTGATCTTGGACTTTCCTGCCTTTCCTATATTTATTTATAATAATTTATTTTACACAAACTTCTGTTGTTTGTAAGTCGCCTGGTTTATGGTATTTTGTTATAGCAGCCTGAATGGACTAAAACATTTACCTTTATGTTAAAACAGAATGTTTTGAACTTGCTAATCATCTGACTGCAAATAGCTAGACAATCACATATATTTTCAGAGTACTAGTTTGTCAAACAAGTTCTCCTTTTTAAAGTTAGCCACCAAACTTCTTTATGTTACAAATTGCTCATGAAATTTTCCTGATTCTTGTGATATGAGATATTATGACCTCAGTTATTTGTCTGACAGCAGAAAACTGTGCCTTGTTCAAACTGAACAAGGCATGCATGCAGTTTAATTTGATGATTGACTCACTCATAGTCTTATATCTGTTACACACTAATTACCAGTGGCTGGTTATTTCCAGTTCCATTAGACAATTAAATAACATATAGGCTATGTGTCAAAATCTGATAGTGAATATTATCCTAAAATCAAATCATAAAAATGATTTCTATTAAAATAGAAAACCCATCAGGTATGTTTATTATCACCACTGTTATTTACCACTGATTGGGAGGTCCTAGGGATGTAATGAGACAGTAAAATAAAATAATTGATATAAATATTGGAAAAGAAGAGAGAAAACAATCACTTTTTAAAAAATTTTTGAGACAGAGTTTCCCTCTTGTTACCCAGGCTGGGGTGCAATGGCTCAATCTCGGCATACTGCAACCTCCGCCTCCTGGGTTCAAGCCATTCTCCTGCCTCAGCCTCCCGAGTAGCTGGGACTACAGGTGCGCGCCACCATGCCCAGCTAATTTTTGTATTTTTAGTAAAGCTGGGGTTTCACCATGTTGACCAGGATGGTCTCAATCTCTTGACCTTGTGATTCACCCCCCTCGGCCTCCCAAAGTGCTGGGATTATAGGCGTGAGCCACCGCGCCTCGCCAACAATCACTTTTTGCTGATGATACAATTTTATACTTAGAAAACCAAAGACACAAGTAAATAAAAGCACACAATAATTAATGAGAAACGTTGGTTAGGTGACTAATGCAAGACTCATATACAAGAATTAGTCATTATTTTAATAACAAGTACTGAGTAAAATAAATGGAAAAATAGCATTTATATAAATGACAGAAACTATAAAATACTTAGAAGTAAGTTTTAAAAGAAAAGCACAGAAACTGCTTTTCTTTTAAACCTTATATGACATAAAACAAGACTTGAACAAATAAGATAATGTATTTAAGTGAGAAGACAGTATAATAAGTGTCAGTTTCCCCTGAATTAACATAACTTGATGAAATTGAGATTAGAATGCCAATAGGAAGACATTTAAAAAGTCTCTTTGTTTCTTTTGCTGTGCAGAAGCTGTGAAGTTTGATTAGGTCCCATTTGTCTATTTTGGCTTTTGTTGTCAATGCTTTTGGTGTTTTGGTCATGAAATCCTTGCCTACACCTACGTCCTGAATGGTTTTGCCTAGATTTTCTTCTAGGGTTTTTATGGTGTTAGGTCTGATGTTTAAGTCTTTAATCCATCTGGAGTTAATTTTAGTGT
>NW_016107852.1:1811000-1834717 GCF_001604975.1 Cebus imitator
ATAGGGGAGGGATGGTGGGGGGTGGGAAGCTGGGGAGAGATAGCAAGGGGAGAAATGCCAGATGTAGGTGATGGGGAGGAAGGCAGCAAATCACACTGCCACATGTGTTCCTATGCAACAATTTTGCATGTTCTTCACATGTACCCCAAAACCTAAAATGCAATAAAATAAATAAATGGGGAAAAAAAAACAAAAAACAAACAAACAAAAAAACCTGATTCCAGTTCAAGCTCTTATTTTGAAAGATGAGATATTGTGACTTGCCAAACATCACTATTTCTAGCAACTAGTAAGACAGAACAGCAGCCAATGCTGTCTGAAGAAGCTAGAGGTTATTTGAGATACTACTGCGTTCCTATCTGCATCTTGAATAATGACAAAGCCCTTATGATAGTGCGCGCTATGTAATGCCCCAAAATATAAACTACAGCTGTCAAAATTAACAAATTAACATTAAATGATGCAAAAATAAAAAATAAATAAATAAAAAGTCTCTTTGGGACTGGGTAAAATTATCTTAAAGTTTAGGAGAATAGATGCCTAATAATAGCCAAGAAAAATCTGAATACGTAGACTAGCAAAGGAGAGACTTTCTTGTCAGATACTAGAACATATTAGATAAAGCCAGTCAAATCAATTCGATATGGCAATGGCCTAGTAATAGATAAATAGATAAATAGATCAAAATAGAAAATACAGAAATATGTCTTAGCATGCAATAGAGTTCAAGAGGCAAGAAACTGGTACTTTAATATGTTGAGTCGGGGCATGATGGCTCATGCCTGTAATCTCAGCACTTTGGGAGGCTGAGGCAGATGGATTGCTTGAGCCCAGGAGTTTGAGACTAACCTGGGCAACATGGCAAAACCCTGTCTCTACAAGAAATAAAGAAATTATCTGTGTGTGGTGGTGCATGCCTGTAGTCCCAGCTACTAGGGATACTGAGGCTACAGTGAGCCATGATTGTGCCACTGCACTCCAGACTGGGTGATAGAGTGAGATTTTGTCTCAAAAAACTCCCCATAAACCAAAACAAAACAACATGTTTGGAGAAGGTAGGGTTATTTAATAAACACTAAATCTAGAAGACAATCTATAAGAAAATAAAATTTCACCCTTGTACCATATATAAATATAATTTCAAGATTGTTTAATAATGTAAATAAAGAAAACAAACCGTAATGAAAGTTCTGCAAGAAAATTTTGGAAAAAAAATCTATACTCAAGCAGGACTGAAGTCCCAGAAATTGTGTTGTATATGTATGTGTGTGTGTAAATTTATTTCCCAAATGACAGTGATCATATGAAAGATGGTTGAACCAACTAGCAATCAAGAGATGCAAATGAAAGTAACAGTGACTGGAAAAGAATTAAAGTCAATAACACCTGTTGCTGACAAGGATCCAGGGAAAGAAGAAGTATTATATATTGTGTATTTCTAATAAACAAGCGTATTCTCCTACATAACCACAATACAGCCATCTAATTCATGAAAATAACATTGATATATTACTACAATTCAATCTAAAGACTTCATTTAAGTTTTCTAAATTGTCCCAATAATGTCCTTCATAACAAAAAGCTCCAGTTCACAATCATGTGCTGCATTGGATTATCATGTCTTTTCAGTCTAGAAGAGTTTCTTAGTTTTTCCTTGCCTTTCCCATGCTTTGTACTTTTAAAGATTACAGGCTAGTCTCTTTGTAGAACACCTTTACATTTAGATTTGTCTGATGTTTCTTCCCATTAGATCCAGGTAATGCATCTTAGGCAGTAGTAACACAAGAGTGGTCTGTGTTCTTACTGTGTCCTACCAGGTGATACATGCATGATATTTGTCCCGTTACTAATGATGTAAACATTGATTTCTTGACTTACATGGTATCTGGCAGTATTCTCCACTGTGAGGTGTTTTTTTTTCCTGTTGTATTCGGTAAGTATTTTATGGGAGATACTTTGAAATATGTAAACCATTCATTTCTCATCAAACTTTCAATGTATTTCTTTATTTGCCTTGTATTAGTATGGACTTATGTTGCCTATTTTATTCAATGAGCTGTAATTTGTCTCTATAATTATTTATTTTGATGGTCAAAATACAGCCAGTTGGTCAGTATAGACCCTCTAGATAGCATACGTATTCTTTTAACATGACCCATTGTTGTTTGAGCGTATCCTTGCTTTCTGGCACAACAATACATTCTAGGGTCATCTTTGTATTTACTTGTTTCAGTTTGGAATCAGCCATTTCTCCAAGAAGTCCTGGTTCTTGTAATGGAGAATGATATTATCTGAGTGTTATGTATGCCTATTTATTTTGGGGTGACACTGCTTCCTGTCCCAGTTAGTGGATAGTGTTAGGGAATATTTCTTTCTCTCTCCCCGACCCTGCCTCTATTTATTTTTTACTTACAAGTTGAAAACCATGATTTTGCACTGATATAACTTCCAATTTAACATTATGGGTATAGTCAAGTTTCGTTTCCTTTCTATCATTATTTGGAATTTAGTTTTCTTTTTTCTCTAATCTTATCTTCATACTTTATTTCATTATTTTGATCCTCAATTCCTGATATCCTTTCTTCTGCTTGATTGATTTAGCTATTGATACTTGCGTATGCCTCACAAAGTTCTCATGCTGTGTTTTTCAGCTCCATTAGGTCATTTATGCTCTTCTTTAAACTAGTTATTGTAGTTAGAAGTTCCTGTAACATATTATCAGGGTCCTTACATTCTTTGCATTGGGTTAGAACATGCTCCTTTAGCTCAGAGGAGTTTTTTATTACTCATCTTCTGAAGCCTACTTCTGTCCATTTGTCAAACTCATTCTCCATCCAGTTTTGTGCACTTGCTGGAGAGGAGTTGCGATCATTTGGAGGAGAAGAGGCGCTCTGGTTTTTAGAATTTTCAGCATTTTTGCACTGTTTTTTCCTCTTCTTTGTGGATTTATCTACCTTTGATCTTTGATGCTGATGGCCTTTGGATGGGGCTTTTCTGTGGGTGCCCTTTTTGTTGATGTTGATGTTACTGCTTTCTGTTAGTTTTCCTTCTAAATGTCAGGCCCCTCTTCTTCAATCTGCTGGAGTTTGCTGGAGGTCCACTCCAGACCTTGTTTGCCTGGGTATCATGAGCAGAGGCTGCAGAACAGCAAAGATTGCTGCCTGTTCTTTCCTCTGGAAGGCCGCCTGCTGCCAGTCAGAGCTCTCCTGTATGAGGTGTCTGTCAACTTCTGCTGGGAGGTGTCTCCCAGTCAGGAGGTAAGGGGGTCAGGGACCAACTTGAGGAGGCAGTCTGTTACTTAGCAGAACTGGAGTGGTGTCCTGGGAGATCCACTGCTGTCTTCGGAGCCAGCAGGCAGGAATGTTTAAATCTGCTGAAGCTGCGCCCACAGCCACCCCTTCCCCCAGGTGCTATGTCCCAGGGAGATGAGAGTTTTATCTATAAGCCCTTGACTGGGGCTGCTGCCTTTCTTTCAGAAATGCCCTGCCCAGAGAGGAGGTATCTAGAGAGGCAGTCTGGCCCCAAGAGCTTTGCTGCACTGCGGTGAGTTCCGCACAGTCAGAGTTAACACTGCGTGGGGAAAACTGCCTACTCAAGCCTCAGTAATGGCAGATGCCGCTCCCCCTACCAAGCACAATCATCTCAGGTTAACTTCAGACTGCTGTGCTAGCAGCAACAATTTCAAGCCCATGGTTCTTAGCTTGCTGGGTTCTGTGGGAGTGGAACCCACTGAGTGAGACTACTTGGCTCCCTGGCTTCAGTCCCCTTTCCAGGGAACTAAACAGTTCTGTCTTGCTGGGGTTCCAGGTGTCACTGGGGTATGAAAAAAACTCCTGCAGCTAGCTCGGTGTCTGCCCAAATAGCCACCCAGTTTTCTGCTTGAAACCCAGGTCCCTGGTGGTATAGGCACATGAGGGAATCTCTTGGGTTGCAAAAAAACCATGGGAAAGCATAGTATCTGGGCCGGATAGTACAGTTCCTCATGGCACAGTCCCTCAGGGTTTCCCTTGGCTAGGGGAGGGAGTTCCCCAGACCCTTGCACTTTCTGGGTGAGGCAACATACCACCCTGCTTCTGCTCACCCTTTATGGGGTACACCCATTGTCTAACCAGTCCCAATGAGATGAACCAGGTACCTCAGTTGGAAATGCAGAAATCAGCTGTCTTCTGCATTGGTCTTGCTGGGAGCTGCAGACTGGAGCTGTTCCTATTCAGACATCTTTGGTCTTGTTTGTTAATGGCCTCTACCCTGAGCTCAGTGGTCCAGTTGAAAAACGGTGACTAAATTAGAAGCTACTTATGTAAATGAAATTTGTTTCCATCTAAAATCCTGTCATAAATGTCTTTAATCTTGTTACCTTGGCATTCATTTTTACTTTTTCTTTAACACATCTAAACTCCTTTAAAAAGATTAAATTCTCACTCAGCTTTGAGATGCAAATTTGTTGCCCTGTTTTCTCTAAAATTTGGTAAGGGCTTTGGTCATGTGGGACAGATAAACTTTAACTTGTTCTATTTACAAAGTTTGAATCCAAATGTCATTTTAAACTACTGAGTTTTACTTGTCTTTATGGCTAAACTTTAAAAATCAAAGCTACAAAATCTTTGTCTCTGTTTTTATGCACACTTGTGTACATGTCTGTTTATATATTGTCTATGTGATACAAAATTGACATAAATAAATCAGCACTCATAAATTAAGAAGTCTAAATATTTTCCAAGTTCTAGTAATCTTTGATAAATAAAACTAGTTTTTAAATTGTTAGTAAAGTAAAATAGAAATATCTTCAGAATTGTAAGTATTAAATAGAATTCAGATATTTTCACCTAGATCTACCTGTTATACACGTTTAGGCTATCTTTGCTAGATGTTTTAAGGTCATAAAATCGTTGCTTCTGTGATATTTTTGATACTTGACTTGTAACTTACGTTTTAGAGTTATTAGATGCTGAGCTCCAAACAAATGGTCATGGTGAGGCCTGGGAACATATGCAAAATTCTCCCTGGTCCAGCTGTGCGTTCTGGCTATGTTGGGAGGGTTAGACATTATCTTCACAGCTCCATATCTCTCCTGAGCTCTACACTATGTGTTTAAGTTCTGAATCCAAATGGGTCCTGTCCTTCATATCTGTTCTTGGGGGCCATATGTGTACTTTGAACTGAGGACAACTGGGGAAGACATCAGGGAGGATACATCATAGTTTCAAAATTATTTTCAGTAATTTGAAATTAAAAGTCTTGTTATGTTACTTTAAGTAATAGATAATAATAAAATATCTTAGTTGTTTGTTTCCAAAATGGCTAAATAGAAGTTTCTCAAGCATATCTTATCTACTTAGAAGAACCAAAATAGTATGTAGAAAGTCATCCTTGAATATATTATCTAAGAAGGAACACAACAGTTCAACAGAAAAGGAAAAAGAAACACCAGAATTTCTAGATTTCTCCTTTCTAATGAGAAGAAAAACAGGCAGTGTGCATGGCTAGGAAGTGTGCACTGTGGACATGACTCTTCGATATGGAAGAAGGTGTGAATGTCTTTTTGTGATCCACTTCTCCACTGGAGAATCAGATGATCTTGGCCATGGGAGAGCAGCTTGATCCTTCCATTCCCTGAATCTAACTTAGGGAATGACCAGGAGACTGTGAGAAGGAAGGGAGGGAATACCCTCTTAGTTTCGCATCCTTCCTGAGCCCTAAGCAGCTGTGGCAAGATGTCATTCTCAATCCTAGCTTTTAATAGACTGTGTGTGGTCCTCAAAATCATTGGTGCCTATCCCAGGCATTGGGGAAACTTGGGCTGCTGCTTGTGGAACAGGGCCATGAGCAGTGGGAAGTGGATGACCACTTCCATCACTGGTAGATGCAGCCTACATTATGCTTACCTTCCAGTCCTCCAGTTCAACCAGGACGGGGAGGTAAGCATGGTGTAGGCTGCATCTACCAGTGATGGAAGTGGGCACTTTTTCTCAGGACCTGAGCAGGATGAGAGTTGCTGCAGAGGCTTGGTCTTCAGCTGAACAAAAGTTCCTACAGTTAAGAGCTAGGTCATGGGCTAGGCGTAGACTGAAAATTCTGACTGAACAGCTGGGTTACCTGTGATACCTGGGATGAAAGGAGGGAGCCCTTCAAAGACTGGGTTGTGGGAGAGGTGCAAAATCCTCACCTGCTGGTCAAGGCTGTGGCTACTGGGACTGAAGTCCCTGTGGCAAGACCTTAGCACAGCAGTGTTGTCCCTCACACAAGCACTTTTCCACCTGCCTTAATATCACCCAGTCTACCCCTCCTATCATGGCTGGGGCATAAACTTTTCATTGGGGCATAAACTTGACTGATCTGGCACCACCTGGCTTTTCAACCTCCCTTGCTGTTTCTGAGAAAGAGTACAGAATACAGAGTCCTGAGTGTGTGTGTATGGGGGCGGGGGTTGGGGGGAGGGTATTCCCAAACTCAATGCACCACCTAGGACACAGAAGCACTTCTCCCAGAGGACAGAGGGTTAGGCATAAACATCCTATTGCTACTACCTCAGCTAGCTCCTACCTGCAAGTGCTCCTACTGGTCTAGAGACCAGCGCACACAGCCCATTTTAACTACTGCCAACACAAATGCACAGTGCTTGGATGCAAAACAATTATCAACAAATTAAAAAAAATCAGAATTATATTAGACCACAGGAGAATAAAACTAGAAATCAATATGAAGAGTAACTTCAGAACAATTAATATATGAATACATGGAAATTAAACAATATGCTTCTGAATAACTGTTGGACAAATAAAGACATTAAAGTAGCAGCTAAAGTTTTTTTTGAAACAAGTGAAAATGGAAGCACAACACACAAAAACCTGTGGAATAAAGCAAAAGCAGTGCTAAAAGGGAAGTTCATATCATTAAATGCCTACATCAAAAACATAACAAGATTACAAGTTAACAATCTAATGACATACTTCAAGGAATTAGAAAAGCAAGAATAAACCAAATTCAACCTTATCAGAAGAAAAGAAATAATAAAGATGAAAGCAGAACTAAATGAAATAGTAACCAAAAAAATTGATACAAAGGATCAACAACATCAAAAGTTGGTTCTTCAGAAAGTTAAAAAAATTGATAAACTGATAGCTAGACTAAGCAACAAAAGGAGTGAAGACCCAAATAAAATAAGAAATGAAAATGGAGACATTAGAACTGAAACCACAGAAATTAAAAAAAGATAGATAACCAGAGACTGTTATGAACATTTTTGCATTCACAAGCTAAAAACTTGGAGGAAATGGATAAATTCCTGGAAACATACAACCTTCTATGATTGAACCAGAAAGAAATGGAAAACTTGAGCAAATCAATAATGAGTAGCAAGATCGAATCAGTAATAAAAAAATCTTTCAACAAAGAAAAGCCCAGAACCAGATGGATTCACAGCCAAATTTTACCAGATGTACAAAGAACAATTACCAACCCTCTTGAAACTATTCCCAAAAATTGAGGAGGAGGAAATTGTCCCTAAATCATTATACAAGGTCAGAATCACCCTGATACTGAAACCAGACAAACACCCAACAAAAAAGAAAACTAGTGACCAATATCCCTGATGAACATAGATGCAAAAATACTCAACAAAATACTAGCAAACCAAATTCAACAACATACCAAAAAGATAATACATCATGATTAAATGGAATTTATCTCAGGAATGCAAGGATGGTTTCACATACACAAATCAACAAATACATTATATCAAGAGAATGGAAGTCAAAAACCATGTAATCATCTTAGTAGGTGCAGAAAAACATTTGGTAAAATTTAGCACTCCTTCATGATAAAAATCTTCAACAAACTAGGCATAGAAGAATGTACCTCAAAATAGTAAGGGCCATATACGACAAACCAACAACCAATATCATAATGAGTGAGGAAAAGTTGAAAGCCTTTCCTCTGGAACAAGGCAAGAATGCTCACTTTCATCATTCCTATTCAACATATTACTGAAAGTCCTAGCCAGAACAATCAGGCAAGAGAAAGAAATAAAAGGCATCTGAATTTGAAAATAAGTCAAATTATCCCTGTTTGCTGATGATATAATTTTATAGTTAGAAAAACCAAAAGACTCCACCAAAAAGCTCTTATATTTAATAATATGAATTTAGTAAAGTGATGGGATACAAAATCAACATTCAAAATTCAATAGCATTTCTATACACCAGCTTCAGCTGAGCACTAAATAAAAAAGGCAATTTCATTTCTAGTAGCTACACAAAAAATAAAATACCTAGGAGTAAATTTAACCAAGAATGTGAAAGTTCTCTAAACTTTAGAGAAAACTTCAAAACACAGATGAAAGAAATTGAAGATGGCACAAACCTATGGAAAGACATCCCATGCTCATGGATCAGAAGAATTAATATTATCAAAATGACTATACTGCCCATAGCAACCATAGATTGAATGAAATTCCTATGAAAATACCAACATTATTTTTCACAGAATTAGATAAAATAAAATACTTTCATGTGGAACAAAACAAACAAACAAACAAAAAACAAACAAATCCATTGAGGATGTGGAAAAAGGGAGCCCTTGTACACTATTGGGAATGTAAATTAGTACAACCACTATGGAGATCAGGTTACAGGCTCTTCAAAAAGCTAAAAACAGAGCTACCATATGATCCAGTGATCTCACTACTAGGTATATATCAAAAGAGAGAAAATCAGTATATCAAAGAGATATTTGCACTTCTATATTTATTACCGTACTGTTCACAATACCCATGATTTGGAAGCAACCTATGTGTCTGTCCATTAACAGATGAATGGATAAAAATTTGGTACTTATACACAATGGAATACTATTCAGTCATAAAAAGAATGAGATCCTGTCATTAGCAAAAGCATGTGAAATAAGCCAGGAACAGAAAGACAAACTTCACATGTTTTCACTTACTTGTGGGAGATAAAAATGAAAACAATTGAACTTTTGGAGATAGAGAGTAGAATGACGGTTACCAGATACTGAGAGGAATGCGGAAGAGGGGAAGTGTGGTGGTTAATGGATACAAAAATATGCTTAGAGAGAATGAATAAGATCTAGCATTTGATAGCATAACAGGTGACTACAGTCAATAATAATTTATTGTACATTTAAAAATAAAAGTATAATCAGATTGTTTATAACTCAAAGAAAGGATAAATGCTTAGGGTGATGGATACTGTATTTATGCTGATATAGTTATTACTTACTGTATGCCTGTATCAAAATATCTCATGTTACCCCATAGATATATATTCTTACTAAGTAACCACAAAAATTAAAAATTAAAAAAGAGCCAGAATAACCATAGCAATCCTAAGCAAAAAGAACAAAGCTGGAGACATCACATTACCTGACTTCAATTTATATTACAAGGCTATGGTAACCCAAACCAGTGGTACTGGAATAGAAATGGACATATAGGTTGTTGGAACAAAATAGAGAACCTAGAAATAAAGCCATGTATTTACAGCCAACTGATCTTTGACAAAGCCAACAAAACATACATTGATGAAAGGACATATTTTTCAATAAATGGTGCTGGGAAAATTGAATTCCCATAGACAGAAGAATGATACTGGACCCCTATCTCTCACCATATAAAAAAATGAACTCTATATGGATTAAAGATGGAAATATGGGAACCCAAACTGTAAGATACTAGAAGAAAACCTGAGAAAAATGCTTCTGAACGTTGGTCTAGACAAGTAAATCATTACTAAGACCTTAAAAGTGCAGGCAACAAAAACAAAAGTAGAAAAATGGAACTTAATTAAACTAACAAGGTTCTGCATAGCAAGGAAATAATCAACAGTGTGAACAGACAACCTGCAGAATGGGAGAAAATATTTGCAAACTATTCATCTGAAATATGACTAATATCCAGAATGTGCAAGGTACTCAAACAACTCAACCTAAAAATCCCCGAAAACTCCATTAAAAAGAGGGCAAAGGACATGAGTAGTCATTTTTCAAAAGAAGACATATAAATGGCCACCAAGTACATAAAAAAATGCTGGACATCACTAATCATCAGAGAAATGCAAATTAAAACTGCAAGAGATATCATCTTACTGTAGTAAGAATGGCTATTATTAAAAAGTGAAAAAATAACAGATATTTGTGAGGATACACAGAAAAGGGAACTCATACCATTTGTGGGAATGTAAATTACTACAATTTTTATGGAAAACGGTATAAAGATTTTTCAAAGAATTAGAAACCGAAGCAGCATTTGATCCCACAGTCCCACTACTAGATATCTACCTGAAGGAAAAGAAAGCAATATATCAAAAAGATACTTGTACTCATATGTTTATTGCAGCACTACTTGCAATTGCAAATATATGGACTCAACTAAGTGTCCATCAATGAATGATTCAACAAAGAAAAAGTGGTATATATACAAAATGGAATACTATCTAGCCACAAGAAAGAATGAAATAATTTCTTTATTTTTAGTTTTTATTTATTGCTTTATTAATTCTATTTTATTTTAAGTTCTGGGATACAGGATGGCAAGACGTGCAGGTTTGTTACATAGGTAAATGTATGCCATGGTGGTTTGCTGCACCTATCAACCCATCACCTAGGTATTAAGCCCCACAGGCACTAGTTATTTATCCTGATGCTGTCCCTCCTCCCACCCCCGTGACAGGCCCGAGTGTGTGTTATTTCCCTCCCTAGGTCCAGAAATCATTTCTTTTGCAATGAGGTGGATAGAACTGAGGGTTTTTATCTTAAGTGGTCAATCCAGAAACAGAAAGACAAATAGCACATGTTGTCACTCACAAGTGGAAGCTAACAAATGTGTGTACATGATTGCAGAGAAGGGAAAAATAGACAACAGAGACTTGGAAGGGTGAGGAGGTGGGTGAGAGTGAGGTGGATGATGAGAAATTTCTTAATGGGTACAATGTACATTATTTAGGGGATGGTTACCCTAAAAACCCAGACTGAGTGACCACTGTACAATCTCTGCAATGTAACACAATTGCACTTGTACCTTATAAATAAATAGAAATTAAAAAAAAGGCAAATCTAAGTAAACTTCTTTAAAATAATGTCTGAGTCACCTCTAGGGAACTTAAAGATACTGAAACATAAAGTATTAAATATAAATTTAAATTAAAATACTTTATCATCTTATCTTTATATGCTATATACAAGCTAAATATATTTAGATCTGTTAATAAATAAACATATTGAGGAAACATCTTTCCAAAACTTTATGAAATAGTTTTAATCTACAAATACTGACAGAAAACAGTTCATAATTACTTACTTTCTAGGTTTTTCATTGGAAATTAGAGATACTAGGAGTTAAAAGTGCAGTTAATATATGTAATAAAATTAGTAGATATAAGAGATACAATTGTATATACAGAGTGCATAAAGAAAGGATATGTTTTTGGTGAATAAGTTTATAAGAAAGACAGGAAGATGTAGTTTTCGCTGAAGAAAAAGTAATTTTGCCTAATTCAGAGATTATTAAAGATTGTTTCAAAATGAAGGAAAATGATATTGATAAGACTAAATGAACCTAAAAAGTTACAGAGAGAAAAAACATAGAAAAGATTGTAGTAAGTTATAAAAGGTTTATATAAATCTTATCTTGTGTGGTCAAAATTGATTGAAATTAGATAGATCTATTTATAAGGTTTTATTAGTATGATAATTTATAAATATAAAAGTAAAATTTGGTTTTCTTCTTTGAGTAAGAATTTCATGTAGTTTTAATAAGAGATAGTAAAAGCTTTTTATTCACCTTTTGATTAAAATGCAATTTTATAAAGGAGTGGGAGAGAGGGAGAGATAATGTCATGAGGTTTTTACTAAGTCCTTTGATTGTGTGAAAAATGGAGTCTCTTCTCTATTGAAGAGTAAAGGTTTTTGCTTTTTGAAATATTTGAATTATCACTTTGGCTAAATGAATGCCTATTATTTTTATAGTGACCTGTGATCCTATTTTAATTGTTTTAATCCCTTGATATTTGAGATACTTCCTCAAATCAAATTTCAAATTCTAAAATTAAATTTTTTAACCCAAACTAACTTGGACATACAAACACGGCCCCTGAAAGGCCAAAAGAGACATATTTGGCTTCTTTGGTATGTTAAAATTTTATGGTCAAATATGAAATAATATTTAACTTCCTTGAGTTATATTTGTAAGACTATGTTATTAATATAGATTCTAAAATTATGAAAGTACTAAAATCTTATATGTCTTGGTATATGCAGTAAATTGTTTTATTCTGATGCTTTTTTCTAAAAGCATTTTGCAAATTCTAAAGTGTTTGGTCTTCAAAAAGATTAATGGAAAGGACTCTGACAACTGATCATGAATACAGGTTTTGGGGATATCAGAGATCATACCATTGGACTAAGTAAAAACTTCCAGAATTCTAATAAAAAATTGATGTTTTCAAGACATTGCTAACTCAGCATCAAGCAGAACAAGAATTATGTGGGACCGAAGTGATGAAAGACTAAAATGATTTTTTTTTTTTTTAGATGGAGTCTTGTTCTGTCACCAGGCTGGAGTGCAGTGGTACAACCAGTTGCTCGCTGCAACCTCTGCCTCCTGGGTTCAAGCTATTCTTCCGCCTCAGCCTCCCGAGTAGCTGGGACTACAGGCGCGTGCCACTATGCCTGGCTAATTTTTGTATTTTTAGTAGAGACCGGGTTTCACCATATTGGCCAGGATGGTCTTGATCTCCTGACCTTGTGATCTGCCTGCCTTGGCCTTCCAAAGTGCTGGGCTTGCAGGTGTGAGTCACCATGCCTGGCCTAAAATGATTTTTAAAAAATGACTCTTTGTTTGAAACATTGTTGATTCTTTTTATATATTGTTTTCCAGAGTCAAGAAAACTTTATGGCTGGGCGTGGTGGCTAACACCTGTAATCCCAGCACTTTGGGAGGCTGAGGTAGGTGGATTGCCTAAACTTAGAAGTTGGAGGCCAGCCTGGGCAACATGGCAAAAACCCGTCACTACAAAAAATACGAAAATTAGCTGGGAGTGGTGGCATGCACCTGTAATCCTAGCTACTCAGGAGACTAAGGCAGGAGAATTGCTTGAACCCAGGAGGTAGAGGCTGCTGTGAGCCAAGATTAGCCATTGCACTCCAGACTGGGCAACAAAAGTGAAACCCCATCTCAAAACAAAATAAAACAAAACAAATAAACAAAAAACAATAACAAGAAAAGAAAATTTGCTTACTTAAAAAAATGCTTACAGCAATTGGGTAAATTATACTTTTGTGAGCAAAACGGAAACATTTACCTTTCTCTGTACCAAATTTCTCCATAATTTGTGAACTATTCAAGAGTATTATTATTTTTATAGCAATATAGTTATTTGCATAACCTCAATAGAATGTTTTCTTTCATAACAGGACACATTGGAAACACTAATAATTTTCAGATATGACCAAACTATTTTGAGGAATTGAGGTTGATTTTACAGTCAATAAAAAGCCCCTTGGAAAGACTGGCCTGATACCTTGTCTATATACTTCACTGACAAGATTCCTGACCTTGTGGTAAGTAAAGAATGTTAACTTTCTGACAGGCGCTTGAAACTCAAGATATTTTGGGACCTTGAGAAGAAAGGAATTCATACAATTTATACAGGCATTACAGGATGGCAAATCTTTGGCTTGACTTGAGGCTTTTAAAAGTTTAATCTCAAAATCCTTATTAAACAGTTCCAGCAAAGGCAAATTTAAAGGAGCCTATATGGCCAATTGCCTTTCTTGCTGCACTTTATGCAAATGATCAGGTCAAGTATAATAAGTCTAAACTTATTTTGCAAATAAATTGGACTTGCTATTTCTTTTTGGTAGAGAAGGGGGACTGAAGAGAGGAAAATTATGTTTCAGAACAAAACTATAGCACACCTGCTTATTAGATTCTACCCCTGAGCATTATTTTTAAGTTTTTATTATTTGTCTACAATTTGGATTAAATCTTGTATTATTTCCTAGCTACAAGTCTCTATAGAAGAACTGGGTTTTAATTTTCTTCATGATGTTTTCAGTTGGCTCCCTAATGGAATAAAGCTTTCTTTCTATTCTGACATATAATTTCTCTCTCTAATTGTAATCCTTGTGTGCATTTTATTTCCACTATCCACATTACTAATGTTATGTATCTCTCATTGTTTTTCTTCTTCCAAGGAAACCAGGACCATGGTATTCCAAAGACTAGAGATGATTCTACAAAGCATGTGAATCTCCCTTGTTTGGAGTCCTGCTGAGCCTGATCTGTTTTCCACTGCCGATGCACCACTACTAAAGCTATACAACATGAAGCACTCTCCCTCTTGGTGCGGAAACTATTGTGAAAGAGATAGGTATGTGAGATTGCAAGGGCAGTGTTAAGGGGTGAAGTGTAGGAAAACAGCCTGTTGCATGGCAAGAATGACACTGTATTGAATAGAAACTGCCATGGTGACTGATGTTTGACCCCTGTATGTCAACATATTCTGCAGCAAGAATTTTAAACAGTAGATAACCCCTTATAAGATGCTTATCTAATCTCCTTAGCGGTCACAAGTTTTACAAGAAAGTCTGAGGCATAGCCAGCTGCACATGCATGTCTTTATTCTGAAAGCTTGCTATATAAAGGATATTTTCTGGAGGGCAGATGGGGGAATTCACCATTTGATGGTCACTTGAGACCACACTTCTGTTCATAAGTCCCTATTAAACATTTTTTTTCTGAGAAACTGGATTTGTCAACCTATTTCTTTGGCCTCTCAACTCCTTCAGTGTTAAGAGTTAGGTTTGCATAGACCTACTCTCCTCACTCAGGCTTTGACATCCTCCATGGGGATGGAGGAAACCTCCACTTGCTTACCCCACTTGGCTAAGTTGGGCCCCTTCTCTGCATGGTTGCCCTTCTTACCCTTCTCAGACTCCAACTCTATGCTCTGGGCCACCATGGCTCACTGTCTCCCCATTCCTATGATGTGGATGCCTACTTCTGTTGGGGTCATCTAATATATTAAGGGCTGAATTATTTGAGAAGGGAAGAAAGAAAACAGATTGGAAGAGAGAGAAAGAGAAATAATTTGATTTAAATCATCCTTGAATATATTCAAAGATCTAAATTTCCCTCTAAGTACTATTTAGATAAATCTTACAGGCTTTGATATATAGTATATATCATTGTTATTCAGTTCTAAGTAGCCGATATTTTCCACATGATATTTTGTTTAACCCATGTGTTATTCATTTATTTAAATAAGAAAAGATTTTCAATCAGACTCTGTGAATAGTAGAAATCTAAAAGTCATCTTACTTGTCTTTGCTAGGCATGTTAAGTGCCAGTGATCTCTTTCTGGTTTAACAAAGAAAGTCCAAAAGTATTTATATCTTTAAGGTGCCAATTTAAATATTGTCACCAGGGCAACACATAATAAGACAACCAATCAGAATTATAAGCTTCTTAGAGATGAGAAACTATTTCCCCAGGATATAACAACAGTCTCTGAAGTCTGAGTGTCTTACAAATCTTTGTTCGATTAACGTTAGGCTAGTTTTGTGATGCAGAATATTCTTTGCTTCTAGCAGCTTCAGCAGGAAGTAGGAATATTTGCTCCTTACCTTGCAAAGGCTTTATACCAGAGTTAGAAGAGCATCTAGTTTTTCAGAACGAAACGTTAAAATGTATGAAAAGAAAGAGGCAGCTCTGAGAAGGCCTAAAATGCAGTTTGGAGTGGGTTGCATAATTTGCACACCTATGCTTAGTAACATATTTTTTAGTTTCAGACATTAGGTATTTTGATTACTATCCTTGTATAATCAGTGTGATCGTATAATAATATTAGAATTTCTAAATGCTTATTTTTTGTTTATGTATGGGTTTACTAGATAGTCTGTGCTATAGGCAATTTTGGTGTATATATTCTGAGTGTAGGATAACATTCTGCAGATTTCTTAGCTTGAGTTTATATGTTCAGTAATTTGAGATTAAAATATTCTATGTTTTTTTTCCCCTCCTGTACTTGGGCTATCAGTTTCTGAGAATGGTGCTGTGATCTGAATGTTTGTATCCCCTTAAAATTTGTATGTTGAAACCTAATCCTGAGTGTGATAGTATTAAGAGGTGAGGCTTTTGGGAAGTTATTAAGTCATGAGGGTAGAGTCCTCATGAGTGAGATTAGTACCCTAAGAAAAAAGGCCACAGAAAGCTGCCATGCCTCTTCTAGCATGTGAATACGAAGTGAGAAAGTGCAGTCTGTGAGGAATGAGTCTTCACCAGACACCAAATCTGTTGAGTTATCTTGATCTTGGACTTCCTAGCATCCAGAACTGTGAGAAATAAATGTTGTAAAAGCCACCCAGTTTATAGTACTTTTGTTAGAGTGCCTGAATGGACTAAGATAAAATGTGAGTTAAGAACTCTCCAAGTAGATTTTCAGAGGTAGTTATAGCAGAAATGTATGTATTAAAATATCATCCAGTACCCCATGAATGTGTACAATTATTATTTGTCAATCAAAAGTAAATAAATTTAAAAAATATCTTCAAAAAAGAAGAAATCAGAGCAATGCTTGCCTCTGGAGGGGAAGGAAATGAGAATTGGCAGAAAAAAGACACAAGAAACTTTCTGAGACAACAGAGTTTATATTTCTATTATGGAGATCATGTGGATATATAGTCATCTGTCAATGCCCACCTAACCATTAAGACTTAAAAAAATCTGTGGATTTTTTTGCATGAAAATTGTACCTTAATTAAAAAATTCTCTAGAATTCTCTAGTCATTATTGTAAAAAGAAATTACCATTAAGCCAACAAATTGACAATCACAAATCTCCCGGTAGAATGACTAATTTTTATTTCTCCCCATTGTTCTATGTATCAGTTATTGTTCCAAATATATTTAAACCTGCATGGTTCACTGCATATTGGTTCATGACCATTAAGTCTTCTTGGTCCATTGTTTCTAATATTAGCATATAGTACCCTATTCATTGTCATTTGATGTTTCACTTCTTATTTGTTCTTTTTTATCTATCATTAAAATTGCTGGTGACTTGGCAGGTTCCCACCTGGAAGCACCGACCAAAGCGCCTGAGGACCAACGACGTGGTGTAGCTGGGGAATAAAGCAGCTGTTGTGCTGTGTATGAATGTGAGCCTTACCATGAGTAACTCCTTTGCTGGTGAAGAATCCCCAATTTTAACAAAAAAAGAGGTTAATAACCATGTTTGTCCAGCGACAGGTGTTTGCTGAGAATAAGAATGAGATTGCTTTAGTCCTGTTTGGTACTGATGGCACTGACAATCCCCTTTCTGGTGAAGATCAGTATCAGCACATCACAGTGCACAGACATCTGATGCTACCGAAGTTTGATTTGCTGGAGGACATTGAAAGCAAAATCGAACCAGTTTCTCAACAGGCTGACTTTCTGGATACACTAATCATGAGCATAGATGTGATTCAACATGAAACTATAGGAAAGAAGTTTGAAAAGAGGCATATTGAAATATTCACTGACTTCAGCAGCCAATTCAGCAAAAGTCAGCTGGATATTATAATGCATAGCTTGAAGAAATGTGACATCTCCCTGCAATTCTTGCCTTTCTCAGTTGGCAAGGAAATTGGAAGAGGGGACAGAGGAGATGGAAGCTTTCACTTGGGTGGCCATGGGCCCTCCTTTCCACTAAAAGGAATTGCTGAACAGCAAAAAGGTCTTGAGATAGTGAGAATGGTGATGATATCTTTAGAAGTTGAAGGTGGGTTGGATGAAATTTATTCCTGCAGTGAGAGTCTGAGAAAACTGTGTGTCTTCAAGAAAACTGAGAGGCATTCCATTCACTGACCCTACCGACTAATCATTGGCTCCAATTTTTCTATAAGGATTGCAGCCTATAAATCGATTCTACAGGAGAGAATTAAAAGAACTTGGACAGTTGTGGATGCAAAAACCCTAAAAAAAGAAGATATACAAAAATAAACAGTTTCTTGCTTAAATGATGATGATGAAACCAACGTTTTAAAAAAGGATATTATTTAAGGGTTCCACTATGGATGTGATATACCTTTCTCTAAAGTGGATGAGGAACAAATGAAATATAAATCGGAGGGAAGTGCTTTTGTTTTGGGATTTTGTAAATCTTCTCAGGTTCAGAGAAGATTCTTCATGGGAAATCAAGTTCTAAAGGTCTTTGCAGCAAGAGATGATGAGGCAGCAGCAGTTGTACTTTCCTCCCTGATTCATGCTTTGGATGAGTTAGACGTGGTGGCCATAGTTCGCTATGCTTATGACAAACGAACTAATCCTCAAGTCAGGGTGGCTTTTCCTCATATCAAGTATAACCATGAGTGTTTAGTGTATGTGCAGCTGCCTTTCATGGAAGACTTGCAGCAATACATGTTTTTATCCCTGAAAAACAGTAAGAACTATGCTCCCACCGAGGCATAGTTGAATGCTGTTGATGCTTTGATTGACTCCATGAGCTTAGTAAAGAAAGATGAGAAGACAGACATCCTTGAAGACTTGTTTCCAACCACCCAAATCCCAAATCCTCTATTTCAGAAATTATTTCAGTGTCTGCTGCACAGAGCTTTACATCCCTGGGAGCCTCTACCCCCAATTCAGCAGCATATTTGGAATATGCTGAATCCTCCCACTGAAGTGACAGTGAAATGTCAGATTCCTTTCTTTAAAATAAAGATCCTTTTTCCTCTGATTGAAGCCAAGAAAAAGGATCAAGTAACTGCTCAGGACATTTTCCAAGACAACCATGAAGATGGACTCACCACTAAAAAATTAAAGACTGAGGAAGGGGGAGCCCACTTCCACGTTTCCAGCCTGGCTGAAGGCAGTGTCACCTCTGCTGAAGTGTGAATCCTGCTGAAAACCTCCATGTTCTAGTGAAACAGAAGAATGCCAGCTTTGAGGAAGTGAGTGACCAGCTCATAAATCACATCAAACAGTTTTTGGATACTAATGAAACACCATATTTTACGAAGAGCATGGACTGCATCAGAGCCTTCCAGGAAGAAGCTGTTAAGTTTTCAGATCAGTGCGTTAACAACTTCCTGACAGCCCTTTGAAAGAAAGTGGAAATTAAACAGTTAAATCATTTCTGCAAAATTGTTGTTCAGGATGGAATTACTCTGATCACCAAAGAGGAAGCCCCTGGAAGATCTGTTATAGCTGAGGAAGCCAAAAAGTTTCTGGCCCCTAAAGAAAAACCAAATGAAGACACAGCAGCCGTATTTGAAGAAGGTGGTGATATGGACAATTTACTGGCCATGATATAGGTGGTGGTTGTGTGGGAAATCTAAGAGAGCTGCCATTGCTGTGATGCTGGGAGTTCAAACAAAACAAGTTGGAGGCAGCCATTCAAGGGAAGCCAGAAGCTCTGGAGAAATTCCCAGTAGGTTACCTGAAGGTGGATCACCTAATTCTCTGTGGAATGAATACCCACATATATATTATAAGGGATAATTTAGACCCCATACAAGTTTATAAAGAGTCATTGTTAAAAAAATTGCTATACTTGATATCTTCTGTTTTATATCTAGCTAGTTTACCTTTCTTCATTCCTTTCTTTCATATCTTTTCTTTTAAATTTTAACTCACCATCTGACTCAAGAACTAAAACAATAACAATTACATCTACCTAAGAACTATCTTCACCCCATTCCCCTGGCTGCCTTTGGAAATAATAGCTGTCCTAAATTTTGTGTTTGCCTTGCTTTTAAAAATAGTTCATACACACACATACACACACATATGCACACACATATACACACCCATACATACATATATGTGTGTATATATGTATACTTAAACAATGTATTGTTTATTATTAACTGTCTTTAAACTTCAAAGACTCATGTAGACTTGCTTTTATCATTTAGCATTTGTTACTCAGATTTATCCATACTGTAATAGCTGCAATTCATTACTTTTTACTGCTATAAAGTATTTAACCATTTGAATATCTTACCAAAAGGTGTTAAGTTTTTTGCTGCTACAAACAGTGCTGCTATGAACATTCCAGAGCACATCTCCTAATGTTCATGGGCAAGAGTTGCTTTTGCAGATACACTTAGGTATGGAATGCTAAGTCATATGTTATGCAAATGTTCAAATTGAGTAAATTTTGTTTTGCCTTTTATTATCTATTATCTATCAATTATCTGTCTATCATTTATCTATCTATCTGTCATCTATCTGTTTTGTTGCATACAAAATTTTATATGCAATTGTGGTAGAAAAAAAGGATTTGGTCTTTGTCCACAGTTCCTGGCACACAGTTTCTAAAACCCTTAGAATCTCAGGAGTGATAAGAGTATCTTTTGTATTTGAATAAAATGACTGGTGGCTAGAGGCTCCTGGATAGCTTCAGGTTGAGGATTGATTGCCAGAAAGCCCATGGCATGTTTGAATTGCTGGAACTTTAAGCCCTACCCCCCAATCTTTTGGGAGGGAAATGAAGGTGGAGGTTGAATTAATTATCAACAGCCAGTGATTTAATTAACCATGTTTAAGTAACGAAACTTCTATAAAATCCCAAAAAATGGAGTTTGGAGACTTTTGGGTTGGTGAACACATCAAGGTGCTGTGGGAGGATGCTCTTGAGAAGTCATGGAACCTCTGTCCCCCTGCTTCCTCATACTTTATGAATCTCTTCCATTTGGCTGCTCCTGCTTTGTATCCTTTATAATAAACCAGTAAACATGAGTAAACTGCTTTCCTGAGTTTTGTAAGCTGTTCTACAAATTGTTAAACCTGTGGGGGAGGGAAATGTGAGACTCCCAATTTGAAGTTAAACAGAAATATGAGTAATCAATACTCATAACTGGCCTCTGAAGTAAGGGTAGTCTTGTGGAATGAACCACACTGCAAACAAAATTAAAATTGAAAATAAATTGCAGAAATTAAAAATAAAGTTATAATTACTGAGCTGTTTTTACTAATAACACTTCTGATTCCAAATATGTGGACTTTTTCCTCACATCAACCAATTTTCTGATCCTCTGTGGTTCTTGTAAACAGCACATTGTTGGATTTTATTTTTTCTTCTTATCACCCAAACCAAGAGTATAATTTACATTTGTTATACCTATGATTATTTAGAATTCATTCTTCTCATTTTATTTCATGTTTTCACTATTTTTTATTTTAGCCATTCTGACATGTATAGTGATACCTCATTGTGGTTTTAATTTGTATTTTCCTAATGACTAATGATGTTGAACATCTTTGCATCTATTTATTTGCTTTCTGTATATATTCTTTGGTAAAATGTCCCTTCATGTCTTTTGCACGTTTTAATTGGTTTTTTTAAAATGTTGAGTTTTGCGTGTTCTTTATATATTCTATAAATTAGTCATTCATCAGATATGTTGTTGGCAGATATTTTTTTACCAGCCTGTAGCTTACCTTTTCTTCTTCTTAATTAGGTCTTCCTAATAGCAAAAGTTTTCAATTTTAGTGAAGTACAATACACTAATTTGTTCTTTTATGAATTATTCTTTTAGTTTCAAGTTGAGGAACTTGTTGCCTAGCCCTAGATTTTCAAGGATTTTCTCTTTTTGTTTTCTGAAAGTTTTATAGTTTTAGTTTTATGTCTTACATTTAAGTCAGTGGTTTATTTTTTGTGTAAGATATAAGACTTAACGTGAGTGGTTGCCCGTGCCTTAATCTCAGTGCTTTGAGAGGCCAGTGTGAGCTAATTGCTTGAGTCTAGGAGTTCAAGATCAGCCTGGGCAACATGGCAAAATTCCCTCTCTACAAACAAACAAAAATTAGCTGGGAGTGGTGGCATGCTCCTGTAGTCTCATTTACTCAGGAGGCTGAAGTGGGAGAATCGCTTGAGCCCTGAAGGCAGAGGGTGTAGTAAGCTGAGATTGCGTGACTGCACTCCAGCCTGGGCAACAGAGTGAGACTCCATACCTCTCCACCAAAAAAAGATAATGACTTATGTTGTGATTTACTTTTTGCTTATGAATGACCAGTTGCTTCAGCACCATTTGTTGACAATGCTATGTTTCCTCTATTGAATTGCTTTTGTACCTTTGTAAAAAGTCAGTTAGTCATTATTTACTGGGATCTCTTCTGTTGCATTGGTCTATGTTGATCCCTCTGCCAATACTATACACTCTCGATCACTATAGCTATATAATAGGTCTCAATATCAGGGAGACTGATTCCTCTCATTTTCTTTTTCAGAATTGTTTTTTACCTATTCTACTTCCTTTGCCTCTCCGTAGAATTTTATAATAATCTTGTCTATCTACAAAAAATTTTTCTGGGGTTTTTTATACAAATTATATTAACTCTGTATATTAATTTGAGGAGAATTTACTATTGTTGAGTCTTTCAGTTCAACAACGTGGTATGTCTCCACATTTGTTCAGGTCTTTTTTACTATACAACTGCTCCTTAACTTATGATGTGGTTATATCCTGATAAAACCATTATAAATTGAAAATATAATAAATTGAAAATGTAGTTAATACACTTAACTTACGAAACATCATAACTTAGCCTAGCTTACCTTACATTTGCTCAGAACACTTACATTACCCTACAGTTGGGCATAATTATCTTACACCAAGCCTATAATGAAAGCCTTTAGTTTTATAATGAAGTGTTGCATATCACTAGCTCAGGCTGGAGTGCTGTGGTGCAATCACAGTTCGCTGCAGCCTCAGCATCCAAGGTTCAAGCCACCCTCTTACCTCAGTCCCCAAGTAGCTGGGACTACAGGCATGCACCACTATGCCTAGCTAATTTTTCTATTTTTTGTGGAGACAGGGTTTTGCTATGTTGCCTGGCCTTAAACTCCCAGGCTCTAAAGATCTGCCTGCTTCGGCCTCTCAAAGTGCTGAGATTACAGTCATGAGACACTGCTTTTGGCTAGGTTTTGTTTTTGTTTGTTTTAGATTCCTTAAAACTTTTCACATAAACAAATCATATCATCTGCAAATAGAAAGTTTTATTTTCTCCTTTCTAATATATATGCCTTTGAGTTCCTTTTCTCGTCTCCTTGCATTGATTCGAATGTCTATCACTATGTTGAATATGAGTAACTTTTTTTTTCCCCAGAGATGCTGATTCTGGGGTGAGGCCCAAGCATCAATAGTTTATTATTTTTTGTTATATAAGCCACCGCCCCTGAGTTCAAGAAATAACTACGGTGAATCATTGTTACAGCCATTCTTTAGGAAAGGAAATCGTGCTCACGTTTCATCGTTACTCATTGAGTCCTTGAGTGTGTGCAGTTCTTTTTTTTTTCAATTTTTTTTTCTTTTTATATATCAATTTTTAAATTTCAATAGTTTTTTTTGGGAACAGGTGATGTTTGGTTACATGAATATGTTCTTTAGTGGGGATTTCTGAGGTTTTGGTGCACCCATCACCCAAGCAGTGTACACTGTGCCCAGTGCGTAGTCTTTTATCCCCCTCCGCCACCCCACCCTTTCCTCTATGCCTCCAAAGTACATTGTATCATTCTTATACCTTTGGGTCCACATAGCTTGGCTCCCACTTATGAGTGAGAACATATGATACCTGGTTTTCCATTCCAGGGTTACTTCATTAGAATAATGGTCTCCAATTTCATCCAGGTTGCTGTGAATGCCATTATTTCATTCCTTTTTAGGAATGAGTAGTATATATATATATATATATATATATATATATATATATAT
>NW_016107852.1:1834794-1863905 GCF_001604975.1 Cebus imitator
ATATATATATATATATATATACACACATATATATATATCACAATTTCTTTATCCATTCATTGATTGATGGGCATTTGGGCTGGTTCCATATTTTTGCAATTGCGAATTGCATTTCTCTAAATATGTGTGTGCAAGCATCTTTTTTATATAATGACTTCTTTTCCTCTGGGTAGATGCCTAGTAGTGAGATTGCTGGATCAAATGGTAGTTCTATTTTTAGTTCTTTAAGGAGTGTCCACACTGTTTTCCATAGTGACTCTACTAGTTTACATCCCTACCAGGAGTATAAAAGTGTTCCCTTTTCACCACATCCATGCCAACATCTATTATTTTTTTGATTTTTTGATTATGGCTATTCTTGCAGGAGTAAGGTGGTATTGCGTGGTGGTTTTGATTTGCATTTCCCTGATCATTAGTGATGTGGAGCATTTTTTCACATGTTTATTGGCCATTTGTATATATTCTTTTAAGACTTGTCTATGCATGCGCTTGCCCACTTTTTGATGGGATTATTTGTTTTTTTTTGTGCTGACTTGTTTGAGTTCCTTGTAGATTGCATATTAGTCCTTTGTCAGATGCATAGTTTGCAGATTTTCTCCCACTCTTTGGGTTATCTGTTTACTCTGGTGATTGTTTCTTTTGCTGTGCAGCTTTTTAGTCTAAGTTCCGTATATTTATCTTTGCTTTTGTTGCATTTGCTTTTGGGTTCTTGGTCATGAAGTCTTTGCCTAAGTCAATATTTACAAGGGTTTTTTTGATGTTATCTTCTAGAATTTTTAGGGTTTCAAGTATTAGATTTAAGTCTTTGATTCATCTTGAGTTGATTTTTGTATAAGGTGATTGATGAGAATCCAGTTTTATTCTTCTACATTTGGCTTGCCAATTATCCCAGCATCATTTGTTGAATAGGGTGTCATTCTTCCACTTTATGTTTTTGTTTGCTTTGTCAAAGATCAGTTGGCTGTAAGTATTTGCCTTTATTTCTGGGTTCTCTGTCCTATGCCATTGGTTTATGTGCCTATTTTTATACCAGTACCATGCTGTTTCAGTGACTATGGCCTTACAGTATAGTTTGAAGTCAAGTAATGTGATGCCTCTAGATTTGTTCTTTTTGCTTAGTCTTGCTTTGGCTATATGGGCTCTTCTTTTAGTTCCATATGAATTTTAGGATTTTTTTTTTTTAGTTCTGTTAAGAATGATCGTGGTATTTTGACAGGAATTGCATTGAATTTATAGATAGCTTTTGGCAGTATGTTCATTTTCACAATATTAATTATACCCATCCATGAGCATAGGATGTGTTTTCATTTGTTTGTGTTATCTATGATTTCTTTGAGCAGTGTTTAGTAGTTTTCCTTGTAGAGATCTTTCACTTCCTTGATTAGGTATATTCCTGAATACTTTAGGTTTTTTTTTAGAGCTGTTATAAAAAGGGTTGAGTTATTGATTTCTCAGCTTGGTCACTGTTGGTGTACAGCAGTGCTACTAGTTTGTGTACATTGATTTTTGTATCCACAAATTTTACTGAATTCATTTATTGGTTCTAGGAGCTTTTTGGAAGAGTCTTTAGGATATATGATCTTTAGGGTATGTAATCATATGATCAGTAAACAGTGAGAGTTTGACTTCCTCTTTACAAATTTAGATGCCCCTTATTTCTTTCTCTTATCT
Organism: Cebus imitator; assembly: GCF_001604975.1. Classification (NCBI taxonomy): domain Eukaryota; kingdom Metazoa; phylum Chordata; class Mammalia; order Primates; family Cebidae; genus Cebus; species Cebus imitator. The sequence goes on from NW_016107852.1 coordinate 1,836,466, forward strand.
GATTGCTCTAGGTAGGACTTCCAGTACTATGTTGAAGAGAAGTGATGAGAGTGGGCATCCTTGTCTTGTTCCAGTTGTCAGGGGGAAGGCTTTTAACTTTTCCCCACTCAGTATAATGTTGGCTGTTTGTCATAGATGACTTTTATTACCCTGAGGTATGTTCCTGTATGACTATTTTGCTGAGTGTTTTAATCATAAAGAGATACTAGATTTTGTCAAATGCTTTTTCTGCATTTATTGAGATGATTATGTGATTTTTCTTCTTAATTTTGTGTGATATGTCACATTTATTGAATTGCATATATTAAACCACCCCTGCATCCCTGTGTGAAATATACTTGATCATTATCTTTTTGATTTGCTGCTGAATTTAGTTAGCTAGTATTTTATTGAGAATTTTTGCATTTATGTTCATCACAGATATTGGTCTGTAGTTTTCTTTTTTTCTTATGTCCTTTCCTGGTTTTGTTATTAGGGTGATACTAGCTTCATGGAATGATTTACAGAGGATTTCCTTTTTTTCTGTCTTGTGGAATAGTTTTAGTAGGATTTATACCAATTCTTCTTTGAATGATAGAATTCAGCTGTGAATTCATCTTGCCCTGGAGTTTTTTTTTTGGATGGCAATTTTTTCCCATTATTTTATTTTATTTTTTATTTTTAAGTTATACTTTAAGTTCTAGGGTACATGTGGAGAATGTTCAGGTTTGCTGCATAGTTATACACGTGCCATGGTTGTCTGCTGCATCCACCACCCCATCATTTAATTTCTCCCAATGCTATCCCTCCCCTAGCCCCCCACCCCTTTCTCACTGTTCAACTCCCATTTATGAGTGAGAACATGCGGTGTTTGGTTTTTCTGTTCTTGTGTCAGTTTGCTGAGAATGGTTTCCAGCTTCATCCATGTCCCTGCAAAGGACATGAACTCATCCTTTTTTATTGCTCCGTAGTATTCTATGATGTATATGTGCCACATTTTCTTTATCCAGTTTCTCATTGATGGACATTTGGGTTGGTTCCAAGTCTTTGCATTGTGAACAGTCTTTGTTAGCAGTTTTAAAATTACCATTTCAATCTCACTGCTTATTTGTTTGTTCAGAGTTTCTATTTTTTCTTGTTTAATCTAGAAGAGTTGCATATTTCCTGGAATTTATCCATCTCTCTAGGTTTTCTAATTTTTGTGAGTAAAGGTGTTCATAGTAGCTTTGAATAATCTTTGGTATTTCTGTGGTATTTGTTTTAGTATCTCCCATTTTGTTTCTAATTGAGTTTATTTGAATCTTCTCTCTTCTTATTTAATCTTCCTAATGGCCTATCAATTTTGTTTATCTTTTCAAAGAAAGAGCTTTTTGTTTCATTTACTTTTTTTTATTTTTATTTTTTTGTTTCAACTTCAGTTAGCTCTTCTCTGATCTTTGTTATTTCTTTTCTTCTTCTGGGTTTGGGTTTGAGTTGTTTTCGTTTTTCTTGTTTCTTGAGGTGTGACCTTAAATTGTCTATTTGTGCTCTTTCAGACTTTTTGATGTAGGCATTCAATGCTATAAACTTTTCTCTTACACTGCCTTTGCTGTATCCCAGAGGTTTTGATGGGATGTGTCACTGTTACCATTCAGCACAAAGAATTTCTAAATTTCCACATTGATTTTATTGTTGACCCAATGATCGTTTAGGAACAGGTTGCTTAGTTTTAATGTATTTGCACGGCTTTGAGAGTTCCTTTTGGAGTTGCTTTTCATTTTTATTCTACTGTGGTCTGATAGAGTACTTGATATAATTTCAAATTTTAAAAATTTATTAAGAGTTGTTTTGTGACCTATCATATGGTCTATCTTGAAGAATGTTCCATGTGCTGATGAATAAAATGTATATTCTGCAGTTGTTGGGTAGAATGTTCTGCAAACATCTAAGTCTGTTTGTCTATGGTATAGTTTAAGTCCATTGTTTCTTTGTTGACTTTCTGTCTTGATGATCTGTCTAGTGCTGTCAGTGGAGTACTAAAGTCCTCCAATGTTATTATGTTGCTGTTTATCTTTATTCTTAGGTCTAGTAATAATTGTTTTATATATTTGGGAGTTCCAGTGCTAGGCATATGTATATTTAGGATTATAGTATTTTCCTGTTGGACTAGTCCTTTTATCATTATATAATGTCCCTGTTTGTCTTTTAAAATGGTTGTTGCTTTAAAATATATTTTTTGTGATATAAGAATAGCTACTCCTTGCTTTTGGTGTCTATTTCCATGGACTATCTCTTACTGTGCCTTTACATTCATTTCATATGAGTCCTTATGTGTCAGGTGAGTCTCTTGAAGGCAGTAGATACTTGGTTGGTAAATGCTTATCCATTCTGCCATTCTGTATCTTTTAACTGAAACATTTAGGCCATTTGCATTCAATGTTAGTATTGAGAGGTGAAGTACTGTCTTATTCATTGTGCTACTTGTTGCCTGAATACCTCATTTTTTTCCCCATTATGTTATTGTTTTATAGGTCCTGTGAGATTTATGCTTTAAGGAAGTTCTATTTAGGTGTTTGTCAAGGATTTGTTTCAAGATTTAAAACTCCTGTAAGCAGTTATTGTAGTGCTGGCTTGGGAGTGGTGAATTCTCTCAACATTTATTTGTCTGAAAGACTGTTATCTCTCCTTCATTTATGAAGCTTAATTTCACTGAATACAAAATTCTTGGCTGATAATTGTTTTGTTTAAGGAACCTAACAATGGGACCCCAATCTCTTCTAACTTGTAGGATTTCTGCTGAGAAATCTGCTGTTAATCTGACAAGTTTTCCTTTATAGTTTGCCTTATGCTTTTGCCTCATAGCTCTTAAAATTCTTTCCTGTGTCTTGATTTTAGATAACTTGATGATTATGTGCCTAGTTGATGATCTTTTTGCAATGAATTTTTCGGGTATTCTTTGAGTTTCTTGTACTTGGACGTCTAGATTTCTAGTGAGGCTGGGGAAGTTTTCTTTGATTATTCCCTCAAATATATTTTCCACATTTTTAGATTTATCTTTTTCATCAGCAGCACCAATTATTCTTAGGTCCATTGGTTTAACATAATCCCGAACTTCTTGGAGGCATTGTTCATTTTTTTTTTTTTTTAATTCGTTTTTCTTTGTCTTTGTCAGATTGGGTTAATTCCAAAGCCTTGTCTTTGAGACCTGAAGTTCTTTCTTTTACTTATTTGGTTCTTTCACTGAGACTTTCCAGTGCATTTTGCAATTCTCTAAGTGTATCCTTCATTTCCAGAAGTTGTGATTGTTTTTTATTTATGCTATCTATTTCACTGGAGATTTTTCCATTAGTATCCTGTATCATTTTTTTTGATTTCATTAAGTTGGATTTCACCTTTTTCTGGTACCTCCTTGATTAGCTTAATAATTGATCTTCTGAATTATTTTTCTGGGAATCCAGATATTTCATCTTGGTTTGGATCAATTGCTGGTGAGATCTTTTGGGGTATTAAAAAACCTTGTTTGGTCATAATACCAGAACAGTTTTGCTTGTTATTTCTCATTTGGGTGACTATGTCAGAGGGAAGATCTGGGACTTGGCTGCTGTTCATATTTTTTTATTCCTTTATGTGCTCCCTTTATGTGGTGCTCTCCCCTTCCCCCTAGGGATGTGGTGTCCTCCCCTTCCCTCTAGGGATGAGGCTTCCTGAGATCTGAATTGCAGTAATTGTTATTTCTCTTCTGGGTCTATCTACCCAGTTGAGCTATTGGGCTTCAGGCTGGTACTGGAAAGTGTCTGCACAGAGTCCTGTGATGTGATCCATCTGTAGGTCTCTCAGCCATGGATACCAGCACCTGTTCTGGTTGGAGGTACCAGGGGAGTGAAGAGGACTCTGTGAGGGTCCTTGGTTGTAGTTTTCTTTAGTGTGCTGGTTTTCTATTGGTTGGCCTCCAACCAGGAGGTGGTGCTTTCAAGACAGCATATGGAACAGAACAGAGGCCTCAGAGGCAACACAATATATCTGCAACCATCCGATCTTTGACAAACCTGAAAAAAACAAGCAATGGGGAAAGGATTCCCTGTTTAATAAATGGTGTTGGGAAAACTGGCTAGCCATGTGCAGAAAGCACAAACTGGACCTCTTCCTTACATTAAAATTAACTCCAGATGGATTAAAGACTTAAACATAAGACCTAACACCATAAAAACCCTAGAAGAAAATCTAGGCAAAACCATTCAGGACATAGGTGTAGGCAAGGATTTCATGACCAAAACGCCAAAAGCATTGGCAACAAAAGCCAAAATAGACAAATGGGACCTAATCAAACTCCACAGCCTCTGCACGGCAAAAGAAACAGTCATTGAGTGAATCGGCAACCAACAGAATGGGAAAAAATTTTTGCAGTCTACCCTCTGACAAAGGGCTGATATCCAGAATTTACAAAAACTAAAACAGATTTACAAGAAAAAAACAAACAAGCCCATTCAAAAGTGGGCAAAGGATATGAACAGACGCTGTACAAAAGAAGATATACATGAGGCCAACAAACATATGAAAAAATGCTCATCATCACTGGTCATCAGAGAAAAGCAAATCAAAACTACATTGAGATACCATCTCATGCCAGTTAGAATGGCGATCATTAAAAAATCTGGAAACAACAGATGCTGGAGAGGATGTGGAGAAATAGGAACACTTTTATACTGTTGGTGGGAGTGTAAATTACTTCAACCATTGTGGAAGACAGTGTGGCGATTCCTCAAGGACCTAGAAATAGAAATTCCATTTGACCCAGCAATCCCATTACTGGGTATATGTCCAAAGGATTATAAATTGTTCTACTACAAGGACACATGCACATGAATGTTCATTGCAGCACTGTTTACAATAGCAAAGACCTGGAACCAACCCAAATGCCCATCGACAATAGACTGGATAGGGAAAATGTGGCACATATACACTATGGAATATTATGCAGCCATCCAAAACGTTGAGTTCGTGTCCTTTGTAGGGACATGGATGAATCTGTAAACCATCATTCTCAGCAAACTGACACAAGAGCAGAAAATCAAACACCGCATGGTCTCATAGGCGGTTGTTGAACAATGAGAACACATGGACACAGGGAGGGGAGCACTACACACTGTGGTCTGTTGGGGGGAAATCAGGAGGGACAGCGGGGAGTGGGGAGTTGGGGAGAGATAGTATGGGGAAAAATGCCAGATATAGGGCGAAGGGGAGGAAGGCAGCAAATCACACTGCCACGTGTGTACCTATGCAACAACATTGCATGTTATTCACATGTACCCCAAAACCTAAAATGCAATAAAAAAAAAAGAAAGCATCAGCTATAGTAGTATAGGGAGGATACAATCTTACCCTAAGGTCAGCTGGATAAGTATTTGGGTTTCTTAGGTGGTGGGTGGGCCCTAGAGTTCCCAAGAGTTTATGTCTTTTGCCTTTTTCTACCAGTGTGGGTAGAGAAAGACCATCAGATGAGGGCAAGGTTAGGTGTGTCAGAGTTCAGACTCTCCTTGGGTAGGGTTTGCTGTGGCTGCTGGTGGGGATTGGGGTGTGATTCTCCTGGCAATAGTGTTATGCTCCCAGGGGGATTATGGTTGCCTCTGCTGTGTCATATGGGTCATCAGGGAAGTGGGGGAAAGCCAGCAGTTACAGGCCTCAACCAGCTTTCTTGCCACCAGAAAGGCAAGTCTTACTCCAACTGTGCCCCTCCAACAGCACCGAACTTATTTTCAGGCAGCTGGTGAGCAGGGCTGAGAACTAGTCTACAAGCCTTCCAGCTGAGAAAGCAAGCGGGGCTTTCAGGTTTCACGCCTCCCTGCCTGCTGCAGCTTCTGTGCTTGTATCTGCACTCCCTGTTTGCCCCTTTCCCCAAGTTCGGTCCAGGAAACTTCACGTTCAGTTAAAACAGTCACAAAATTCATCTGAAAGTTTCCTTCTTTCTGTGGTCTTTCCGTAATTCCATTGGCAGCCCTCCTCAATCCCCTCTGTGAGGCAAAGTCAGAAATGGCTTTCTTGGGGACCAAGAGTGCCCACAGGGCTCTTTCCACTGCTTCCTATACCCCTACATTTTGTTTGGCTCTCTAAATTCATCTTAGCTCCAGGTAAGGTCAAATCCTTCATCCGTGATCTGAACCTACAGGTTTCCCAGTGAGGATGTGTATTTGAGGGTGAACTTTCCTCCTTTCACACTTTGGGCACTCACAGTTTTTTGGCTGTCTCACAGAGCCTGCAGCAGCAAGCTGCTTCCTTCAAAGGGTCTATGGATTCTGTTAGCTTTCCTTATATGTTTTTGCAGTAGTTATTGGAACAAAGCTTCACAATGTGAATCTCCACACACTGCTCTGTCTATTTGAGTGAGAGCTTCAAGTTAGTGCTACCACCTATCTGCCATTTTTCTAATTTTCTACATGAGTGACATTTTTTCTTCTGAGATCTTCCGTAAAAGCATTTAGTCTGTCACCATTAAGGATAATGTTAGTGTAGGTCCTTTGTAGGTAGATGCTCTTTACCAAGTTAAGGGGAATTTCCCCTCTATTTCTATTTTTTGGGAGAGTTTAAAAAATCATGAATAGGCATTTAATTTTATCAAATTTTTATGTATGAATTGATATGATCATGTGATTTTCTTCTTTAGCTTTTTAATATACTGAATTACATCAGTTGAATTTTGAATATTGGATAATTCTTGTATATCTGAAAGAAAATCCACTTAGCATAGTTTATAATTATTTTTATATATTGCCTAATTTGCTAATATTTGGTTATTATTATGTCTATATTCATGAGGAATATTGGTGTCTAGTTTTTTTTTTGGTGTGTGTGCTGTCTTTGTCTGGTTTTGGTATCAGGATAGTATATGCTTCCTAAAATGAATTGAGAAGTTATATTCCTCTTCTCCATACTCTAAGAAATTTTGTACAATCGGTGTTAATTTTTCTTTAAACATTTTTTAGAATTATTCAGTGAAACCATCTGGGCCTGGAGTAAAGGCATGTGGCATTGTTGCTGTGGTCACTGCTGAGGAGGTAGAGGGAGAATTCACAGCCAAGTTGCCATGATCTTGTCGTTATGGAGACAGACATGCTGGGCTTCATCACAAGGCTGTTTTTCTTCAGGTATGATGTTGCTGTGGAAGCACAGAGCCCAAATCCTCAAAGAACACTCTGTTCTAGTCCCAGCTGCTTTATCCATCTGCATTGTGTCTCATTAGCAGAAGAGCCTAGGGAGATAGGACTTGCATCTCTGCTCATCCCAGATCTCTAGAGAAGGGCCCTACCCCTGGACTTTTTCCTGGGTGAGTGGGAATCTTTGACTGTTTTAAGGTGAGTTTTGCTAAATTGGATAGAAACAAAATCTTCCCATGCTGCATCATTTTTCAAAATGACTGCTGGGAATAACACTTACTGCATGTTCATTTGACTCTAGGACCAAGTCGATTAACCTTAGAATCAGCCTTTCAGCCTTATTGTCAGCCCATAGATTCCTCAGCACTAGCCTCTCTGTTCCCAGGAATGCAAATGATCATATTACCTCATGACTAATGTCTTCTATGGTAAAGGATGCAAGATTTTAGATAGGGTATTTATGGGTTGTGGCATTCCTCCACAGTAATGGCACTGAGGCTGGAGTCTGAGCCCAGGTATTGATATGGCCCAAGGCTAGCCCCCCAATGGATCACAGAGTTTCTCAATGGCACTATAGTGTAGCAGATACAATCTAATGGTTAAGGGAATGGATTTTTGTGTTAGATAGTTTTTAGGTTGACTCTGCAGACAGGGGGAGAGCCATGGAAAAAGGGTCTCTTACTACAAAGAGTTATTTGCTTTGTCACTTAGAAACAGCAGAGACTTCTGCTTTTTCATTGTTGTTATTGTTGTTGAAATTAAACTTTGCCAATGCATTAAAATTTCTGAAGTCAATTCCTTATGTTTTACTCCCTGCATTTCTCAGAGGCATCAGTTAGATTAAGGGATTAAGGCCAATTTTCAGAGACAAGCAAGATTATTAATCAGGGTGCAATCAGAAAAACAGAAATCATTCTAGGTATTTCAAACAGAACAAGATTTAATAGGGGCACAAGGTGCCTACAAATATCACTGAGAGGGTGAAGGAGCAAAAGTCAGGAGGACAACTACAGGTAGGGTTCATCTAAGGAGCCAGATATTGATACCACTACTAATACCACTGGGAAGCTAGGGACCGGTAGGAGACCGCTCCTGGCCTCATAGCTTCTCTGTGGTCCTAACAGAGTGAATTTCAAGGGAACATGGAAGCTGTATGTGACTCCCTGCCCCTCCAAGTATCTGAAGCCCACATATCTGTTAAAGCTAGCAGAGGAAGAAGGGTAATTCTACCTCTTTTCTGCCTTCTAAGTCTTGTGTGAGCATGCATATTTCATTTGTTGCAAACAACCACATTCAGTGCTTGGCTGGCATTTGAGTATGTGACCTTAAGTTCCCAAGATTCCAGCCCTGAGGGAGAACAGAGAAGGGAATGGAAGAGTGTAGAGGGCCAATAGATTATTATCTATCTGGTTATTCATTTTGTGTGCCTCGTCCCCAGAACCCTAGTTTTATTTCTCAGCACTTATAATTGTAAATTGAATTGTGATGTTTTTCAGGTGAGTGTTTCTAACTAGTATGTTATTATCATTTTGCACTTTGTGGCTGTACACATTGAATAGAGAAATTCATGATGATATTTAAAATAGATTGTTTGAATTTTTAAAAAGTTATTATTATACTTTAAGTTCTGAGATACGTGTGCAGCACATGCAGGGTGATTACATAGGTACACACGTGCCATGGTGGTTTGCTGCATCCATCAGATTGTTTGATTTTGAGTCAACTAGAAGTCAGCATGTATTTAGTGAAAGCTGAGAACCCAAGACCCAGTGATTACAATGCCATTAACTATATGGGACAGCAGAATAACAATAACAGTAGCAATGACCATGATAATAATAATAATGGCGTAATAATGATAGCGACTGCTTATCTTTACTGTTAACCCCTGTTCTAAGTGCTTTGCACTCACAAACTCACTTGCTTCTCACCACAATCATACAAAGCAGATACCATTACTATTTTTATTTTATAGGTAGATGAAGGCACTTAACTGTGAAGTGGTTAAATAAATTTTCCAATTTCATATAGCTAAGTAGTGGCAGAATCAAGATTTAAATCCCAAACCAGCTCTCAACCAGCACAAAAAACTTAGAAATTCTAGCAGTCATAATGGGATTTTTATTCATTTCTTCCTTTATTCTTATTTTATTGAGTGCCACTGAAGCATGAGCTTTCCCTGTCTCTCCCTTCTGCTTACCCCTCGTATTCTGTGATGAAATTAGTGGTTAATATTTACTGAGGGATTTCTATGTGCCAGGCACTATGCTAAAGGATTTGCAGGTAATATATAATGCAATCCTCAAAACTACTTTATGAGGATAAGTTAAATAGTCTATCCAGCGTCAGACAATGAGGATGTTCATAGCAGTACTTGGATTCAAACCCTAGAGCTACACTGGCCAATTTGGTAATTTCTAGCTAGTTGTCAAGATTGAGCATGTGGCTAGTATAAAATGTGGTTAGTCTAAATTACAATGTGCTGTAAGTATAAAATACATACTGGATTTCAGACTTTTCATGCTGTAGTGCATTTGGGAGATGCAGTGGTGACTCTAACTTAAAGACTTAAAACCAGCCTCAGTCTCTTCCCAGGAGTTCATCTAACTGTTACTGAAGCATGTTGGCTACAGGGATTGGAGAAAATGTTATTAAGTGCAAAGGACTTGAGTTGGGGTAAGGTGGGCTAGGGTATTGGGACCTTTGGGGTCAGTGAGCAGATCAGTCTTGCTGAAAGGATGTATTACAGTCAGGGTTTATTTATTACAAATCATCCACCCTGGCTTAAGCCAAAAGAGGAAAATTATGGTATAGGTGCATGGCTATCTCCTGCCAAACAGGTAGATAGTACAGTGGGATCTCAGGTGGGACTAGAACTAAGACTTAGAAACATGCCAGCAACAAAGGAAGCCACTCTCTCTTTTCTGGAGTTGCCGAGTCTAGCAACTCACTTTCCCTCTCTGATTTATTGTTCTCTGTCTATGTTGGCCAGGTTATTTTGCTTCTCTAAGCACATGATGAAAATTGGCCCCACAGTACAAATTAAGTTAACTATAATTGCTAGGTCCCCATTCAAAATTCTCTGGAGGCAGAACTCGATTGGTGAATTTTGGTCAAATATGCTTTCTTGGTTCAATTAATGAGTCAGAATATGCAAATTAAATACAATGATGGCTATAGAAATAACTGCCTCTAATTTTTTACCTACTCTTGCATCATACATAGATACCTTGCTCAACTCCCTTAAAATAATTAAATTTTTTTTTGCAACTCCATAATTATGCCACAGCTCTTAACCTAATAATGCAATACAGTTTGAGATTTTATTTAATAATGTTCCTGATTCAGGTGTTTGGAGAAGCCCTCTTGGCTTTCGCCAATATATGTATCTTTTATTTTTCCCATCTTTTATGTGTAAAAATCAACTGCACTGTGACATCGTGGATAAACCTGGAGGACATTATGTTAAAGACAAATACCACATGATCTCATATGTGGAATCTAAAAAAACCTGAACTCATAGACACAGAAGGTAGAGTGGTGGTTACCAGTAGCTGGGAGTTGAGAGATGAGGAATATGTTGGTCAAAGGATACAAAATTTCAGTTAGATAGTATTACATTCAAGAGATCTATTGTACATTATGGTGACTACAGTTAACAACAATTTATTGTATACTTGGAAACTGCAAAGAGAGATTTTAAGTGTTCTTACCACAAAAAATGATGTATGTGAGGTAATGCATATGTTTATATGGTTGATTTAGCCATTCCACAATGTATACCTAAATCAAAACATCATATTGTACTCTATATAGACAGTTTTTTAAAATTAAAAAATCAATTGGAATTGACAGCTTTGTTCTCTCTCTCTTCCCCCCAATACTCCTACATTCTGCTCACATATATAGGTAGTTTTATAATATTTTATCAGTTTGTTTTTAGGTAGAGTTAGACTACGAGGTTCTGGAAGGAAAGGACTGCATCTTAATTGTCTGTATGTGCATAATATATCTTCCATAAATGTGCTGAATGAAGGAATGAACACATGAATGGCACTATATTTTCCATACAAAAAAGGAAAAGGTTTACATTTTATAATCACTTGTTCAGTCATTTTTAATCTAATATATCAGTATTGCTTTTTAAATAGCTTATGCTTTGCACTGTCTTTCTTAGATGGGAAAATGTTCATGTAAGACGATTCTTAAATACTCAAAACTCATTCATGTAAGTGATGAGACTTGTCAGTTGCATTGTGCCTTTGCTCTGGAAGGACTTTTCTCAGTAGGGATCAAACCCTACTGAAATGCTCTACAAATGGCTTCTCTGAAGGGAGCCTCTAAACCAGAGAAGATTGATTCAGTCCCCTGTAGACAGCTGCCTTCTGATAGATTTCTGAATGTTTTATGCGACTGTTAGAAAACTGATGGTTTTGTGTAACCCTTTCTCACCATTTGTACCTGGCTAGTCTAAGCTTTCTTCTTAACCATGTTCCTGGGCATTATTATTGCCCAGAGAAACTCAAGATGAAGTGACCAGTTGAAATGCTGCTACAGGTTCACCTACAGAAATGGATGTTTTTGGCTTATTTAACTGTTTACAGCATCAGATTTTCTGGAGAGTAGCCAAATCTCTGCTCCACATTATGCTACAGAACTGAAACTCAAGTAAAATTACACTGCTGCCAATTTTAGGGCCTTGAAACCTTGACAGTAATGATTAAAAACTGTTAATGTCCAAATTCTTCAGCAGCTTAATGCCATAAATATTAAGTCAAACCTTCAAAGGTTCTAATATAATTTATCTTCTGTACTATCTTTGTTATTAGAGTTTAATTGATTCATATATGCAAATAAACCATTTTGAAATTGCTGTATTTTAACTTCAATGAAAAATTGGCTACTTTATCCTCAAACTAAGAAAATTTCCATCTTGACTGCAGAGTGGGCACCAAGCCATTCATGAAGGATCTGCCTCCATGACCCAAATACCTCCCACTAGACCCTACTTCCAACATTGGAGGTCACATTTCAGCATGAGATTTGGAGGGGACAAACATTCAAATTATATCAATGGGTAAAGTTACAGTATTCCCAAGCATTGCAAAGTATTCTGGGGCAGGCTCCTATGTCCTCAGGAGCAGGAAGGGGCCCACCTTCTACCCTGGCTTCCTGCCATGTCTCAGCACTGGGCTTGTTCCATGTCTTAAGGCTCTACTGTCTCCATACCAGGGCTCTGTCTTTGGCATAGGATTCTTGTGAGGCTTTGCATTGAGTTTTCTTTGCAGCTCTGCTACTTATACAGTTAAATCCTGTACCAGTTTTTCAGCACAGACTGTAGCAATTAAGGTCTTTATAAACCTTACAAGGGAAATATTCTAACTTTCACAGTTTGCCTTGAATTTTTAGTTAGCTAAACTGAGACCATTATTGTTATTGTCAAAGTTTATAAATCTATTAGGTAAAGTTAGACAACTTCATAGCCATTATAATTATCATGGGTCCTCATGTTGTTCAAGTGTCACTGGAGCACATATGCTCCTGATTTGCCTTCCATTTGCTCCTTATATCAGTCCACCATGGAACATCTTAATAAGTGTGATGCTATGCATGTCAGGGGTCATTAACTCCCAACTTACCAACAGCTGTGTGATTCTTATCCCTGTCTGACCATGAGAGATCTAGTCGCAGAATCTCATCCCTAGGAGCTGTTTTGTAGGGCCACTTTCAATAACAACTCTCTTGGCCTAGTTTCTCCCAGAAAACGGTGCCTGAGGCAAGGGCTTGTAATCAGGGTGTTTATATTAGAAACCTTAAAAGTGGGACATGGAGGAAGTCAATCCAAGAGTGCATTATGGAACACGGAGGCTTGATCCTTGCAGGAAACTTTTGAGAAGATATGTAAAATACACCTCAGAATTTATTACCTCTTGTTTCCCATTGGTCAGGGTTTGCTCCCTGGTGTTAATTCCCTTCCACTTCTAATCATTTGTGTCACCAGATTGGCTGGCCTGCAAATACCTCAAATGGCTAGGCAGTGGCAGAGAAGCCCAGGGGCTGAAGGTAAGCAGTATCTTTGGGGGAGTTAACATAGAGTGCTGTCAGGCTACATCTGAATACAGTTGATTGCTTCAGTAATGACTAGAGTAAAAAGGTGGACTTGGAGGAGGTGAACTGGGGCACAAGAGATGTCAGATATAGTTTAATCTTGTCCTGTGGCTCTAATAAATCAATGACACAAGAGTCAAACAAAAGAATGCTTCCTAAAATCTGGGTTGGTGAGCATAAGTCACACCATATATGGCACATTAATGACCCAGTCTTGGTTTGGGTGCTTCAGTTCCTCCTTAATTCCTTCTCATCAATCATTCACAAATCTTGGTGTATAGACTCAAGTTCACATTATTACTCAAATCTCTTGGTGCTTTAGCTAAACTAATGCCTAATGACATTCCTGTTGCTGGCACTCAACATGGATATGTGGATCTAGATATGTGTTTGGTGTAATACTCCTTGGGTTGCTGATATTTTTCAGGACTGTGGGGGTATAAAAGGTGCTCCTCTATGGGAAAGGGAAGGTAGAAATGAGCTTAATTGAACTCTAATTGAGAAAAGAATCCAAAGCAAAGATATGTGGCTTTAATAATGAAGATAAATTAAATCTTCTTGGGACTAAGTCACATTTCCCACTGTATGATATTCTTGGCCAGGGAAAACAGGAGGAGATAGAAAATGGAGAGTATGTATTGTTTGGAGATGCTCTATACTTGATTCTGAAACACCCCCACCCTCTTTTCTTATAAGAATACTGAAGGGAGTAAAATTGCCCAGCGGTTAAATGGAGTTTCACGATGTTTGCATCTTTCTAGCCATACTCATCAGGTTCTTGCAGCAATATCCAAGGCTAAGAGAGACAGAGTGGAATGAAGGGAGCCATAGAAGAAACTTCTGCAATGCAGTGATAGTATCTGATTGAGGAACAGGCAGAATACTTACACAGATTTCTGGGTTATGTTAATTTTTGGAAACCCACAGCCTCCCTGTTGGCCTTTTAGTCACATACAGTAAAAATATCCTCTCCTCCCATGACTAAAGGGCCTGAAACTGACTACGCTTTCTTAAACCTGAGTCGTGAGGCTGGCAACAGGCCATTTTCCACCCTGCAGATCATCTGCAAGCATTGGGATTCATGCCTGCCACCTATCCAGCCCAGGTGGCCTCCTGGGATGTTTCCCTTGGCAGGAGTATCTTACAGCTGGGCTGATTATTAGTGAGTTTCTGAATTATTTATGTCAATGCTCTCTTTCATTAGTGTGAATTATCATGAATTGGTTGTAATCAAAGAGATTTAGGTTTGGGAAACGAAAGAGTGAGGTACATTTTTTAGTTTAATGTTATAATATGTTGGGTTTTGTCACTGTGATTAAACCCAACAATAACATTGCTAGGAAACACAGTTTGGTGTTTTAGAAAGGACGTGGACTTGGAGCCAGGAGACATGGGCTCTTGGTTCTGTTCTCCCATCCTGGGCCTGGCCTTAGGACAGTACCTTAGTGAAAACCTTGTGTAATGTCTTGATACTTCAATTGAGCAGAAGCCAGGAGCTTAGTGGTAGGACCAGAAGTAGAAGTCAGATGGCTGAATTTCCTCTTTGCTTTAATCTATATGATCTTATTGACCTGTTGTTTATTTATTTAACTTTTTGAGGTTTCAGATTTATCATCTTTTAAAATAATTACAGCTATGGACTGAGTTACGTCCTTCTTGCAAATTCATATGTTGAAGCCCTAACTCCCAATGTGACTGTGACTGTATTTGGAAGTAGGGCCTGTGGAAGGTACTTAAGGTTAACCGAAGTCATATACATAGGGCCATAATCCATCAGAACTGTGGCCTTATAAGGAAAAAAAGAGGAAAAGATCTATTTTGTTCTGTCGGTCATGTGAAGACACAGAGAGAGGGGAGCCATCTGGAAGCCAGGAAGTGAGCCCTCACCAGAGGCTGAGCATGCTGGCACATTGATCTTGGACTGCCAGATTCGAGAACTGTGGAGAATACATTGCTGTTGTTTAAGCCATCTAATCTGTGATATTTTGTTATGACAGCCCAAGCAGACTAAACAGGGTCCTACAATAGAGCATAAAACATCAGAAGTAGAAAGTAACATGTCTTAGTTTGAGTTCTTCCAAAAGCTGACCCTGAGACAGGGATTAGAATAAAAACAGTTTATTTGGCAGGTGATTCCCAGGAGCAATGTTGAGGCATATATGAGGAAGTAAGAAAAGGAAGGAGGAAGATAGGAAAATCAATAGTAGGTTATCAATATGGGCAATTGGAGCTCAGTGAAACTGAAAACTCTTTGAAAGACTGAAATGTGTCTCAGAATTTTCTTATTGAAGGCCAAGGAAACTGTGATACATGCCAATTCACTGCCCAGTGAAGGTACTAATTTCCTGGCACTTCTGGCCTGTCTGGCACACATCAGCCTAGCAGGCATGTGTTCATGCCATTAAACAGAGTTGTACAGCAGGGCATGCATAGGAACTGTCTCAAGTGACCTTTGGGGTGGACCAAAGGGACATGAGCATGTATGGACAATGTCTACCATAGCAGTAATCTCACACTTTAAGGTTGATATGGTTTGGCTCTGTGTCACCACCCAAATCTCATGTTGTAGCTCCCGTAATTCCCATGTTTTGTGGAATGTGGGAGAGACCTGGTGAGAGATAATTGAATCATGGGGGTGGGTCTTTCCCATGCTGTTCCTGTGATAGTGAATAAATCTCATGAGATCTGATGGTTTAAAAAAATGAGAGTTTCCCTGCACAAGCTGTCTCTCTGCCATCCATGTAAGACATGAATTGCTCCTCCTTGTTTTCTACCATGATTGTGAGACCTCCCAGCCATGTGGACGGTAAGGCCATTAAATCTCTTTCTTTTGTAAATTGTCCAGTCTTGGGCATGTTTTTATCAGCAGTGTGAAAACAGACTAATACAGAGGTGACCACCAGATATTTTGAGATCTCATTAAAATACATATTCTGACTTGTTAGGTCTGGAGTGGGACCTGAGATTCTGCATTTCTGAGAAGCTCCCAGTGATGCCAATATAGCTCGTCCATGGACCAGACCTTGAGTAGCAAGGAGTTACACACTCTGTCATGATTTCAGCTCAGTTTAACAATATTTGTTGAGCATTGGCTGTGCTGGACACTGGGGATATGCTACACTTGACATAGAATAGTGATACAGGAACACAGGGGTCAGGTGTTACATTCACTTTACAGGCTGTTTAGGAGTTTATCTTGTTTTGATTGTCCATGATTAAATTGTGCATAACAAAAGAATATATTTATTTTTTCTTAAAAAACAGAGGAAGGCAGGATTCCTGAATTGTTTCTGTTTCTTAGACAGAATTTCAGCCTGTTAAAATGCTAGGAACCATCAGCACAAATCTTCTTTTAGGTATGTGACCCACTCTTAGTAGCAGCCTCTCTGGGACCATGACAGGATTTTTATAAAGCCCTTGCTTACTTTAACATTTTAAAATAAAATTAAAAAAAACTGAAGTTGTAATAAAAATGCAACATTTTTGTAGTACTTCACAGCTTACAAAGTACTTTCCACCACATTATCTCATTATGTCATTTGCAGGCTTGAGAGAAATAATCTACAAATGGCATTTTAAAATAAATGTGTTTCACATTAAGGCAGGTACATTACACAGCTGGGTACATGATATTTTAGATCTAATGATGATGAAAAATGACTATTAAGAAGGCTGCCTATAAACATGTACTGTGCCCTGCGGCACTTGAATAAACTCTACATTAGCTTGAAAAAGGCAGTTCAGACTCACTGTGGTTAGTTTCTCACACTAAAATTTTCCAAGTTGAGGTTGAAACGTGTCTACAAGGGTCTTACAAACACCTTTGCTCTCTGTGCAGATCTTTGTTCAACCACCTGGCTTTTAAGTCTGTTGGGAGGCTTTGGGCCATCTATAAGCCCACTCTCAGGCCAAGTGCCATGAATATGGCTCTTGAACAATGGAAATGCTACACAGCTGTAGCTACAAACCTCCTTTGCTGGACAACCAATAGGTTTATCCAGTCAACTGAGAAAGTATAGATGAGATGATAAAGACTGTAGACATTGTAAAATGACTTGCTATAATGACCTTTGTAAAAATTCAGTGGCATATTCCCATGAACTCTAAGCACATTTATCAGATGTTATCAGTTATGTTACACCTATTTTATAGTTATACATAAATAAAAGTTTAGATTAAAAAATAATTTTATTTATAATAATTTCAATAACCTTGAAATATTGAATAAAAGGGAAACAGATGGATGTTATTCATAAATATTTTATCAGTAAGGATGCTCTTTGCTCTAAGAAATGGAATATTTACTAGAGCCTAAAAACAAGAATTTATTATTTATACAACGTAAGTCTGGAAATAAGTAGCTCTGAGGTTTGCTGATTCAGCAATACAGTTGATATCTGGGTTTTGGGTCAGCTTCTCTGACTCTTTCAGCTTTCATCTCATGGCTACAAAATAGTTGCCATAGCTATGAGCATTCACTCACAAAAGTGAATTGAAACAGGAAAGGGGGTGTTTGCTTTATAATTTTTCTTTTGATCATGGAGAAAAATCTTTCTGAGAAGTTCCTAGTAAGTCCCCCGCAGGACCTTTTGGTTAGAAGTGAATGATATGCCCACCTCCACACCAATCACTGGTAGAGGAAATGGGGTTAACATGATTGTCTTGGCTAATAACGCTTCATCCTTGGATGCGGGGTTAGGGACAAAACTTCCTTGAATACATTACCTCCTGAAATATAAACAAAGTAAGTGTTGTTAGTAAGGAACAAAAGATAAATAGCTTTTGGGTAAGCAAGCAATATTTTCTGATGCACGTGTGTTCTATTATTGCTTTAAAGGTTTTTCTGTTGCCTTCTGTGATGGTTGATTCTATGCATTAACTTGACTAAGCTAGGGGATGCTCAGATGGCTGGCAAAACATTACTTCTGGGTGAGTCTGAGAGTGTTTCCAGAAGAGATTAGCATTTTAATCAGTAGACTGAGTAAAGACAATCAACCTCACTGATGTGGACTGTGGACAGGCATCATACAATCCAGTGAGGGCCTGAATAGGACAAGAAGGCAAAGGAAGGGAAAATTCACTGTCTCTGGTTGAGTTGAGACATCCGTCTTCTCCTTCCCTTGGACATTAGTGCCTCTGGTTCCTGGGGCACTTTGAACTTATACCATTGCCCCTCTCATTCTCAGGCCTTGGAATTTAGGCTAAGAGACATCTCTGGCTTTCCTGGTATTCTAGCTTGCATGATGACAGATAGTGAGACTTTTTAGCCTCCATAACCATGTGAGCCAATTTCTATAATAAATCTCCTTTTGCATATGTTTTTGTATCTTTTTCTTTCTCTTTCTCTGGAGAATCCAAATAATACACCTTCCTAATAAATCCTGGTGACAAATCCAGGGATTAGAATCAAACACTAAGATTGAAAACCTTACCTCTTACTGAGTTCTAGAGAAGTGTAAAAATATTTTGTGGGATAAGCTGGATTTCTTGCTGGTTTGAGTTTGTTATAAAATGGAAAACCTCCTGTCCAAACAGAGCTCAGCTGTGGTATGTGTCCCCACCATATTGCTACATGCCTGGCGTCCTTAGAGGGGTAGAAGGAGAAATGGCGTGAGAGTAAAAATTACTAGGTGGAGTTTTTAGGTGAAAATTTTAGGAAAATTTGGGAAGTAATATGAGGTAAAAGGGAATTTAAACTAGTGGCACTGGAAGTAGGTATCTACCCCCTTCACATATTAAAAAACACAGCTTAGAATGTGAGTTAACCTAGAACTGATGTCTGTTTGATATCTTGACTCCTTTTACCATTGTTCTGAAAGCTGTGGCTTTAGTAGGGTCTTTAAAGGTTTTTCTGTTGATCTTAATGGGTAGGCATAGTATTCCCACTCTACTTTCCATTCCCAAATAAAAAGGCAATCTAGGCCTGCTTGTGGGAAGGTCTTATGGAATAAAGGATGTTGGGACCTCAATAATCAAGGTAGTCTCAAGTCTCAAGTTGGCTGCCCAAGCTGCAGCCATCACATCCATGTTCCAGCATGCAGGAAGGAAGAAAATGAAATAAGAAGAGGCTGGGGCAATCCAAGATGGCTGAATAAGAACAGCTCTGTAGTGCAGTTCCCAGCTAGAACAATGCAGAGGGTGAGTGAACACTGCATTTCCAAATGAGTTGTTATTGCCACAGACTAGGAGATTCCCAGGCTGAAAAGCACCACAAGTTTCCAGCATGGCTGTTTCAGTTGGCACAGTGGGTCTCCACACAAAAACTCACACAAATCTGGGCAGCCATTTCAACTGGCACCTGGAACTCCTGGGAGACACAGCTGCCCATTCAACTGAAAAAGAAAGGTGGGGGCTGAAATAGGGAACCAGGTGACCTGGCTCGGTGCATCCCACCCCTGCAAAGACAAGCAAT
Source organism: Cebus imitator (assembly GCF_001604975.1). Classification (NCBI taxonomy): domain Eukaryota; kingdom Metazoa; phylum Chordata; class Mammalia; order Primates; family Cebidae; genus Cebus; species Cebus imitator. The sequence continues at coordinate 1,856,092 of NW_016107852.1, forward strand.
CTGAAACACTCTGGATTGAGAGTTTCACAGCAAGCACAGCTGGACCTGGGACAGGCCAGCTCTGTTGGGGGAAGAGTGTCTGTCATTACTGAGGCAGTCCACCACTATCAAGGCAGTTTACCACTACCAAGGCAGTCTGCCATTACTGAGGCAGTCCACCATTACTGAGGCAGACCTCCATTACTGAGGCAATTCTAACTATACCTCTATAAACAAAACCACAAGGAAGTTCAAACAGCAGCTGTGCAGAGCCCATGGCAGATCAGCAATGCCTCTGCTGGCAGACTGTAACTAGGCTACCTCCTTGATGGGCAGGGCAGCTCTGAAAAAAGGCAGCAGCATGTCAGGAACTTACAAATAAAGCCCCACCTTCCCAGGACAAAGCACCAGGCAAAAAAGGTGGCTATGAGTTCCATTGCAGCAGACTTAAATGTACCTGCCCAGTAGTTCTAAATAGAACAATGGAGCTCACAGCTCAGCACTTGAGCTCCTATAAGGGACAGACTGCCTCCTCAAGTAGCTTCCTAACCCCTGTAGATCCAAAGAGTCACCTCATAAAGGAGAGCTCAGGCTGACATCTGATGGGTATCCTTCTGGGATGTAGATAACAGAAGAAACTGGCAGCAACCCTTACTATTCTGCAGCCACCACAGGTGATCCCCAGGCAAGCAGGGTCTGGAGTGGACCTCCAGCAGTCCCACAGCAGAAGGGTCTCACTGTTAGAAGGAAAACTAAAAAACAGAAAGAAATAACTTCATCATCAACAGAAAGGATATCCACTCAGAGACCCCATCCAAAAGTAAAAAACAGAAAGAAATAACTTCATCATCAACAAAAAGGATATCCACCCAGAGACCCTATCCAAAAGTCACTAACTACAAAGACCGCAGGTAGATATCCACAAAGATGGGAAGAAACCAGTGCAAAAAGGAAGAAAACACCCAAAACCAGAACACCTCTCTCCTCCAAGGGATCACAACTCATCATCAGCAAAGGAACAAAGCTGGATGGAGAATGAGTCTGATGAACTGACAGAAACAGGCTTCAGAAGGTGGGTAATAACAAAATTCTCTGAGCTAAAAGAACATGTTCTAATCCAATGCAAAGCAACTAAAAACCTTGAAAAAATGTTTGATGAAATGCTAACGAGAATAAACAGCTTAGAGAAGAATATACATGACTTACTGGAGCTGAAAAACACAACACGAGAACTTTACGCAGCATACACAAATTTCAGTAGCTAAATCAACCAAGCAGAAGAAAGGATATCAGAGATTGAAGATCAACTCAATGAAATAAAACAAGAAGGCAAGATTAGAGAAAAATGAGTGAAAAGAAATGAACAAAGACTCCAAGAAATATGGGATTATGTGAAAAGACCTAATCTGTGTTTGATAGGTGTACCTGAATGTGATGGAGAGAATGAATCCAAGCTGGAAAACATGCTTCAGGATATTATCCAGGAGAACTTCCCCAATTCCCCAACCTAGCAAGGCAGGCCACCATTCAAGTCCAGGAAATACAGAGAACACCACAAAGATATTCCTCAAGAAGAGCAACTCCAGGGCACATAATCATCAGATTCACCAGGGTTGAAATGAAGGAGAAAATGCTAAGGGCAGCCAGAGAGAAAGCTTGGGTTACCCACAAAGAGAAGCCCATCAGACTCACAGCAGATCTCTCGAAAGAAATGCTACAAGCCAGAAGAGAGTGGGGGACAATATTCAACATCCTTAAAGAAAAGAACTTTCAACCTAAAATTTCATATCCAGCCAAACTAAGGCTCACAAGCGAAGGAGAACTAAAATCTTTTACAAACAAGCAAGTACTCAGAGATTTTGTTATGACCAGGCCTGCCTTACAAGAGCTCCTGAAAGAAGTGCTAAACATAGAAAGGAACAACCAGTACCAGCCGTTCCAAAAACGTACCAAATGGTAAAAATCATTGACACAATGAAGAAACTGCATCAACTAATGGGCAAAACAACATCAAAATGGCAGGATAAATTCACACATTACAATATTAACCCTAAATGTAAATGGGCTAAATGCCCCAATCAAAAGACACAGAATGGCAAATTGGATAAAAAGTCAAAACCTATTGGTGTGCTGTATCCAGGAAATGCATCTCACATTTAAGGACACACATAGGCTCAAAATAAAGGGATGGAGGAAGATTTACCAAACAAGTGGAGAACACACACACACAAAAAAGCAGGAGTTGCCATCCTAGTCTCTGATAAAATAGACTTTAAACCAACAAAGATCAAAAGAGACAAAGGACATTACATAATGGTAAAAGGATCAATGCATCAAGAAGAACTAACAATCCTAAATATATATGCACCCAGTGCAGGAGCACCCAGATACATAAAGAAAGTTCTTAACGACCTACAAAGAGACTTAGACTCCCACATAATAATAGTGGGAGACTTTAACACTCCACTGTCAATATTAGACAGATCAATGAGATAGAAAATTAACAAGGATATCCAGGACTTGAACTCAGCTCTGGACAAAGCAAACCTAATAGATGTATACGGAAATCTCCACCCTAAATTCACATAATACACATTTTTCTCAGCACCACATCACACCTGCTCTAAAATTGACCACATAATTGGAAGTAAATCACTCCTCAGCAAATGCAAAAGAACAGAAATCATAGCAAACGGTCTCTCAGACCAGTGAAATCAAATTAGAACTCAGGATTAAGAAACTAACTCAGAACCACACAACTTCATGGAAACTGAACAACTCGTTCTTGAATGTTGACTGGATAAACAATGAAATGAAGGCAGGAATAAAGATGTTCTTCAAAACCAATGAGAACAAAGACACATACCAGAATCTCTGGGACACATTTAAAGCAGTGCCTAGAGGAAAATTTATAGCAATAAATGCCCCCATGAAAAGCAAGGAAAGATCTAAAATCAACACCCCATCATGAAAATTGAAAGAGCTAGAGAAGCAACATTAAAAAAACTCAAAAGGTAGCAGAAGACAAGAAATAACTAAGATCAGAGCAGAACTGAAGGAGAGAGAGACACAAAATCCCTTCAAAAAAATCAATAAATCCAGGAGCTGGTATTTTGAAAAGATCAACAAAATAGACAGATCACTAGCCAGATTAATAAAAAAGAAAATAGAGAATAATCAAATAGATGCAATAAAAATGATAAAGGGGATATCACCACCGACTCCACAGAAATACAAACTACCATCAGGGATTACTACAAACAATTCTATGCACACAAACCAGTAAACTTGAAAGAAATGGATAAATACCTGGACACTTGCACCCTCCCAAGCCTAAACCAGGAAGAAGTCAAAACACTGAATAAACAAGCAACAAGAGCTGAAGTTGAGGCAGCAATTAATAGCCTACCAACCAAAAAAAGCCCAGGAGCAGATGGGTTCACAGCTGAATTCTACCAGACATACAAAGAGGAGCTGGTACCACTCCTTCTGAAATTATTCCAAACAATCCCAAAAGAGAGAATCCTTCCCAAATCATTTTATGAGACCAAAGTCATCCTGATACCAAAACCCAGCAGAGACTCAACAAAAAAAGAAAACTTCAGACAAAATTCCACAGCCCTTTATGCTAAAAACTCTCAATAAGCTAAGTATCCATGGATAATATTATTAGTTTATAATAAAAGCTATTTATGAAAAACTCACAGCCAATATCATACTGAATGGGCAAAAACTGGAAGCATTCCCTTTGAAATCTGGCACTAGACAAGGATGCCCTCTCTCACCACTCCTATTCAATGTAGTATTGTAAGTTCTAGCCGGAGCAATCAGGCAAGAGAAAGAAATAAAGGTATTCAATTAGGAAAGGAGAAAGTCAAATTGTCTCTATTTGCAGACAACATGATTGTCTATTTAGAAGACCCCATCGCCTCAGCCCAAAATCTCCTGAAACTGATAAGCAACTTCAGCAAAGTCTCAGGATACAAAATTAATGTGCAGAAATCACAAGCATTCCTATACACCAATAACAGACTTAAAGAGAGCCAAATCAAGAATGAACTGCCATTCACAACTGCTACAAAGAGAATAAAATACCTAGGAATAAAACTAACAAAGGAGGTAAAGGAACTATTCAAGGAGAATTACAAACCACTGATCTATGAAATAAGAGAGGACACAAACAGATGGAGAAATACTCCATGCTCATAGTTAGGAAGAATTAATATTGTGAAAATGGCCATACTGCCCAAAATAATTTACAGTTTCAATACTATCCCCATCAAACTAGCTATGACCCTCTTCACAGAACTGGAAAAAAACCATCTTAAACTTCATATGAAACCAAAAGAGAGCCCGCATAGCCAAGACAATTCTAAGCAAAAAGAACAAATCTGGAGGCATCACACTACCAAACTTCAAACTATACTACAAGGCTACAGTAATCAAAACAGCATGGTACTGGTACCAAAACAGAGATATAGACCAGTGGAACAGAACAGAGGCCTTGGAGGCAATGCCACACATCTACAACCATCTGATCTTTGACAAACCTGACAAAAACAAGCAATGGGGAAAGGAATCCCTGTTTAATAAATGGTGTTGTGATAACTAGCTAGCCATATGCAGAAAGCAGAAACTGGACCCCTTTCTGACACCTTACACTAAAATTAACTCCAGATGGATTAAAGACTTAAACATAAGTCCTAACAGCATAAAAACACTAGAAGAAAACCTAGGCAAAACCATTCAGGACATAGGCATAACCAAGGACTTCATGACTAAAACAATGAAAGCATTGGCAACAAAGGCCAAAATAGATAAATGGGATCTAATTCAGCTTCAGAGCTTCTGTACAGCAAAAGAAACAATCATTAGAGTTAATTGGCAACCAACAGAATGGAAAAAAAATTTTGCCATCTACCCATCTGACAAAGGGCTAATATCCAGAATCTACAAAGAACTAAAACAGGTTTACAAGAAAAAAAACAAACCCATTCAAAAGTGGGAAAAGTACATGAACAGACACTTTTCAAAAGAAGATGTATATGAGCCCAACAAACATATGAAAAAATGCTCATCATCACTGGTCATTAGAGAAATGCAAATCAAAACCACATTGAGATACCATCTCATGCCAGTTAGAATGGCAATCATTAAAAAATCTGGAGTCAACAGATGCTGGAGAAGATGTGGAGAAATAGAAACACTTTTACACTGTTGGTGGGAGTATAAATTAATTCAACCATTGTGGAAGACAGTGTGGCGATTCCTCAAAGACCTAGAAATAGAAATTCCATTTCACCCAGTAATCCTATTACTGAGTATATGTCCAAAGGATTATAAATCATTCTATTATAAAGACACATGCATATGTATGTTCGTTGTGGCACCATTTACAATAGCAAAGACCTGGAACCAACCCAAATGCCCATTGATGATAGACTGGACAAGGAAATGTGGCACATATACACCATGGAACACTATGCAGCCATAAAAAAACGGTGAGTTCCTGTCCTTTGTAGAGACATGGGTGAATCCGAAAACTATCGTTCTCAGCAAACTGACACAAGAACAGAAAAACAAACACCACATGTTCTCACTCATAGGTGGGTGTTGAACAATAACACATGGACACAGGGAGAGAACCATCACACACTGGGGTCTGTTGGTGGGGGACTAGGAGAGGGACCATGGGGGGTAGGGAGGTTGGGGAGGGATAACTGGGGAAGGAATGCCAGATATAGGTGACGGGGGGGATGGAGGCAGTTAACAACATTGCCATGTATGTACCTATGCAACAATCCTGCCTGATTTGCACATGTACCCCGAACCTAAAGTGCAATAAAATATATGTATGTATGTATGTGTGTATATATATATATGTGTGTATATATATATATGATGTGTGTGTGTGTGTGTGTGTGTGTGTGTGTGTATAAAGAAGAGGCCAAGGAGGAGTGTTAGCTCGTTTCTTAAGAGTGATTCTCAGTAACTGCCTCATGACATTAATCAAACTTAATCAGGTTGCCCACCTAGCTATAGGGGAGTCTGGTCAATGTAGCCTTTATTTTGAGTGGCTGTGCACTTAGCTAGCAAGCTATTGCTATGAAAAAAAAAAAAGGAAACTCTTTGGTGGCTGACAAGACAGCCAAATAGGGACAGCTCTGGTCTGCAGCTCTCAGTGAGAACAAAAAAGAAGGTGGGTGATTTCTATACTTCCAACTGAGGTACCTCGCTAATCTCATTGGAATTAGTTAGACAGTGGGTGCAGCCCATAGAGGGTGAGCTGAAGCAGGGTGGGGGATCGCTTCACCTGGGAAAGGCTAGGAGCTGGGGAACTCCCTCTCCTAGTTAAGGGAAGCCCTGAGGGACTGTGCTGTGAAGAACAGTGAACTCCAGCCCAGATATTACACTTTTCCCAGTCTTTGCAACCTGCAGATCAGGAAATTCCCTCAGGTGTCTATGCCACCAAGGACCTGGGTTTCAAGCAGAAAATTGGGCAGCTGTTTGGGTAAACACTGAACCAGCTGCAGAAGTTTTTTTTCATACTCCAGTGGCACCTGGAATGTCAGTGAGACAGAACCATTCAGTCCCCTGGGAACGGGGCTGAAGCCAGGGAACCAAGTGGTCTACCTCAGCAGATCCCACCTCCATGGAGCCCAGCAAGCTAAAAGCCACTGGCTTGAAATTCTTGCTGCCAGCACAACAGTCTGAAGTTGACCTAAGATGATCGGGCTTGTTGGGGGGAGGTGTGTCTGCCATTAGTGAGGTTTGAGTAGGCAGTTTTCCCCTCACAGTGTAAACAAAGCCATAGGAAATTTCGAACTGGGTGGAACCCACCACAGCTTGGCAAAGCCTTTATAACCAGACTGCCTCTCTAGATTCTTGCTCTCTGGGCAGGGCATCTCTGAAAGAAAGGCGGCAGCCCCAGTCAGGGGCTTATAGATAAAACTGTCATCTCCCTGGGACAGGGAACCTGTGGGATGGGACAGCTGTGGGCGCAGCTTCAGCAGACTTAAATGTTTTGCCTGCCAGCTCTGAAGAGAGCAGTGGATCTCTCAGCACAGTACTTGAGCTCTGCTAAGGGACAAACTGCTTCCTCAAGTGGGTCCCTGACCTGGTGCCTCCTGACTGAGAGACAACTTCAAGCAGGAGTCAACAGACACCTCATGCAGGAGAGTTCCAGCTAGCATCGAGGGCGGGTGCCCTTCTGGGACAAAGCTCCCAGAGGAAGGAGCAGGCAGCAATCTTTGCAGTTCTACACCCTCTGCTGGCGATACCAAGGAAACGGTCTGGAGTGGACCTTCAGCAAACTCTAGCAAACCTGCAGCAGACAGGCCTGACATTTAGAAGGAAAACTAACAAACAGAAAGAAATAGCATCAACATCAACAAAAGGGATGTTCAAACAAAAACCCCATCTGAAGGTCAACATCAAAATCCAAAGGTAGATACATCTACGAAGATGAGGAAAAACCAGTGCAAGAAGGCTGAAAATTCCAAAAACCAGAGCACTTCTTCTCCTCCAAAGGATGACAACTCCTCGCCAACAAGGAGTTGTCATCCTTTGGAGATGAAGTGTTCCTCCAACAAAACTGGATGGAGAATGAATTTGATGAATTGACAAAAGTAGGCTTCAGAAGGTAAGTAATAACAAACTCCTCTGAGCTAAAGGATCATGTTCTAACCCAAAACAAGGAAGGTAAGAACCTTGAAAAAAGGTTAGACAAATTGCTAACTAGAATAATCAGTTTAGAGAAGAACATAAATGACCTGATGAAGCTGAAAAACACAGCATGAGAACTTTGTGAAGCATACACAAATATCAATAGCTGA